>NC_092876.1:288777872-289117872 GCF_028372415.1 Notamacropus eugenii
GCTTCAACTGTCTTCGTGGCCACTGGAGTAAATTGTTCTCATCTTCCCATTCTGCTGGGGGAAGTCTTCATATGCTTGGTGCAGACATCCCCCTAATTCACTGACAGTTTTAAAGCCTTTAAGTTACCATCAAACTGGTTTAGCCCATCTGCTGAAACAGTTTTAATGGGGTGTGGACACTGTGTATGCTATAGCAGATGAAAATTGGGAGAAAAATAGAAACCAAAGGTGAATGAGCAGCCATGCAAAGGACTTGGCAAGCCCTCGCACCCAAGGAGCTAGTCCTCCTGAAACACCACATAGAGATGATAATAACTAACCAGTCATGGTCAGATATGAGGCAATATACTTCACCCATATCACAATTTGTTCATCACTAAATAAATGCGGTAGCACTTACTAATTGACTCGACGTTTTTTGAAGATAAAATGAGATAAATTTTATAAAAGTACTTTGGAAAGTTAAATACTTTTAACAAATCAAGGTGGTAGTGGTATTTTTTAACTCATCTCATTCTTCACATCTTTTTCTAGGAAGTTCAAATGGAAGGGTCCGGGATAAGTCAGTAATATTTTCTATGGAGAGTCTGCAGGCTATTGCATAGATAGAAAAAGTAGCTTTTTCCTGAACTTGTAAGCATTGGGATGCCAGTTCATTTTCTGGACAATCACTGAAATCATCTTTGGGACAATTCCAGTAGCAGATCCAGTGATGGAAATGGTGTATATCTCATCCTATTCATACATGTCAGTGATTTCTTTTGTTGTATCTCTAAATTTTGAAAACTTTTATTCCACAAGGTTTTGAGTGTTTTGTGCAGAAAATTCTATTCTCAATTCTCATATGGTTATAAGATTAATGAATTCTATACATTTTGAACGAATGATTTCATTTCAACACCTGAATCATAAGGAACATAGCAAGTAAAAGAATGAGAGACATTGAATTTTACAGCTGAAAGGTACCTTAGAAGTTACTCACTGGAACTTTCAAAAATCACTTCCTTTTAAATAAGAATTTTAAAACAAACCTAGTAACAACTGGCAGCAAACTCTTAGTCAAGTCAACAAACATTTGTTAAGTACCTGCTATGTGCCAAATACTGTGCTGAGTGTTGTGGATTGAAGAAGAAAGACCAAGAACCACCCCATGCACTGAAGGAGCCCATGATCTTCTGGTAGATCCTATAATTTTTGATAATCCACCATAAAATCTAAGACAATGAGCAGTCACTGTAGAGTAATAGGGACTGGACCTGTGACTTTACTGATGTAGGGAATACCTGGATGAACAAACTGCATCTTCCAATTATGATTCTGTGCAGCTTATGGTCTTAAAGAGTTAATTAGCCTCTAAGATTATAAGTCTTAGTCATTGAGAGGCTAAGTGATTTATTCAGTGTCATCAGCTAATGTAAGGTAGAAGTAAGACTGGATCTAAGTATTTCTGACTCTAGGTCAGCTCTCTATCCATTAGGTCAAGTTGATCCCCACAGTAATTGTATATAATAGAGAATATTTGTGCATAAATAATCTGTACTTCCCCTCAAAATGAAAGAATTTTTAAAAAGCAGCTGATGGAATTATTATGGAGAACTTGAATCTGTATCCAATTTGCTGCCAAATCACGAGTGCTTTAAAGAAAACTATATTATAAAGAAACTGTCTACTGGAAATGTTTTCAGAGAGTCACACTATATCATGGTATGTCATTAAGTAAAAGCTCACTGGAAGATTTCTGCAGATATAAATAAGAGGTTGATGTTAAGATACTGGTTGTGCATGTTGACCTTTATTTAAATGACTTTAAAGTGATAGCTATCTTGAAGAAATCTGTCAAGTCAACCTAAAAATCTTCCTAGCTTTAGGATAAACTTTAAATAAATCCAATAGGGAACATGACATTTTAAAAGAAAGCAGCACACTTTACACCTGGTCCAAGTAATAATTGCCATAGCAAATAAAGATGCTCAAAGGCATTACTTTGTAATTATTTTATTGTTAAAGGTAGCTCTCTGTAGTGAATAAAGTTCTAGGCTTGTCATTAAGAAAATGTGCCCAAATTTCATCTTTTATAGATAGCGGAGCAACCCTAGCCAAGTGATCTTACTTCTATGAGTCTAATGAAAATTCCTGCGATATCTACTAAGTCATGTTTGGGTTGCATCTGAGTTGCCTCTTGCTGACCAAATCACAATATCATTCATAATTATCATTTTTTTTCTAGAAATCTGATCACATTTTTTTCATCCAGTGAAAAAAAGTAAAGCCCATTTAGTTGGTCCTTCCATGAAAGTCTTCTTTCTAAACAGAACCCATGCCATGGAACCTAGTTATATCAGGCTCATTGTAGTAATAAATCCATTTAATATGGTGTGCAAAACAGAAACATCGTAGACTACATTCCACTCTCTAATGGGTCATGTGAAAGATTAAGGCTCTGGGGCTTAAGGGTAGTTCATTTTCTAAAAGTAGATTAGCAATTAATACAGTCTCATTGATGCAGACACTGTTTAAAAAAGAATCAGGAATCTTCTGACATTAATCCTCCCCCACAAGTTTGTTGCTTAATATAAAACCACTCTAATTACACATGTCTCAAACTTGGGTCTCTACCAGATTCTTTGCAGTTCTCTCTGGGTAACAAAGTTATTCAATTTAAGCAAGATGGGTAAGTACCCATACCTGATACCTAGGGTAAGCCCTATAATCACCACTATTTTAGTCACTTAGGCTTTCTCTTCATATATGAAATTAGAATAATGATATTTTATTTAAAAATCTCACTTTTTCTTACATTTTCAATGGAGCTCTGAATCCAGGGGATATTTTATAATTTTTTTATTGGACAATTCCTTATTGATATGGAAGAAGATGGAGAAGTATATACTACAGACATAAGGTATTGTAGTTTATCTGTTTTTGTCATCTTTGTTACAAATTAGATTATCGAAGGCCAGTTGCAGCGTAACTAAGATACCGTAAACAAACCAAATCAGTTTAAATCAATAAGCATTCATTAAGCAAATAGTATATTTAAGGCACTGTTCTTGGTGCTAAGGATTATAAAACAAGACCAAAAAGGAGTCTTTTGAGGAGCTCACATTCTATTAGGGGATAACACACGTGACTGATAATTAGATACGTGGCAATTTGAGGAAGGAGAGAGTATTAACAACTTGGATTGGAAAAGGCTTCCCATTGAGTGTTACCTTCATGTGGTCTTAGAGGGCACTCAAAATTCTCAAAAGCAGAGATAAGGAGGAATTACATTCTATATATGCTGAACAGTCCAGGCAATGGAGGTAGGAGATGGAATGACAAATTATGGTAACAGGAATAGGCCAGTATGGCAGAAATCCAATGTATGTGGAAGAGGTAAGTCTGGAGAGGCAGGCTGTGATTGTGGAGGGCATTACATATCAAGTGAAGGAGTCTGCCATCTTTTTCCTTAGGGATTAGAGAAACTTGGTGAAGATTCCTGAGCAGAGAAAGGACGTGGTCAGACCTGGATGATTACTTTGGCAGCTTTTTAAAGAAAGATCTAGAGAGAGAGAGACCAGAAGCAGGTAGGTCAGTTAGATGACTATCTTCCAAATGTAAAAAAAAAAAAAAAAAAAAGGTTTCTTCATACAGAAAGAAATTTCTAATGATCCAGAAAAGGCAACAGGTTCCCCAACACTCAAGGCAAAAAAAGCTAAATAGGCGAATGTGGCAAATTTGTGATTTTTGTTAACATGGGAGAATTCTATGGGTGGGAAATCACTATACCAAGATGATAATACTCTTCTATGAGTTGGTAGTCAAATCCAAAGGAATTTCCTGAAGTTAAGCCAAATGTCCAAGGGTTACACAGATACTGTGTGTCAGAGGCTTGATTGGAACCCATTTCCTGACTCCCTAAAACACTGATCCAAATCTAGTTCTACTAAAACTGATTAATATATAGATAAAGGCAGCATGGTATATAGGGAGGACACTGACCTTGAAAGCAGGAAGAATTACTTTCAGCTTCTACCTCTGACTCATACCCTCTATGAAATCCTGCACATGCCAATTATCCCCTGTATGCCTGTACATTTGTAAGGTGAGACAGTCAGCCTAGATGCCCTCAGAGGTCTCTTCCAGCTCTAAATCAATGGTTCCAGGATATATGACTTACATTTTCTCTTTGCTGGGCTATCTGGAACACCCCTCTGTACACTTCATTCTGCCATTAGTATTATGATACTCAAAACTGAATAAGAAACTTCTGGTAATACTGCCAAAATTCCACACTTGGAAGCCCAAAGGCAAGGGGTTATCTGTGGAATGTCTCTACCTGTGGAATTCCCTTTCTATCCCAGTTTTACAAAAAACTATTCACATGTGACCTTCTGGGCACAACGGAAAATTTGTATTCTTAATGTGGTATTTTATACAGATATCCTATATAACTGATATTTTAATATAACACAGTCAAATACATAGAAAGAGCGGAGGCAGTTAACTAAGTATTTTATATTTCATGCTTGGGCCTTGAGGCTATCTTATCATAAAGGGTATGATTTTTATAAATTGAAAAAATAAATGATAAAATAAAATAATAAATGTATTAGCATCCCCTAGGTGATTCTTACTTGTCTTTGATATAAAACCAGCTATGACCCAATTTTCAACATATCAGTGTTGCTTCTTAAAAAGCAAGTATTTTTTCTTATATTCACGGGAGCATTGGGAGTTATGTGTAATATCCCATCCATTTGAAGACAGTTGTGACTAAGATAAGAAATGAAAGTTCCACACAGTTGCACAGAGGATACATACAGAGAGTACAATGAGAGCATTACAGTTGTTCTTGGTTGATACATTGGGGATCCAACCAAAGAGTTGTTGTTTTTTTTTAACTATACTAAAAATTACACTAATTATACACCTGCATATACAATCCCATTAAAAACAGATTTTGTTTAATTTGACTACCCTAAAAAATAAATAAATGCTATTTATTTACATTGGTACAACTCTAATTCTAATTAGTGACTCCTTTCTTTTTGGTAAGCATGTAGGAAATTAATTTCAAATAGTAATAAACATTAATGACATCGTCATAATCATAGTCATTTCATCCAGTAGCATAGAAGTTCCTAAAGTGAAGGGGCTGTTTTCCGTCATATCTCCATATCCCCAGAGTATAGTAGAGTACCTGACAAATAGAAGACATGTGAGAAACACTTGTTGATTTGGATCGTTACCAGAAGACTTATTTCAACAATAAATGTGTTACTCAAAATGACTATCTCTATTAATCTAGATTTGCAAATGGAATCTTGAGCTTATAAGGTAATTTTATTCAAAGAGTAATTTTCCACTACTATTTTATCATTTTTCTTCAGATTTCTCTGAAATAGAAAGGGAGCTTGCTATTATTATTATTTTACAGAAAAGGAAGGTGAGGCACAAAGAGGTTACCCAGTGAATCAGAGGTTAAGAAAGGAAATTAGAGATCACCTAGACTAACCCCTTCATTGTATAGTTGATGAAAGTTGTGACCCAGGGAGGTGAGGAGACTTCTCCCAGTTCACAAGATTTATTCCCGGCTAAGCTGAGATTTGAATCCTGGTCTCCTGACTCCAAGGCCAATGTTCTTTTTTCTTTACCACACCTCTGATTAGAACATACGTTGACAGAGGAGGTCCATTCATTATTATTAGCCTGCAAAAGCCATTATGCAGCCAGAGGAAAACAAAACAAACAACCAAAAAAAAAAAAAACCACCACCAAACTATCACCTCACTAACAAGGCATTATTCATTTGATAGACACTTCATGTATCCTGCCTCTGTGGTGAAGATGGGGTTGACCTTAGTCAAGCAGAGGTGGGAGTATTAAGAGGAGAGATATGTTTTATTTTTGTTTTTGGTTTTGATTTTTTTAGAAGAGGACTTGATATTTATAAGTTTTTTTGAGTATTGTTTCACACCAAATATCTCAGTGCAGCCTTGAGATATTAAAAACTTAAAACTGCACTAAGAATTTTGGGACATCTTGGATAGATACACAGATAGATATTAAACTTAAAAATCCAAAAAGCCTGAATAAAAGCCTATTTGATAGATGGCAGCAATTCTCTAATCACACTGATCTTCAAAAAAAAAAAACCCAAACTTTTCGGTGGCTTCTATTGTCAAGTAGATAAAGCTGCAACTTTTAACTCTGGCTTTCAAGGTCATTGACAGTATGGCCTCAACTTATTTTTTCCAGTTTTATATTGTAATATTCTTCTATAAGTATGTCACATTGCAGTCAAATAAGGTTACTCATTAATTCCTTGACTTCAAGGTTTTAGGGTTTTGCTCATGTTGTTCTTTTATGTGAAATATGATTCTTCCTTTTCTCTTACCTGCTCAGATCCTACTCATTCCTCACATCTCACACTATTTCTAAAACGGAACCCTTCATTTTCATTCTCAGTAAAATAGGGATCCTCCCATTTCTAAATGCTCATAACTACTTTGTGTATGTTTGGGGTCCTTGGAATACTCTGCTTAACACTGTCATTCTTTGTTGAGTTCCCTCATGAATTGCTGGCTTCTTGAGAACACAGACTACATTTCAATTCACCCTTATCACTTGTACTACCTAACTCAGAGCTTTGTAGGCACACACTAAATATTACTCAAATTTAACTTCAAAAAGTGATAGAGTATATTAAATGGCTTTAAGGGAAAGGATCCTATATCCAAATAAAAGTATGGTCATTAATAGCACTCAATAGATCTGTGTAGAAAGTGGTCATACCTTCTTCATATACATCGGTCTAGATGCTTGGCTCATCTGTCACCTTGAACAGTGACCTAAAACAAATACATTTTATGGATAGATATTGCAACATTCAATCTGGAGGATCTGCCAATAACTGTGGTTTTTATCTCCAGGACTATTGCTTTTGATGGGAAGGGGGAAAGTGAACAAGATTTCTGGGAGAGTGTGATGGCCTTTCAGCTAGGTAGCTTCTGAATTATAATTATGATCCATTGATCTGTTTGAATATTAGCTGACACTTTCGGGACATCTCTAGTTCTTTCATTCGAATCAGTTTGGATTTCTGAGGACTCAAGTATTATAATTTTGTTGAATAGCTTCACTGCATCTTGAATTAACAAATAAATCAAAACCCATTTTTCATCATCTATTGAACAACTACCATCAATTCTTAGGGGATCACAGGTTGTCCTATGTGATACAGAGGATGAAAAGATCCCTATGCTGTAGATTTTCCCTTCAAATTTTCCTGATTTAAACAAATTATAGTTTAAAATATAAATAGTGAGAGATGGGTGAAGACCTAAGTCAAAAAACATATCTCCAATATCCTTCCTCTGCTAACACGTAGTACTATATTCCTCAGAAAGGACTTTGGGAAAGCAGTAGTAAAGAGTGGCTTTATTCCTCCCAGGCCAGAATTCCTCTCACAGAATCCCAGTCTGCTCTCTTGTATAAACCATGCCAAAGGATCAACCACTATTCAACTGTACTTGTTTAAGAAGCAATTACAGATTTTTCTACTCTGTTCCTTGTAAACAATATACTCACACAGCATTCCAAAGAAAATAAAACATACCTTCCTGTTTCTTTCCATCACTTCAGCTCCCTAATGCCTTATAATGTCTTTTAGAGAATACTATGGGCTAGCAAACCTCTTTGTGGAGGTTGAAGAGTTCCCCCAACTTGATCCAGGGGATCAAAATGGAAATCTGAGGGAGGCCATGTGCAAAAAATAAAATAAAATAAATCATCCTTTGAAATGTCATAATTGTTCAAAATCACAGATGATTCAGATTAGCCTTAAATTTATGAGAATATGTGAAAAAAGGCACACATGTAAACATACAAATGTAGTACATTCCTCTCACACCTATAGAGGCTGCAACAAACACACATGGACATCTTTACCATTTTTAGCAACATGAAAGATGTTGCAAGCATTAATTGAGATGAGTATGACACTTCAAAAATCACTGTAACCTCTAATTATGGTTATAATGAAGCACCAGTTTAACACTGTTTATCTCTCCTCCATTAAAAAGTCGAAATAACAGTTCTTCATCTGATCTTGAAAATAAGGGAATGCATTTGCAGTGCCACCCTTTCAAAAATCACCAACAATTCACAAAGAGTTAAGGCACCCACATAAAATGACAAAGGCACTAAGTTGTTTTATATAATGTGGCTATCAGAGCAGAGTAATATTTCAGAGAAATAATGCACATTTTGATGACTGTCAGAATTTACATAACTTGCTCCACATGAATTAACTATGAGGTATAAAATTCAACTTTGGCTAAAAAAAATACACAAATCCACAGCCATTGTAACGTGGCATCTTAGGCGCTACAATCAGGGCATGTGGATAGTACCTTCACTATCGACCAAAATAGGGAAGTGGCAATTTAGAAAGATGTCCTGCAATGAATGCTATGATCCCTTATCTGAAAAAATGAAATTGTTCCAGAAGAAGTTTATTACTTATGCATATAATTTGCATATGACTTCCACCTGCACAATACACATACATACACAAGACGTGTATTTGTGTATCTACTTATATATGCATAGATATATGTATATACATATACTGTCTTGCTTAATAGAATGTAAGCTCACTGCGGGCAGAGATTGTTTCATTTTTGTCTTTACATTTCCAGTACTTAGTATAGTGCCTGGAGCACAGTATACACTTAAATGTTTGTTAACGAATCGCTTGATCAATTGACCCTGAACAAACCGATCTGAATTCTCCAGGCTCTCCTGTACTTTTTTTCTTTGAAACAGATGACTTGGACATATTAGTGTAACGTGCTGGGTTCAGGGGATGCAAGCAAACACATAAATACTTGAATTTCTGGAAAACACCAAGTGTTAAGAGAAACAAATTCCAGCCTTTAACATCTGTCCTACAGATTTCTTGCTATTTATCTGGTGATCAAAATTTCTGACGATGCCAAAAAAAAATCATGAAGTCAAAAGGACTTGGTGGGGGGAATCTTTGTTTCTCTCTAAAAGCCTAAAAGTTATACTCAACTGCAGCACAAAGAGTAAAGAGGTTGTTATTCATATTAACTACATTTACATTCCTATCGCAACATCCAGAGAGCTAATAGTGGGGTTATTAACATAACAAACGTAAATGTTCTATATAAATAATACTGTTTCAGGCCAGCAACCGCTCATCTGACAGCATTTAGGCACAGGCTCAACATCTGTTTATGAACACTTTGCCTAATGATATCATCAGATATCATTAAGTGCGGCAGAATACAGCGTAGAGGCAGGTGCAGCTGCCTGCGCTACCCATCACAGAGAAAGAAAAGAGCTCCATTCCCCATCCGAAAACCCATCATTAGGACAATTTTCTTCGACAAACCAGCCCTGTGATTTCAATCTGTATATCACCTGTAATTGTAGTTTTTAGCAAGAAGCTGATTCTATACATTTAGCGACGAATCACGTTGATGGCCTGAATGCTGGAAACACATTTGTGGTACCAGCTGCGGCAGCTTTTTTTAGAGCCTGTGTTAACAAAATACTGCTAACAAGGCAATGCTTGGAGTGCAGCTTTGTTTCTCTTCCTTGTTCATAGTGTTTAGATGTGCATAATTATGGAAATTAGCAATTGATTGCTTCTCAATAATAATTGATTACTGGTCACTGAACCTTTCGGCAGCACTTCACAGAAGGTGAAGACATGAGATAAGTGAATTCTTACCAGTCCCACCAAATAGAAAGAAAGAGTCCAAAAGAACTCTCGATTTGTACATCAGTTTCCATGATAAACAGACCAAAGGGATAATAGAATATCCCAAAGTCTAGTTTGCCCTCAGGCAAATTGTAGAGATCATAGCCAGCCTGCAGAATTTTCCCTGTGGACTGTGTAAGAAACACACATCATTTTTATATATGTCAGTTGGTCTTTGATTTGAAAATATTTCTACCCATTTAATTTATCTTTTTCACTCAGTTTTCTTAAATTGTACAATTTAAGGGTTAGAGAAAAAATGAATATCAATTTTGAACACTCCTCAAATGGAATCAAACTGACAAAATAATATGAACATATATGTATGTGTGTATAATAGATAGACATAGATAAATAAGTATACATGTATTTTGGAAAGAGGGACAAATGCTAAAGCCTGTATCTGCAGACAAATCTTGCTGACTTCAAAAATGACTATCCCCTTTTTGATTTGCTGTATATCCATCAAAATTTTGGTCTATGGTGACTGACTTGCTACCGCATAGCATAATGTTGGGGATGTGACATGATGCCACAGCTAAAATTTAAAGGAGAACACACTTATTTTTTGGCTTAATCATCATTGTCAATTTGGACAGAAAATATCCAATTCAAATTTACTGCAGTGCATGGAAGCCTCACAGACAATAAAGTATCCATGGTGTTTGTTAAATGGGAAACACCGTGCCTTGCTGGCGATTCAAAAACAGTTAGACCATTTGGGCAATTTCTGAGCCTCTTATTTTAAAGCAGCAGTGAGCTTGAAAGTGTTCAATGATGCCCTCTCTCCTAGCCACCTTTAGATATATGTTTTAAGCACTGGGTTTTACAGGGCATGGCTCCATCATGGCTGTGAACTTTACAACCCTATCCATTAAAAAGATGCAGTTTGCTTAAAGTTAGGCTGCTTCATTTCAATAACATTTTTGGGCTGAAATGGGTAGCAGATTGCATAATCATGGCTCAAAAAACATAATGCCCAAGTTATAAGGATGAGGCAACTATTCTGGGATAAAAGTGAATTCCTTCTTTCTGCCCACAGAAGGATTTCTCACATAATGAACAGGTGCAATTTTCAGAGATCCTTGTTCAATTAAATGGCAGAAGCCACTGTTTATTGCTTTCCCTAGCAGCAACACATGATGATATGGTGATAAAACTGTGATATGAAACTCAAAAGCCACATCACACATATGTACAGTCTGATTTTCTCATCACATCCTTCAATCCCCCAATTCACTTAATTTGTTTCCATTCCTTATTATGAAATTCATGTTATATATAGGAAAAAGAATATATTTTGAAATGAATGAATTATTTTCATTAAGTGTATACTAAGCCTCCTACAAGAGAATATATGTATATATATATATATATATTTCCTACAATATCACTGAAAAACATTTTTTAAAAATTGGAATTATAATACATCTGAGTTAATCAAAGTTACATTACTTGTAATTAAAGTATCATTTTTAAACATTTTAGTTAGGATTCAGAAACATAACATGGACTACAGTTGTATATAAAAATCATTGTCGTCACCGAGAGTTGTCCACAAAACACTTTGGGAAAACTGAGTATGTCCACTTAGAAGAGGCATATGGTTAAAAAATCAGCAGTCAATGTCTGAGCAGCATTAATAAAACATTTTGGGAAAAACATGAATTGCCATTGGCTTAGGCTGATTAAAGCACTCCTTTGCTTTTACACACTCTAAACCCATAATATAATTTTAACTGGTGAAAAGGGTGCTAGCCACAGCTGAGGCATCATGAGTCAGGAAGGTCTGCATTCAAATTCTACCTTACACGTAACTAACCATATAACTATAAGCAAGTCACATCAGCTGAAGGAGTTGCTAAATCTACATGAGCTGGGGCAGTTATTACACCAGGAGTGCCCTACACTGATAAAATCACATATAGAGATGCTGTTTCCCATAAGAGATACGTGAGTAGAGAAATCTTAAGTCTACAAGAGACCAGAAAAAATTCTTGAGAAGCAATATCTTGTAGGACAAAGAGCATTTGTTCTGGGGCAGGACACAACCTCCTTGTGCTTCAATTGACTCTTCTATAAAATGATTTAACAAGCAGCTCTTAGAAGGATCAAGGTGGTTCCAGGGATAGAGTACTGTCCCTGGAATCAAGAAGACATGAGTTCAAACCCTCAAACCCACCCTCAGCCACTTATGAGCTATGTGACCCTGGGAAAGACACTTCGCTACTGTCTGCTCAGTTTCCCCAACTGAAAAATGGAGATAATAAAAATACCTACCTCCTAGGGCTGTGATAAAAATCAAATGAGGTAACTCTTAAGTACTTAGTTCAAAGACTACTGAGCATATATGTTAGATGCTTAGTAAATTCTTGTGTCCCCCCACCTACTCCAATGTATATATCCCATGCAAACACAGAGAATGTAACTGGCTCAACAACTTCCAAATATAGACATTAAATGTAATCATGTTAAATCATGGTTTAGAAATTACTAAGTTTTAAATAATATTTAAATATAAAAATCCTTGAGCTAAGGAGAAGTATTGGAATTGGTCATAGGGTTAGATCTTAATGGTCCTTCAAGATTATCTAGTCTAACCCTATTTTATAGATGAAGAAAATCAGCCAGAGGTGTTAAGAGGACTTGTGCAAGGCTACAAATGTAATAAGTGGCAGAGTTAAAATTTGTTCTTAGATCTCCTGACTCCAGGTTTAATATTCTTTCTATTTTACTGAAGTTTGATGAACCTGTAGGCATCTGATTCCTTCAGGAGGGTAGCTGATGTCCCAAGAAGGGGAGGTTCCTATTGGACCAGTTCCCTAGAGTATTTCTTTATAAGAACACTATTAATACACATGGTTGGCAGAAAATGTTCACATCTTTCTTGGAAAAGCTTAGAGAGGTAACTAACTAATAGCTGAAGTTTGGGAAGCTTTTGAATAAAATTCAACTTCATTTGTCTTTCCACATTATTTGTGATTAGCATGCTTTTGTCCCTCCTCCACCTCCCCTCCCCCCACTACCTGTTTGAATCTTATCCATCTTTCAAGACTCAACCAATTCAATGGCTACTATTCCCCTTTGAAGTCATCTCTGATTCTCCCAATCTCCATTTATATATATATATATATATATATATATATATATATATATATATATATATATATATATATATATATATATATATATATATATATATAAAAACAACTCTACTTCCTGACACCTTGTCTGCACTTTTGCAAAGCCCTTATTTTCTATTTTTTGCGTATGTTTTATATCCACTTTCTAAAATATAAGCTACATGACAAAATGAACTGCAACTAAAAGTGCTTTTATTTTTTTTTGCCTTCTACACTATTTGCACAGTGCTCTGTTGCACAGAGTAGGAGACCAAGTTACATTCACTGTCATCAAAAGAAAACTCTTGCATGATAGTAATGCTGTCATAAATCAGACCTATTTTTAATTATGGAAACTAAAGTTAGCTCCATTAATAAACACACTTTCTACATTTATGACTTAAATATCTGTTGAATAATAATTTTGTAATGGATTTAGAGCTGGAAGAGACTGTAGAGATTATTCGGTTCTACTTCATTATTTCACATGTGAGAAAATAGAAGTTCTAAGAAGTTAAATGAATCAGCCGACCTTAAACATGTAGAGTTGAGACACTCTCAGCTCTAAACCCAGGTTCTTCGATGTGTGAGCTGATTATCTTTACATTGCTGTATGTATCCAATAAAAGAAAATTTGCCTCAATTATATGAAAACCCCCAAACCCACTGGACAGAGGGAATACAATAATGATTTCGGATCATCGAAGTTTTGGTAGCCCCTTTCTACCTAACATCTTTCTTTGATAGGGTTCCTGACCATATCAAGCTTTGAAAGACCGATACCTAATATTCTTGCCACTTTCATAGCCATAGTTAAATAATGCAACTCATTTCAAACAAAACATCTGTGAAAATTACTCTTCACTTAATACCCAATTCCCACAGTACTGGGATAAGTGACAGAGTGAGAGGTGTGTAGTTGAACGGGAACTCTGAATGAGTAATCATCCTCAATATTGTACACATTAGAGACTACTCAAAACCTGCCTAGCAATCTGTTTTTTTAATATAATTTTGTTTGTGTGTGTATGTGTGTGTGTGTGTGTACGTGTGTGTATGTGTGTGTGTGAGTGCGTGCGTGTTTTTGGTAGGGAGGACTGATATTTAAATTTGCATTAACTACTTTCGTAATGAATAAAGAAATACATAGCCAAACTTCATTTGTATAAAATCAGTTTTGGCAGACTGGAAAAGTCAAAAAGTTGTTGTGATTTTTTTTTCTTAAAGTAGGAAACTTCTGTTTAAGATAGTTAAAGATATTCAGAGGAAAGAGACAAATAACAGGGATGGAAATGTCTGTATTAATTTGCATAGTTCCTGTAAGAAAAAGAAACCTAGGTAAATTTTTCTTTCTTCATTATCTTGTAAATCTGGACTGAAGCTTTTCTTTCCTGTTTTGGAGAACACACCCATTAGTTAGTTATCTCCGTTGCTTCTCAACATCTATGGAAAAGCTTGAGATTCACTAGAAGTTGAAATTTAGAGGAATTTTATGAGATTGTTTGAATGAGTATCTATTCTGGGGGTAGATTGTGGAAGGTTCTGTGGAAAACAGAAAGCAATTATAATCCTCAAACTCCAAAGGTTTATAAAAGTAGGGCTATACATTATGCCGCAAGGGACATACTCCATTCATTCCCATTTCAACATCACAGAACAAATGCTGTGTATCTGGAAGTATGGATTTTAAGGGGGCAATTTTTTTTTTAAAACTATAGAGAATAAGAAGATTACAGAGTGTTCACACTAAAAATTCCTTTATTAGAACATTATTAATAGCACTGAAAATAAGCAATTTTTGCTTCTCAAGATATTTCATTTTCCATATTTTATACTGCTAAATGGAAGTTATTTCCTTTTTAAATGATTGTCTTTTCCCGCATTTCTAGACATACAAACTTCCCTTACTAGATCATTTCTTCTTCAAAACACTAGCAATACCCATGATTTCCCTGAAAAGCCCAGAAATCGTCTGTTGTTACTGGGGGTGTAGCTTGCAATTTTCTCACATTTTCAAATCATCACAATTGTCTATGATGCCATTATATACAATAGATAAAATTCTGCCCTTAGATGAATGTATAGCTCACAATGAGTTCCATGGCAGGCGGAAACATAAATCCAGAGTAATATCCAATATTATCATCACACTTGCACAAGTCATGAGACTATAGACAGGCCAAATATGAAGAAAATCAATATATTTTAAGATGCATTTTAATAAAAAATCATCTGTGCAGTTTTCTCAGAATCCAAAAAATATATATATTGTATTTTTCTAAAAATCTATAAACCAGAATTAGCAAAAATTATTCTTCTGGAATGTCCTGGTTCTCTTCCCCCTTAACCCTGTCTCCTTGGTGATTCCATCTATTTCCAAAACTTCATAGATTACCTTGCAAGAAAATATTTTCCCTAAGTACCATCATTTTAGACTCCTAATTTTGAAAATATCTTTGACTTTTCATTCTCTCTTATTGTCAACATTGAATTAGTTGTCAAACTCTGTCATTAGAACCTCAACAAAATATTCTTTCTTTCCTATCAATTTCTCCTCATGTCTTGCCAATATTAGGATCCTAACTGGTTCTATGGAAAAGGAATAAGCATTTATCATACACCTATTACGTGTCAGGAACTATGCTAAGTCCTGTACAAATATTATCTTATTTGATCAACAACCCAACAACCCTATGAGGCAGTTACCCATTATACCATTTCACAATTAAGGAAACTAATGCAGACAGAGGTTAAGTGATTTGTCCAAGGAATGCAGCTAGCAAATGTCTGAGGCTGTGGGATTCATGTCTTCCTGACTGCAGGCCCAGAGCTCTATCTATTGTGCTATCTAGCTGCCTGGTGTACTCGGCTTCTAGTGTCTCCACTCCCCCACTCACCCTTTATATTATGGCCCTAATAGCCATCCTAATGCATCATTCTTGCCATCTCACTCAAACTCCTTCCTTGTCCTTCCCCACTGCCTAGCAAATAAAGCCTAAAAACTACCCTTCCAGTCATAGCATGAGATGGCTTCACGTATTTTCTTCTTATATTCACATACACTACTTTCTTGCCAAAAGCAGTCTGCTCATCAACCTTTTATTTCTCTTTCTCTAACCCATCTTCAATCTTTTCTCAAGACTTACAGGAATAGACTCCCATGCCCCAACAACTGTTGAAACAACTCCTTTCTTTCAAGACACCACTACCTTCCTTTGTGAAACTTTCTCTGACAATCTCCCCCTGGAGGTGTCATCTCTTTTCTAAGATTTCTCGTAACACTTTAGTCAGTCTCTCCACCAGAGTACTTAAACCCTCTCTCAGGAACTTACCAACTTTTGCCTGAGCTCTAACAATAGCCTCTAATTTGGTCTTTGTGCTTCAAGCCTCTTTCCCATTCCACTCTATCCTCTATATAGTTGCCAAATTAGAATTATTCCCCCACCCCTCCAATTAACTTTCCCACTTTTCTCAAGCACATGAGTCTCAGTCAGCTAGGTTTGCAACCTTGGAATTACCTTCAAGTCTTCACTTTCCCTCATCCCTCTACCCTTACCAATTCTGTCAATTCCCAAAAGTGATCAGATTGGAGATTTTGTCCGGCAAAAGAGTCAGACTGGAGTCTCACTTACTCTCTTTGTAGGTAGGTAGGTAAATAGTCTTGTTGTTTCTACCTTCATAACATCCCTTGTTTTCATCTACTTTTCTCTACTCTCATGGCCCCCACTTTATTACCACTTCTCCTTAAGTCTCACATAGACTACAAAGCACTCCCAATCAGTCACTTCCCTTTCCAATCTGTTCTCCATAGAACTGTCAAAGTCATTCTCCCAAAGCATAGAAACATACATTTTGCTCTATCATTCATGTATTTTATTTTTAACTATAAAGTATCAATTTTCTGTTTGGCCTTCAATGCTCTCTGGCTTCAGTCCATTTTATTTTGAGAATTATTAAATATTCCTTAGCATAGTTAGGTGACTCAGTAGATGGAGTGACAGGTTTGGAATCAAGAATCAACCAACTCATTTTCATGAATTCACATCTGGCCTCAGACACCTACTTAGCTATGTGATCATAGGCAAGTCACTTAACCCTTAAAGGAAATGGCAAACAACTCTGGAATCTTTGCAGGAAAACCCCACATGGGGTCATAAAAGGTCAGACACAACTGAAAAATGACTGAACCACAGCAACAACCACACTTCTGCTTCTCAAAGATCCTAGGTACAAATTAATGTATTGTAATTCCTTTTCATAGAATTCAATCTCCTATCTCCATGCCTTTGCATAGGCTGAGCCTATGAGGAAGTATACTCCCTCCTTCCTCATACATACTTCTTAGAATCCTTAGAGTCCTTCAAAGTTCACCTTACATTTCACCTCTTACATAAAACCTTTCCAAACCTCCCTAATCTATTAGGGCCTGTCCTTGTTGCTCTCAAAAATTACTTCATATTTGTTTTGCATTTATCTTGTATTTATTAATATTTGTACATATATATATCACCCCCCCACACACACACACCCCGATACAACATAAGTTCCTTGAGGGTAACTGGTGCCCCTTCATTTTTATCTGTGAATTCTCAGTCCCTAGCACAATGCCTGGGACTTGGTAAGTACTTAATAAATGCATATTGATCCTTTAGTTGATGAAAATTTAATCCATCCTTTGAGATTATACTCTTCAGAGGCAAACACTGTCTATTTTATCTGTTTCCCTAGTGCCTTGCATGTAGCAAATTGCATTTGATAAATGTTTGCTAAATTAAATTTAGTACAAAGAGAGCAAGTGAGACTCCAGTCTGACTTTTTTTGCCAGACCAAATCTCCAATCTGATAAACTTTTGGAAATTGACAGAATTGGCAAGTCATGAGCTGCTGATAAGACAGTATGAACTAGTAGAAAGAGCACTGAAGTCTCCTAATTAGAAGATACAGGCTCTTTCATTGTTAGCTGAGTGTGAAAAAGTCACTTTACCACTATTGGTCTCGATTTCCTTTTCTATAAAATGAGGTTGCTGAAATAGATCATTAAGGTCATTTATAGATGTAACATGTCATGGCTCTATGATATGTACTGATTTCCTTTATTGGAAAAGTAAGTAGAGGTGATGATAAATTAAAGAAATGGTGATAAATAGGTGACATGATGAAGTGATAAAAGAGAACTTTGCAAACAAGATAGCCTAGTGCCAAGTCTATCAAGTGCATAAGGAGCTACAGGATGATTGCGATAATAGGCCTGGGATTTAATACTGTGAGAAACTTTAAAGGTCATCTAGTTTAAATACTTCATTTTACCCATTGCACAAAAGAGCAGCAGAGAGACTGAGTGACTTATCAGGCAGTTAAGATAGTAGAGAGAGTGTTAGACCTAGATTCAGGAGGATCTGAGTTAAGATCCTACCTCAGACATTATCTTAGCTGTGTGACCCTGGGTAAGGCACTTAAACGGCTCCAGTTTCCTTATCTATAACAGGGAGATAATAATAGCACCTACCTCCCTGGATTTTGGGGAGGATAAAATAAGAACATATGCGTAAATAACTTTGCAAATTCTTAAAGTGCTATTTTAAATGCAAGCTAGATATTATTGTTTTTCACGCAGATATAGTACATTGCATGGCTGAGATTGAAACCAAGGTCATCACACTTCAAATCCAGTGATCTTTCCACTGACCCATTTTTATATAAAACAAAAGATGTGAGTTTGGGGTGCTGGGTGAGGACCCTGAGGAATCATAAGGAAAATTGGGCAGAGACTAGGACCTCTAGGTTGTACAGTAGAGAGATTGTTGGACCTTTAGTCAGGTAGACTCATCTTCCTGTGTTCAAATACAGCTTCAGATACTTACTTGCCGTGTGACCCTTCACAAGTCATTTAACTCTGCTTGCCTCAGTTTCCTCATCTGTCAAATGAACTGGAAAAGGAAATGGCAAACCACTCCAGCATCTTTGCCAAGAAATCCCCAAATGGGGTCATGCAGAGTCAAACATAGCTTAATTTACTGAACCGTAATACTACAGAGATAAATAAGTTTGTTTTTTTAAGCGATTTCCAGAACAATATCAAGGTCAGTAGTGTCAAGTGGTTAACCAGGACAGATCAAGACTTGCCTTACTGGCTTCCCTTGTCTGTGACATTTGAGGAACAATGGGTCTCTACCATGACCTTATCTATTGAATAAGTATAAATACACAAGACTTTCTGAGTTCTCGTAACAGAAAATAAAGTTAGAGAATGCTGGTTTAATAAGGGTGGAAATTCAACGGAAGGAGCATCTTCTACAATAACTGCACTGATACACATGAAAAATACATTCTCAGTAGCTTAAATGATTTCTTTAAAAATTTTTGAATTCCAAATTTTTGACCTCTCTCTAGCACCTCCCCCACTCACTGAGGAGACACGTAATGTGATATTCATTATAAACATGAAGTCATGGAAAACATATATCTATATTAGCCATCTTGCAAAAAAGAGAAAAAAGAAAAAAAGAGAAAAACTGTACTTCAATTTGCTTTAAGATTTAATCACTTCTCTTTCTGGCAGTGGATAGCATTTTTTAAAATTTATCCTTTGGAATTGTCTTGGATCATTGTATTGATCAGAGTAGCTAAGTTTTTCACAGTTGCTTATCTTTACAATATTACTGTCATTTGTACAATGTTCTCTTGGTACTGCTCACTTCACTTTACTTGAGTTCCTCGGAATCTTCCTAGGTTTTTCTGAAGGCATCTCCTTTGTCATTTCTTACATCACAATAATATTCCATCACAATCATATATTATAACCTGTTCCATCATTCTCTAATTGCTAGGCATTCCCTCAATGCTCAATTCTTTCCCACCACAGAAAGAGCTACTATAAATATATTTGTATTTGCGTGTCCTTTTCCTTCTTCTTTGATGTCTTTGGGACAAGGACCTACCACTAGTATTTATAGGTTAAATAGTCCTTTGGGCATAGTTCCAAATTGTTTTCCAAAATAATTGAACCAGGTCACTATACCATCAGTGGCGCATTAGTGTACCCATTTCTCCGCATCCCCGCCAATGTTTGTCATTTTCCTTTTCTGTCATGTTGGTCAGTCTGATAGGTGTGAGGCATTTTAATTAGCATTTTTCTAATTATTAGTGACTTAGAGCATGTGAAATAATTTTCTTTTTAAGTCTTCAAATGTGTCACATTTTCATTTTACCAAATGAGAAAAGAAGGGGCAATCTTATTAAAATGCCCCAAATGCCAAATTATCTTAATAGGCACAAATCTGCATAAATTTCATTTGTTTATCTTGCTAACTTCTTATTATTGAGGCCTTTCCTTTTCCCTCCATTTTATTTTTGTTAACTCGAATTCCAAAATGGGTAGTTGGATGAAGAAAACAGAATCATTTCCAAAATGAGTTTCTAATATTATCAATACCATCAATCTCCCTGGATAGTAGTAGAGAGAATGTTGTCTGAGGCAAGATGTTTGACTCCTTTGAGACTTAATTTTTTCTCTATAAAATGGGCATAATAATAGTATTTTCCTCAAAGGGCTTTCATGAGGAACAAATGAGAAAATGTATGAAAAGCTTATTGAAATCTTAAAACTCTATAAAAATGGGAATTATGCAATGCTTCTGTGCATCTTATACATTCTGAAATTCAGGCTGTTTATTACTAAAAGAAAAGAAAAAGAGACAGGAGACCAGGACATAGAAAAGGAAATGAAACCCTAACATGAGACTAACTAAGAAAGTGGGTAAGACATGAGCTATTTGACTAAATTCTACAAGCTTTTATTAAGGACCTACCGTGTTCCAGGCATTTACCGAACATAGTTAACAGAAATTAAATATTTCCTGGCCTCATGAAACTCATATTATATTGAAGGAGAAAACATGGATTCATATAAAACTTTGCAAAATATATGAATGAAAAGTCTAGTTGATTCCTAGGTTGTAAGCCCAGATGAATAAAATGGTAGTAGTGACCTCAATAGAAATTTTCAAGTTAGGAGTAGGGTTGGGTTTAGGGGGAGAGATAACAAATTATATTTTGGACATAGGAAGTCTGATGTGTCTGTGGGACATCCAAATGGAAAAATCCAGAAGCAGTAGATGATGGAGAACTAGAATTCAGGGAGAGATGAGTGCTAGAAATAGATATTTGAGAGCCATATGCATGAAGAGTCTAAAGGGGCCCATGGGAACTGGTGAAATCACTAAGGGAATGTAAAACAGAAAAGAAGGATACCCGAAACAAAACCCTGAAATATGAATGAAGAATCCTGTCCTGTTTTTAGATGATATCGAAAAAGTTGTATGTGTAGTTGCACAAATTACCCAGGTATTCATATAGCAATCAGATTAGTTTATATTAATTCCACACAAGACTATCGTTACAAATTCAAATCAAAATGATAATGAGAAGTTTTAAATTAAATATCAAAATATCTGGCTAAGCTTCATACACACACTTTAGGGTACTGCAGAGAATCATTTTATAACAAGATACTCTTTTTCTCAAAACTGTAACCTTGAATTCAATATTGTAAATGATCCTGTGGACAGTGGCATGCTCATGTCCGTAGAAAAAAACCAGGGAGACTCAAGGTAATTTAAATAGCAAAATGGGCCTGAATAGCAATAGTATTAAGCAGGCAAAGAATATAATTTCTTCCTGGTGTGGAAACTCCTTCCACCATTACAGATCACAGCCCCTTGGCAACTTAATAGATAAATCTTAAGAAGTTGCTTGAGGATCACAGAGGTTAAGTGGTTTTCCCAGAGACACATAGCTCGTAAAGCAAAGATGAATTAAATATGTCTTCCCAACTCTAATTCTCACATTTTATTCAGTCCATCATGCTGTCACTAAAATGAAGAGTCAAGGGGAATATTCATCACCTAGTATTATTATGAAAGTAAATACAGGTGATAAGGCTAGAAAAAAAAATCCAACCCAATATCAGGATTGTGAATGGGTAAGCCACAGAAGGATCCAAAGAATAAATAGGGAAAATTTAAGCAGGTCATAGTTGACAATCTTCAAATATTTGAAAGTTTGCATGGGGGAGAGAGAGGGGGTGTCAATATTAACCAGTGGATGGAAGTTACAAGTAGGGACATTGATGTCTGATATCAAGAAAGAAGAGATAGCATGGCAGTGGATAGAGGGCTGGCCTTGGAAGCAGAAAGGTCTGGGTTTTAAATTCTGCCTCTGGAACGCACTGGTATTATTACTGGCCAATCACTTACCAGCATTTTAAGACAATAAATTTTAATTGTGTTGCCTATCTTTATTACTGGAGAGAATTTCCATATCTGGTATTACCCCAGACCAATGCAATCTGGATCCACCCCAGAAACAAACAAAGGGAAATCAGGAAAATGACTTTGTACAAATTTTTGCATGGTATTTTAGAGTTTACAATGCATTTTGCATTTGTTATATCATTTAATCCTCACAAAATTTTGGTAGGTAATGAATATATATATATTACAATAGTGAAACTAAAGCCTAGAGACTTTGAGCAAGTCACTTAAGTCACTCTGAGATGAGGCTTAAAGCCAGGTCTTCATGCTCAATCATGTTCTCTATCCCCAGCCATTGGCCATCTAGACTCCACTTGAAGAGTTTCATAGATTGACACTCATTATATCTCATAAACAGCCCATTACTTTGTTCAGCTCTAATCATTGGGAAGTGTTTCCTGATTCTCCCCCAACCCCATCCATTTTTTTCCCCCTGGAATGGGTCCAGACTTCATTGGTCTGGGGTAATACTAAGTATGGAAACTCCCTGCAGTAATGCTGATCCTTATCTAACTGGCTACTTTTCTGATGCCTAAAAAAAAAAAAAAAAAAAAAAAAAAAAGGTGAATTATCCAATACCCTTAAAATAAATTGCACCATATGTCTCTTCTTCCTTTTGCGGGCAAATCATTTAAAAGACCTTTCTATTCTTTTGTTTCCATTGCTTCAACCCCTACACATTTCCCAAACCCTTGCAATATGGCTTCCTATCTCACTACTCAGCTGAAACTGCTATCTCTTTAATTTTACCACCAATCACTTAATTTGTAATTCAACTCAGTCCTCATTCTATTTTAGCTTTCTGTAGTTTTTGACAGTATGTGTTCTCTCCTAACTTAAATAGCACTATACTTCTCTTGGCTTTCCTACCTGTCTAACTGCTCCTTCTAAGGATGTTTTCCTGGATCATTTTTGATCAACCCTTGTGTTATACCGAAAAATATATCCTTCACCTTCTTCTTTCTATTCATTCTTAGTGCTGTCATCAGCAGCCTCCTCCATTTATTATCTCAGGAAAGATGACTTGAAATCTATATATTCAACCACATTCTACTTCCTCAGCTGTGGACTAATGTCACCAGTTACCTGCTGGCTATCTTTAACTCAAATTATCCAAAAGGGAATTCATTATAGAGGGACTATCATCCTTCTGGTCTATCATTCACTCAGTAGAATGTGAAGTCCTTGAGGTCATGGATTGTTGCTTTTTTGTATTTATCTTTACTCTCTCTGTCCATATTTACGGTGTGTGAATATGTATGTATGGATGTATATGTGTGTGTGTGAGTGTTTATATAAATACCCATACCCTCAAGGACTTTACACATACACATGCATATAAATACATATACATATAATCTCTCTCTCTATATATATGTATGTGTATGTGCATGTGTGTGTATATACGTATGTATATATATATATACATATATATATATATATACACACACACATATAGTCTTTTACCTTGAAAAGCTCAAATAACATTAAATCATCTCTTGCTTTTTCTGGGAAGCATAATGCAAATATGACATCTATTTTCCATGTGAAAAAAAGGTGAAGGCTTGAGGAGAGGGACTTAAAATCTGGCAGTTTGTCAGCAATGCTGCGAGAAGTAGTCTGAATCATCCAACATTCTCCTCAATATTTATTTTCTAGGTGAAAACAGTAAGTGTAAAGTAGATCTCTAAGATAATCATTTAGATAATGCTGATCAAAATTCTATTCATCCTGAATTTGACATAGAGTCAAAGTAAAAATTTAGGTGATTTTTGTGCCTGGTTTTGCATGAAACATCTGAATGTCTAATTCTTTCCTTCACTTAGGCAAGTCAAGAAGTATTCATTAAGCACTTACTATGTGTCAGGCAAGGTGTTAAGCTCTGGGAAAACAAAGAAAGGCAAAAATAAGATTCCCAGCATCAAGGAGTTCACATTCTAATGTAAGGAACAACAGATAAATAGCTAGGTAAATAGGAGACATCCACTGAGTATATGGAAGGTGATTTCAAAGGGAGGGCAGTAGCAGCTGGGGTACCTGAGAAAAGCTTCCTACATCAATCGAAATTTAAGCTGAGTCTTGAGCAAGGCAGATGAGAAGGTGGAAACTATTCAAGGAATGGGGGAGTGGGGTGACCAGTGCAAAGGCAAGAGATGTGACATAGAATGTTGGGTGCCAGTTAAGAGCAGCAAGCAGGCTAGTATAACTTGGATTTTAAGGAGCAAAATGTGAGAAGCCTTGAAAAGTAAATAAGGGAATAAAATGTACGAAAAATGCAAAGGTAGGATGAGGCCAGATTAAAAAGTTCTAAATGCAAAACAAAATATTTTTATATTTGATTCCAAATGTAATAAAAAAAAGTTTACTGAATAAGAAGTTGACATAGTCAGACTTACGGTTTAGAAATATCATGTTGGAGGTAGATAAGTGGCATGGTTAATAGAGCACTAGCCCTGGAGTCAGGAGGTCCTGAGTTCAAATTAGACCTCAGACACTTGACCCTTACTAACTGTGTGACCTTGGGCAAATCACTTAATCGCAATTGCCTTGGCTCCCATCTCCAAAAAAAAAAAAAATATCACATTGTCAACTAAATGGAGGATGACTAGGAAAGAATAAGACTTGAGGTCCAGGTAGCAATTAAAAGAGTATATTGTGAGCTAGGATGGCAGATGTGAGTGGAGAGAAAGGAATGTATATCAGAAGTATTGGGTGTTTAGACACAGCTGAAGTGCCTAAAATAGAATATTGTTAGAACATGTATTTGTTGGTCAATAGGGCACAATGAAAACTTAATGTATGATTTCCAATATGCTACCATTATAGAAATTTTGTAAGCATTGTTGATATAGTAAGAGTGTTGCTGTGAAAAAAGAAGAGGCAAGTCAAGTGAGTTTAGAATTTATCTCCCAATTTTCCCAATTCAGGAGACTAATAAGAATCTCCCTTGGTACGCTACATCAACTCCCTGTGATAAATTTATTCAAGGGTATGAAAGAGAATCAATTGGCTGGATAGGCATGGAGGAGCTGCAATCTGCACTTTGGAGGAGAATAGTCATATCAATTTGTTCAGGGATGCCTTCAAACAGTGGAATATTTGAGAAATTTATAACATTTATTTTGTGATACTATAGATCTACCCAATAGCAGCTGTAGATATTTCTGGGGAAAAAAAGATTCAATATGCAAAATTAAAACTGGAATATCATAGATTCCAAGATCCATCTAGATCTTGGTTCTCTGCACCAGATTTGTTGCATCTGTGTGCAACAATTAGTCCCAAGTACTTGCTTCTTTTTTAAGACTTGAGAACTAAATCCTGGGGGAAAAGGAGTATATAAATACATACTACACACACACACACACACACACACACACACACACGCACACACACACACACAAACACACATATATACAGGCATACATTTATGTATAAATATATGTGTATATACTATATATTTTATGTTATATATGTTTTATATTATATTGTATATAATTAATAATATTGTAATATATGGGAAAATATAATATCCATTGTCTTTAACAGCCCCCATACCAGAAAAAAAAGATTTAAGAACCTCAATACACCTTACATGTAACAAGAAAAAAAATCTTTATTTCATGACTGACTAGTCCTTTAGAAGACAAATTATACAGATGTATTTTTGTCAATTTGCAAATTGACAGAAATGAGTTTTCAAAATAAAACCAGTTCCTAGCACAGATATGTGGTCTATATCATGAACACACGAGTACAAAGCAATGAGGAGAGTTACTGCTTTAAAAGCAGCCTAAGATGGAAGTATCTGAACACTTAGGTTGTCACCTTAAAACAAACTGTCACACATTTTTCTTCACACATTTGAAACCCAACTTATCAACCCTAACAAGTGTTGTTATCAAAAGAATTTGGGGGCCTTTGTTCTTTCCCTTTTGCAAGTAAATTACACTTTTAGGATTTATTAAGACAAGAAATAATTTTTGAATAGCAGGTCAAAACTCTCTATGGAAAAATTCTCATTACTTTCTAGCCTGCAGCAGTATTTACCACTCCAACGTATCCATCTTTTTCCTGTTTTTTATATATCTATATTTCCAGAATCTTGTTTCCGTGCCTAATGCTATAACATTGCAGCAGTTTGTTCAAAGCAACACTCTTATTTTTGCTCTTAGCTGGTGCTATACAAACCCTGATCAATTATTGAAGTGGAGGCCCTGAAGTAACACAGCCATTACTGCAGCAGGCAGATAAAAATGGAACACGTTTAGCTACAGTATATTTACTTTTGAGCTGCGGCAAACAAACCAACAAGTTAAACTACCTTGTCTTTCACCTTGTTTGATGTACTAATATTTCCTACTTCCTCCAGTGGTCTTTCTCATATAAGAAAAAGTTCCTAGAATGCCACAGTTCCTTTGTGGGAATGCCTGAACTTTTGCATTGGCATCAAAGAGCCTTGATATCTAGAAATGGATGCCCTGAAAGAAGCAGACATAGGCATTGCTCTCTCAAGCACCAAGAGAACCATTTGGTGTTTTGAAAAGTATGCCAGGGTGTAGCATCTTCAAATGATAATAACCCTGTGAAGAAACTGTGGTGTTATTTAAAGCAACAAACATTTCTGAGGGAAGTATTCATTAAAACTTGAAAAAATAAAATAAAATTAGGAATGTAGAAAATTTGTCAAAAAAAAAAAAAAGACATCAATAATCCCATATGGATCTCTCTGTTTCTGTCTCTGTCTCTTTTTTTTCTCCCCCTATTCTATGTCCCCCTCTTTCTCTCTTCTTTCTCC
Source organism: Notamacropus eugenii (assembly GCF_028372415.1). Lineage (NCBI taxonomy): Eukaryota > Metazoa > Chordata > Mammalia > Diprotodontia > Macropodidae > Notamacropus > Notamacropus eugenii. The sequence goes on from NC_092876.1 coordinate 288,804,882, forward strand.
TCCTCTCTTGTGTCCCTTTCTCTCTTTCATTGTTTCCCTCTCCTTCATCTGTTGCTTTATTTACAAATGATTGTCCAAGATGTTGAAGGTTATTTTTATGCTGTTTTCTTATTTAATTATAGACTATATCTACCTGAGTTGTTAGCTGAAGACCACAAATTTTCATCTTCTGATGGCACTCCATGTGAATCTGCAAACCAGATCTATAATAGTGGCACAGTGGGTCCCCCCCACCCCGCATTTTCTCATTTAAATTTCTGTTCCGGACATTCAGAACTAAATGATTAAGGTAACTGGAAACATCCTAGACAATCCTACACGTATTGTGCAATAGATGCCAAAATTCGTAGTTACGCCTCAGAAGGAACAATATTTCTTGTTTATGTGTATCACTTATCATTTGAAGTTGAGGAATAAAGACTTTTGGAAAGTTTGGGGAAAGTATGAAGACAACATAAGAAGCTAGCTATTTCCAAAGGTTATGTAGTTTAAAGTAAGTCTTAGCAGCTCTTTTCCAGTTCACAAAGAAAAGCAATCTGAATAACTTCCAAATACCAAAGGTGAGCACATTATTAAAAAGGAAAAAAGAAAAAAACAACACTCTTATGAATTCACAAGCAGGTCATCAAAGCCACTTGAAGCTATTTGATATTTGAATGGAGTAACCATGAAAAAAGGCCATGTGAATTGGAATGTTTTCATAATTTTGACAGTTTATCTCAATATATTGTTATGAAGCGATGTCCATCTTTTTTTACTCATATACTCTCCGTTTGTGAATAGGCCCATTAGATGCAATATAAAGCAAAAATACCTCTACTGTAATATAAGCAAGATACAGATCTTATCAAATGGTGTTTTTTTAAATATGAGGAAATTTGTAAGGCTGGCATTATGAAATCCAGTTGTATATCGACATTATAACAAAAAAAAAAAACCCCTTCCCTATCCCCCACCCTTACCCCAAGCTGATCTCAGTGATGGCAACAATCTCAAACTATTATCAGTCTCTTTCCCTTTACTTGTTTCAAAAACAAATAAGAGTTATATATGCCCAACTCTGTTAACTTCTATTTAAAGAAAGATTACTTTTACGTTCAAGGTATGGTTCAAATGGTCAGAAGCAAAAAGCTTTTTATTTCTACATTACATTGACTAATAAGTGAAGAAGCCAATTTACTGATGAAGGCATCTATATTATTATTTTTATAGCTTCCTGGCAGACAGTTCATGAAAATTGGATTGTATACATGAGAAACATCATTTGAAAGGATTCAAAAAGGGGGTTCTCTAGCTAGGTGTACTTTGGAAAACTGTTCTTTATTTAAACACTGTACTTGATAGTAGAACCATGTAGACAGAATTTATGAAGTGTGAAGCTTATGTCTTATAATGATTAACATTAGAATCACAATTTAAACCTGAAGTCAATTTCATGAAATTATATTAAGCCCTTCTTCTGTCACTGGGATATCTGCCATTGCCATACTTCTCATAACCTCCCCCCCCCATACTCTCTTCAATTATCCTTCTATTAAAAAAAAAAATTAGAAAGACTGTTTTAGGCTGTTCCCTCACACACTATTTAAGAGTGGTTTTCCCTGCTAAACATTCAGCTCTCTTCCATTTAAAGCAGTGTGCTGAACATCAGCCTAAGAAAAATTGTTCCTAAGTTTTCAGTAGGACTTCAATAGAAATGTATTTCTTTTAACTGATGAAAGTGAAGGGGGTTTTCTGTAAGGCCAACAATTTGTGTTTGTTTTATTCAGCATTCTTATAAATAAGAATTGTCCCCTTGGAAAAGCCGGTGGGAAAAATGGCCAGAGAGTTAGTCAATGTAGACTCTCACACTCAGCTTGGACAAACAGAGAGTAAGGGGAAAAAAGAGGGAACAAGAGGGAGTGGAAAAAAAAAAGAGTTGGGAATTACAGGGTAATTGAATTTTATGTATCACAGAATTGTGGGGTATAAACAACATCCTGAGGAGGAGTTATTCTATATGTGAATATATATATATATATATATATATATATATATACACACACACACATATGTATATATATGTATATGTATATATGTATATATATAATACATAAATATATATGTGTATGCCTTTTAAATTAAGATGTTACTTTTCAAAAAATAAATAAAAAATGGTGTACTGATTGAGACCTGTACACTAATACCACTTTACCCCCCAAAATGGAGAAAAAAGAATATGTAATATTGAGGTGACAGAAACTTACATCCAAGTCCATTCTGTGTTGTGTCTATCACATGAATAAGCACCATCCCCCAAGAATATCTAAAATCATTGGGCTAAAATAGTATCCATGCATGTTATAAAAGGAAAATGGCAGCTCTTTCCAGGCATAACATTTGTGTTGAAAAATATTCTAATGTCCCACTAATAGAGAAATTAAATTTTGGGAACAATTCTAATTAAGGTAGAAGTGCAATTCTATTTGTAGTTAGTGTGTTGAAATCTCATAAAGCATGCAGCAAAGGTGTCTTTGTAATATTTCCAAACTCCAAAGGCAATCAACTGGGCAGAGCAGGACAACACCAAGCATTTTTCATTTCCAAGTGTCTTTGTAAGGGCTAGAGTCATTCGACTGCAATTTGGTAGTAGTCTATGAACCATAAAATAGACAAGAAACCTGAATATGACTCCAGATAACCTCAAGGTTTTATCTCAAGCAGTACAATTTTAGAGGGTTGCTGATAGCTTACAAAGTTTAGCTTAATTTAAAAAGGGGAGTATAACTTAAAAAAAAATCAATGGTAGCCAAGAGTGACACTAGTTTAAAGAATAAACTTATTTTCAAAATACCGGAATGGATTATCATGAAAGATTAATGGTGGAATCACCTCACAAAAGAGTAGAGAAAGTTAGAACTGAGATCCAGCCTCATAATCCTAAAACCACCTACATATGAAGTTAGAAGTATGGCAATAAACACATACAAAATAGAAGATCATGTTTTAAAAATAATACTATTCTAACTGAAGATGACATTAATCATTATATTTTCACTCTACCATCTCAGTTCCCAACTGAGCTCACTTAGATCGTGAGCTCCATTAGTTTATATTTTGTGCTATAAAATGCACAAATGAGAATAATACTGGAAGAAAAGTCATTGATGGATTTGATCTGTATTGGTGGAAATACTAACACCAACACCATTATATTAAAGCATCTAAATAAGTACCTGAAAGTGATGGTCAAATAATATCTCTAGGTAGATATTATATAGATATACAACAATAGTGCATCATGTAATTTATCAAATGTAATTAAAACAATTTAAATTCCCAAATTGTTATTCAAGCAAAGACTGTTTCTTGCCTTTCTTTGTTGTCTTAATGCTTAGCACATCACCTGGCACATATTAAGTGCTTAATAAATGTTTATTGACTGACGGAAATTATCTGTCAAATAATACCTAAGAGAAGAAGTTAGGTAGAGTGCCAGAACCTGACCAAATACACACTGAACAAATCTGTGCTTGTAGTAATAACACGTTAAAGATATCCAAGGATCTGTTTTCAAGATATTTCAGAAGTGAAGGTTTTGTATTATTTTAAAAGAAAAAATCATGGATGGTACTTCCTCACCCCCACCCCGCCAGACAAAGGCTCCTGAGAAGACATTCTAAGTACTAGCTCATATGTCTCCTTTCTCATCTCTATAAATATGTGCAGAGGGTATCCTGGATGGGAAAAGAATTGGCAGGCTTTCTCAAATGCTTTTTCACACTAGACTACATCTTTCTAGTCATACAACTGCCTGAGATTCTCAGAGTATGGTTCCCAGCCTGAGGGCAGTGGACCTTTTGTGACCACAGAAACTGTGGCAAAAAAAAGTCCCTGGATCCATATATACACCATTTTTCATTTTCTTAACAGATATGAAATGTATAACTACTATCACTTAAATACGTGCATAATTTTTGGCTTAACTTGAAAAATTTGGGAACCTCTATATAAAGAATATTAAGAATTCATTGGGTCTGTTACTGAAGGATTAAAAGATATCACCACCAATATCTGACTCAGTAAAACAAACCAGAACTTTAAAATCTCTCTTTAGCAAGATCTCTCCCACATATATTAAAATAACATTTGATTCTATGATAGATATAACTACAGAAATAACCTTTTTCAAAAACTGAAATGTTTTATTTAATTTTTATTTTGCTTCAGACCTGTGATTTCATCTGCATAGAAAATGCCTAGTGTTAGAAACTACTTTGAGAGAGTCACATCACAGCACTTTTCTAATTGGTAAATCAGAACATTGCCTAAGCAGCTTAGATGTAGAATGATCTGCATGTTGTCACAAAGCTAGCAGTAGGAATCTCGTTTCAGTCGTGCCTAACTCTTCATGACTCTATTTGTGATTTTCTTGGCAAAGATATTGGAGTGGTTTGCCATTTCCTTCTCCAGCTCATTTTATAGATGAGGAAACTGAGGCAAACAGGTTTAATTGACTTGACTAAGGTCACACAGCTAGTAAGTATCTGAGGCCAGATTTGAACTCGGGAAGATGAGTCTCCTTGACTATAGGCCCAACACTCCATCCACTGCACCACCCTACTGCCCAAACTTTGAGGCTGGCCCTCATTATATACCAAGTCACATTGTCTCTCCTTTGATAAATATTTGTTGAGTATTAATACAATATGAGTGACAATACATACTTTCTAATATTATGGAGATTGTCTGCTCATAATCCAAACTGAAGAATTCTTTATCAATAGTGAGGCTCCTGAAAGTGATCTCATTTGCAGATGGCATTATATTAATTGCATTGAACCCTAGAAGGCCCCAAGACCTCTCTTAGTAAACATCAAGTTTATTTTTCAAATGGGTTTAGTCACATTAAAATGACCGAAAGTTTGTATAGATTAGATTATAGGAGTCAGTCAGATGAGCATCTTGTTCAGTTAGTCCATTAGCTCATATACTTTGCTATATGTGATAGATGAATATTTTGTGGGACTAGAGGTGAGAAGGATGACCATTTAGGAAATGGTATATTAATTAAGAGGCTCACTGCTGCAAAAGTCTCACTTGAACACCAAGATTTTTCAAATGAAAATTTATGATTGCAAAACATGGAACCCAATGGTCACAGAAAAATTCAAATTTTAAGTTACTCAAATAGTAATAGGACTAATATTGAGTCTAGGTATATTGAAATATATTACCAATGATGACTTAAGTAGCATAAAAAAATCATGCAGGAATTGTTTGACAGGAAAATGCAGTGGTCTGATCACATGATGAGAATGAGGGACAGCAGATGGATAGCACAAATGCTAAACTAATAGCCTCAAAATTATCAAAAGTATACAAAAGGGTGGTGGTGGTGGTACTCAAATAAGATAATATTTGTAAAGCACTTGGGACAGTGCATGCAACATAATAGGTACCTAATAAGTGCCTATTGTCTCCTCCACTGGAGACACTGGATCTCCCCTGGAGATTCCTGATGGGAAACTTACAAAATACATGAATGAGAACCACACTGGGAGGAAGTCATTGATGGTTTTGATCCACATTGGTGGAGGTACTAACAACCAACACCAATTATATCCACATATCTAACTAAGCATACCTGAAAGTCATGGTCAGATAACATTCACATAGAAAGATATATCAATATTGCATTATGTTATTTATCCAATGTAACTAAAATAATTTAAATTGAACTTCATGAACATTTATTAAGCATCTATATGTGGTGCAAGACATCATGGGAGGAAATGGAGAACAAAAGACAAAAAGAAAAAATAGTTTGAATGATAAAAAGCTATTTTTTTCCTTTAAAAACTCTAAACAAATGGAGACCAGAAACATACCATAATGGATAGAGAGGTGGGCCTGGAATTAGGAAAACCCGGGTTCAAGTACGGATTTTGACACTTACTAGCTATGGGACCAATAGGTCCACTAAATTCTCAGGGCTCCTGGGCAACTTTCTAAGATAATAAATTATAATTGAATTGTGGATGTGTTTTAGTAGATGGGGTTTCCACACAGGAAGTTTGTTAAATAGCTGAAATTAAATGTCAGGATAAAAATGAGGGAAGTGGAATGTTAACTTTTTTAACCTTTGAATTATTTCTTCTTGCTTTAAGTATTCTAGGTCATCAAGTAGATATATTAAAGGAATATTTCCTTTTCATTTATTCTGAGTGAATTTATCCTTTTCTGATAGTTTCAAAGTTATTTTAAGGGAGGATAGTAAAATTCAAAATATTTCTTTAAGACAATTCCACATAAAACATGGGTAGATATTAAGAATTCAACTATCCCTCTACTTTATTTTTAATGTAGTAATGAATATTTCTAAAACATCAGTGAGATTATTATATCTTCCAATAACACTTAAGCCTAAGGGAGGAAATACTATAAAATAGGTGATACCCTGAATCCTCAAGGATTGAAGGAGGGTTCCTTGACATGACCCCTGAATATTGTGCTCCAGTATAACAGAACTGCTAGATGGCTTTTTTTGCAATATTTTCGTCATGCCCTCTAATCAACACATCAGAATAAAAAGACCAAAAGGGGCCTTAAAAGGCCTTTCTTCATAGAATCATAGTTGAGAGGAAGCCATCTAGTCCAAATGTCATATCTTTTCCCATCTCTAAAGCCCCTGTCTTCACTTGGTTAATCCACCAGCATCTTAAATACAGTGTACACAAAACTGAACTCATTATTTTCCCAGTTAAACCAGCCTTCATCAATGACTTAACCATTCTGATTTTCCTGTTTCTATCAGTGGTACAACCATTTCCTTCATCTTTAGTTCAAAAACCTCTGTCATCCTTGACTCCTCTATCAACATCACATCAATTTCATTGTTAATTGCTATTGATTTTATCTGTGTCATATATCTTAAATTTCTTCCCATTTCTAAATTCTGCAAACCTAGTCCAGGACCTCATTATTCTCCTTGTGAAATATAGCAAAAAGATCCTTTACTAGATTCACTGCTTTAGCCTCTTTCCCCTCTAAAACATGCTTTGCATATCCACCAAGTTAATATTGAATCATAATGCTGATTGTTGAATAAAGCACAAGTTGTGTAGCCCAAAATTCAAGGTTCTCCATAGTCTGAAAGCCACCAAACTTTGAAGCCTTATTTCTAGATGCACCCTTACAGATAAACTATTTTCCAGCCAACTCAGATTGCTATTCATGAAAAATCTTCATCTTTACTCTTATTAATCTTATTTTCTTATATCATATATTATAATCTTATTATCTTATACCTGCATCTGTACAAATCTGACTCATTTGTCAGGGATCAAATACCACCATTTTTTCTGCTCCCCACCTTACTTTCCCAAATAGATACTGGCATTCTCTCCTCTGATTTGGTTACATCATTTTTTAGTCATCAGTTTTTAGCATAAGCTGAAATGAACTCCTGTATTTTAAATGTGCAATAACTTTGTCAGGAATTATGTTAGATGTTCCATGGAGCTCAAAATGTCAAAGTAAGGAGAGATCAATATGAGCTAGAGTAGTGGAATAACATTTTACTGAGGATATTATACTAGACCTGAACCCCACAGGATGAATAGGGTGGATGGAGAGAATAAAGAGTGGCATTTCAAGAAGGAAACCTTCCATCTCTCTTCCTGTACTTCCTATTCTCCATCTGGGAACTGTCCTCCATATTTTTTTTTGCCTAGTGTAATGATGATATAGCTTAGCTCTCCAGAACACCCCATTGTGGCATCTTTTGGGGTTTGCTACCCAAGTAAAACCCCATTCTTTGGATCTTTCTGAAACTTCTCAAAACAAAAATTATCTGTCTTGTATTCCATTCCTTTAGGAACCTCCTGGTCCTAAAAACCATTGTGACAAAGACCAATAGTGACTTCATATGTCATGTTACTCGAGTCAGGTCATGAATTTGTAATTCGTCAAAGTCCTTCTATGACGACGAATAATGTAGGAATTTCAGACGTAATATCAATCTAGCACAAAAAAAAAAAACATTTGGGCATAGATCTGTTGGTTTTTCTAAAATGATAAGTAGTCACTTCCTCTACCTATAAATAAGAGCAAATTTTTAAATAATATTTAGAAAATTGAGTCATCTCAAAATGCACTAATTCTTTTATCAAGTGTTCTTAAGCTGAGTTCTATGAATTTGTTTTTTTTTTAATATTTTGATAATGGTTTTCAGTGTAATTTATTTTCTTTGTAACTTTATATATTTCATCTTATGGATTTAAATACATTATTCTGAGAAGGAATGCATAGGCTTCATTGGATTTTCAAAGTAGTCTATGATACAAAAAAAAAAAAAAAGTTAAGAAGCCCTGAGATTGAGGTTTTATCCAGATTCTATGGTCAAAAGTAAAGTGATTTTTAAAAAATTTATTTATTTTTAATTTTCAACATTCGCTTTTATAAGATTTTGAGTTCTAAGTTTCCCCCCTCCATCCCCTGTCCCCTCACCAAGATGGCATGTAATATTATATAGGCTATACATGCGCAATCATATTAAACATATTCCCATGTTAATCATATTGTAATGAAGAGTCAAAACCAGAGGGAAAAACCACAAGAAAGGAAAAAAAAACAAAAAAGAGAGAGAAAAGGGTATTCTTCAATCTGTATTCAGAATCCATAGTTCTTTCTCTGGATGTGGATAGCATTTTGCATCTTTAGTCTTGGAATTGTCTTATATCATTGAATTGCTGAGGAAAGTTAAGTCTATCAAAATTAGTCACCACACAATGTTGCTGTTACTGTGGGCAGTGTTCACCTGGTTCTGCTCACCTCACTCTGCATAAGATCATGTAAATCTTTACAGGATTTTCTGAAATCCATCTGCCCATCATTTTCTATGGAACAATAATATTCCAGTATATTCATATACCACAACTTGTTCAGTCATTCCCCAATCAATGAATACCCCCTCCATTTCCAATTCTTTACTGCTACAAAAAGAACTGCTACAAATATTTTTGTACATGTGAGTCCATTCCCCATTTTTATGATCTCTTAGGGATATAGACCTAGAAATGATATGGCTGGATCAAAGGGCATGAACAGTTTTATAGCCTTTGGCATAGTTCCAAAGCCAGAATGATTGAATCAGTTCACAACTCCACCAACAAGACATTACTGTTCTAATTTTTCCATATCTTCTCCAATATTTATCATTTTCCTGTTTTATCATGTTAGCTAATATGATATATGTGATGTAGTACCTCAGAGTTGCTTTAATTTGCACTTCTCTAATCAATAGTGATTTTGAGCATTTTTTTCATATGATTATAGATGCCTTTAATTTCTTCATCTGAAAACTGCCTGTTCATATCCTTTGACCATTTATCAATTAGAGAATGACATGCATTATTATAACTTTGACTCAGTTCTCTCTATATTTTAGGAATGAGGCCTTTATCAGAGATACTGGCTGTAAAAAATTGTTTCCCAGCTTTCTGTTTCTCTTCCAGTCTTCGTTGTATTGGTTTGATCATATAAGAACTTAATTTAATGTGATCAAAATTATCCATTTTGCATGTTAAAATGTTCTTTATCTCTTGTTTGGTCATAAGTTCTTCTGTTCTCCGTAGATCTGACGGGTAAACTATTCCTTGCTCTCCTAATTTGCTTATAGTGTGATTTTTTTAAAAAAGGTTAAGAATATCTATTTTAGATTGATCAAAAACCTTAGGAGCATAAAAGACTGCAAGAGATCTCAGAGGCCATCTAGTCTAACTCCCTCTTTTTAGCAACAAGGAAACTTGAGGCCAAGACAATCCAAATGATTTGTCCAAGGTCACACAATGAATAGCAAAATGGGAATTGGAATATGCTTCCTCTAAATCCAAATCAGTCACCTTTTTCACTATGGATATCTCCTTTACAGAAAGTACCCTGAGTAAAATTCCCTTCTCAGGAGAGCTAGACAGTCTCCATAGTTCAAGCACATAAACCCAAGTTTTAAGCGGTTTAACCCTACGTAAGAAAATATTTTGTTCTTGAAAGTTTCACAAATTCCAACATATAAATGTATACCATATAACAGCACTAGATAAAATAAAAACAAACTGAAGAGAACCCTGACCTTGAATTTAAAAAATCCCCTACCTTTGATAACCATTGCACCTAAAAAGATGAGGGACAACATGGGCAATACTTTCTGAATTTTGAAAAAAGAAATCTGACAAACAATATACTTAATCATTTTCCATTTATCATCATCATCTAGTGACAGGATCCAAAAAACAATTGTACGACAACGAGGTGTTTTGTTGAGGATGGGACTCTAGAGTATAAAAAAGATTTAGATGTAAATAAAATTCTCCTGGAAACAGAAATTGAAGAGTGTTTGAAGAAAATGCTCTGAACTAGGGTGACTGATTATTCTTCATTTATAATGTCTGATTCAAGCTGTCTCAAACATACGGTCCAAGAAATCTTGAGCGAAGACAATATCGTGCTATGGAGATAAACTCACTTTTAACTTTACACATGAGATCAATTTTCAAGTTGTCTAGGTAAACCAAAATGGGTGTGAATTTAACTGATTTTCATCCTAGATATTTATAAACTCTGAACCATTTGCAAAATTTAAGTCAGAAAGAATTATAAACCTTCAAGATTGAGCAGTAAGCGTTCTCATGCAGCCACGACTTCTGACCTATTGTGCATATGCTAGAGAATGACTCTAATTCTGAATATTCATTATAATCATGTTTAAAAAATACATTTTAATGTCACATAGGAACAAAAGCTGTTCACGGGCCAAAGCCCAGTCACTTAGGTTTATGGTAAAGTGACGAATATTCATCAAAGTGTCAAAAGATCTATATTTACCAAGTTTGATGAAGAAAATCTGACAAATATGATTTAAGATAAGTGGCATTTTCTCCTAATTGTTTTCATATGGATGAATAAAAATCTAGTGCCTTGCTACTCTGTTAAAGCAATAAATTGCTTTAAAACTCATGTTTATAGAATGGACTAGCTCATACTCTACATGCAAAATTTTGGCATTGAAACTAGGATATAGATTTCTCCAGAATTGTGCACCTTAGTATAGGGAAAAAAAGTGAAAGTGAAGGTTTAAACTTGAACTAACAAACTCAGCTTTTACTGCTGCACATTTCCCTACTAAAATGCAACACAAATATGTATTAAGTTACAAACTAATAAGTGTTTCTGCAGCAGAGAATATGTCAGACTTTCTGTGTCGGAGGTGGTTCATCAAAGACATACATAAATCATCTTATAGGGTAATTCACCTCAGGAATTAATATATAAACATTGCAGGAAAATAATAGACAATTTCCTCAATCCACAGAGAATGCATTATAATTCCATAGAAGAAAAAACTAAGAAAAACAGACTATAGAACTAACAAATAGTAACCTTAGCTAATATTAGACGTGTATAGAAATCTTCCATAGCAGTCTGAATTTTCCATATAATTAAAAGTTACATAAAATAATTCATTAATAACACTTTAATTTAAAGGGTCATAGGGACCCTTTAAAGAGACCCGAGAGAAACAAACATTGAAACAATGAAGATGGGCAAGAGGAAAAACTGGAAATGAGTAAGGCATGCAAAAGAAGTGGCTTTAGTCAAAGGATACGAAGTTTGGTCTTTGTAAGAGAAGTTTTGCAAGAAATATTCCCCCTCCCCCCCTCACTTGTCCCTCCACAACCTTTGCTCTTGGTGAAAAGTATGGTAGTATTCTAGAGATTGTTGCTTATCTGGGTTTGCATTAGCCTCTTAAAAAGAAGTTTGAAGCTGATGAGAAAGTCATCATGCAAAAAGTGGTATATTATACTGTTGTAACTACTATACATATATATATATATATACACACACATATATATGTATAGGTATACATATGTGTGTATATAAAGATATCTACACATCTGAATCTATATAGACATACACACATATGTATATACACATATAATATACAACTTCTTTAGCTTCTATTAGAAGAGAAAGAAAATCAAGGCTCGGAGGAAGGAGGGGAAAATACATCCCCATTCAATACGTGGTTTATTTGTGACCCCAAAGTGATTCTTCTGGGGGAGTATTTAGAGAAGGGGATAGAAACCAGGGGACACACTGGGAGGTTTGGAAGAAATTTGTCGAGAAGCTTCAAAAGAGCCCCTTGGAATAGGGAGAAATATATAGTAAGAGAACGTTATGTGACATTCCTAAATTCTCTGGCTAAAAGGAAGGTGATTTGTCTGTGGGGAATGCCCCAATGCAAATATCATGCCACAGTGAGGTGGTTCACCTTCCAGAAAATATGAGTTATGGCCAAAGGTAATGGTCATAACAGAAATATCTGTATAGAAAAACTGATTTCTACGTTAAAAGAAAATGCTTACACCCACAGATGTTTGGTTCTTTCCTAAAATGCTTGGTTTCACTTGTAGGACAGGAAGGGCTAGTGATAAGTATATCCTCCTTATATTTTTTTCAAGATTGCCAAGAAAAGATATTTTTCTCATCTTACTCATTAGTTTCATACATGTTCTAGTATTTTCCATTGTGTTTTGGGTGGTTTCACACTTTGTCGTACATTATATTTCATCTACTGCCTCCATGACTTTGTACGGGTTGCTCCCCCTTGGTAGAATGTTCTCCCTTCTTACCTTTCTGCCCTGTGGAAATCCTAGTCCTTTCAAAGATCACCTCACATGTCATTTTGGTCAAGAGGCCTTTCCTCATGGTTATGCTTCCTCCCCTCATCACTGTGTATTTGTTGTGTGTATGTATTGCATTTACTTAACTGCAAACATGGCTTATCTCGTCTTTCAGTGCTCCTTGATAGTAGGTACTGCCTCAATTTTTATTTGTACCTCCAGTACCTAGTACATAGTATGCATTTAATAAAGTCATTTTGATGAATTTCTGTTTAAAAGAAAGATTTCCATCTATCCAACTCAAGCCTATTAGTACATTCCTCTAAGGGAAAGAGATGGGCACAATCTTCTGGCTATTAAGTTGACAAATGAATCCTCTCTCATTCATCATTTCCTTAAATTAATTCCAGATACTTTATTTTGCTATCATATGCTTATTTTGGAAGAAAGGTATAATAAAAAAAGATCACACTTTTAGTAACTAGATAATAACAGATAACTGACTATTGGATTGGAACACGAAATTTGACTGATTTGCAACGCAGAAAATCAAGTAAAATTCTCAAGATAGAACGTGTCAACTAAACTCTGGCTTCAAAGAAAGGTACTTCTAAACCTTTGAAGACATTTTTAAAAGTTTCTTTCTAAAGGAATAGCAGGATTTCTGAATCTCTAAATTCTTAGAATTTAGACTCTAAAAATATACAGCTATTATTTTCTGGTGAGATTGAAAATATCAATTTTTAATTTGACTATGAACGAGTTGATGGAAGGGAAGATTGACTATAGGGATGGCCTGCATCTGGATTTTCCTAATTGCTAACCACTACAGCTACAGGGAACATGTGCAAAGGAAAGAAGACAGTCCTTTCCCTGCTTTAACCAAACTTTGCCTGATTTATCTTTCTGGGAAACCAAAGTATACAAGCCAGGCAGCTGCCTAGATTGTGCACTAACCTACAAAGCATCATAAGGAGAACTTTATGTTTTTATTAATGTCTTTGCATTTTGGTATAAAACAATCACATAAAAACAGTACAGCAAAGTGGATGAAGAGGTTGTCTTGAATCCAGGAAGACCTGGGTTCAAGTTTTTCCTTCTACATATCTTACAGTATAATTCTGGGCACATCACTTAAGTGTTCAATGCTCCAAGCAATTCTAGAAGACTATAAGTTGTAGAGAAGATGTCAACCAGCATAAGTAGTTTGCTCATAAAGAATTCCCAATACAGGTTCAATGTCTATCTCTAAAGAAATATTACACTCTCCAAGGTCCATAGATATTTATTTTGTTTCACAGGTTACAGTGAAGTCCTGTGACTCTGATGTCCCAGGGAGACAATAATATGGGGTAGCAGAGTAAAGGGGTGTGCCATTTTCAAACATTGCCTAGCGTCATAAATGCTTTGCCCAGTCTCAATGAAAGCAGCATGATATAGAAGCTGTGGAGTTAAAGAAAGTGGATTCAAATTCCATCTTTGATGATCATTATATGTGAACCTTGGGCAAATTGCTTAACCTCCCTATACCTCAGCTTCCTCATCTGTAAAATAAGGGGGTTGGAGTAACTGGCCTCTGAGGTGTCCTCTAGATCTGAAACTATAATTCTCCTGATAACCAGTGAGCCTTCAATTTTGTTTTTATATGAACTAGAAGATGGATTCAAATAATCCACTTGGCTCCTATCAGGACAAAGTGAAATTTGTCTATTATTAGATTATTAAGAAACAAAATAGCTGGTGTTTCCAGCACTGAAAATCTCTGCAGTAACTCTCTCCCAAATATCTCTTCTGTGAAAACAGGTCAGAAGTAAATTCTCTATTTCTACAATTCCAGTGCTGTCTCATTCTTTCCACTCACTAAGAATTTTCCTCCAATGTTCTCTCTTCAGATTCTATGTTTCGATCTGGAAGCATACGTTGTCATACAGCAGGGACACTTTCACTGAAAGGAAATTCCATCTGTGGTTAGATCCTCCAGAGAGTATCAGTAACATTGATGGTAAAAATGGATTTTGAACTGAGATCATAATTTGTTAAGTTTTCTTCTACTTTCAGATCTTCATGTATTTCTTTCTTTTCTCTTTTCATGTATACTACCCATTCCAACTTTTGTCAATGCTCTTCTATTAGCTAAAGCATCAGGCAAACCAAACTCACTTTAAAAAGTTAAGTTTATGCTTATACTTATGTTTCCTCATTTTTTTCTGCAGAAACTGTTCAGCTCTCAGTCAGGTTTTATTGTGAAGCAGACTTGACTTTACAAAAAAGACAGAAATGTTAAAAAAAAATTAACATTCCTACTCTAGGAATAATCTTTTGATTCATCTTTGGAATGGAAATGACAGGTCATGGTAATTGTGAACCACTGAAAGAAGAAGATGGAGGTAAAATTTCATGTTATAATACAGAATATAATGTAGCTTAATTTATTATAGTGTCCTCTTAACTTAATCTTCCCCTCATGGATTAAGATCATTTCACATTTTTTTTTTTTTTTTGCTGAATTACTCCTCTACTTGATTACCTATGTCATACATAGGAAAACTGAAAGAAAAAGAGACATAATATAGTGAAAAGACCATTAGATTTGGAAAGAGACCTATAGAGGGAGTCTATTCTTTTCTCTGTTAAATATGCTAATCTAACCTTGGATTATTGGTTCTTTTTGTCAGCATTATCTTCTAAACATTAAAAACCCAATCCTCCCTTCATTCATATAGCAAACTTTTAATTCTTTCTAATTTGGTATATATCATTGATTGGTATGTAGATGGTGTATGTCATGTATTATGTCCATTTCTCCCCTCGTACTCTTCATCTATTGTTGTTTTAACTCTATTTTGCTTCTTTATTGCTTTTTTTGGCTGTTTGTTCAATTACTTTGGCAAATATTTCTTATGATTTCCCTTTCCTTTTCCCTTCCCTGATAATAGATGCTATTTCTTTTTTTCTCCTTTATTCCATACTCTTTTTTTATATCCATCTCTATTGGTTATTCTTAGTTTATTTCATGCTATTACATCATTTAGTGCATGCTTATTTTCTTTGTGCAATTGGGATCAACTTATGCTTTGTGGTTTTATGTTCTTTTCCCTACTTTTCTTGTGAAATTAATCTATCACTTCTCTATGATAGCATTGCCTTCACTTTGCATATTCTGTCTGTTTTCCTGTGCATTGTATTTTCCTAACTGGAATACAAACCCATCTTTATAAGGCCTTTCATGTGTTCTGTGTACTTGCAATTTTCTGTAAACAAAAATAATAAATAACAGGTGGGTAGTTAAATATGTAACACACTAAGAATTGAGCTTTGCAAAGAGCAGGACGAGACTATGTCAGTAATACTTTGCTTAGTTTATTCTAGGTTCATATAGACATAGAATTATTCTTAAGTTGTTACTTCAATAGATTGAAAAGCTGGGCCACCATTATCCAACCATAAATAAACAATGATGCCACCTAACAGATTTCATTTACATCCCCCCACAAAATATAGAAAGTTGGTTTTGTTTATCCAGCTAACACTGCTATCTCCTGCCTTCTTCCAGAACCTCACCCCCACCCCCTTACTTTTGCCTAATCCTCCTGCTGTCATGAGATAAAACCCACCAAGAAGTTGAGGGATTTGAGTTGCTTTCCTCAAAGAACTTCTCTCTAATGACGGTTTTCTCTCTGGGCTTATTTTCCATTGGTTATCATGCTTCTCATATTTTTCCTATCCTAATGATTCTGAACCCCTAGATACAAACAACAAACCTCATTTCCACCCCAACTTCCTGTTTATCCCTTGCCCTTATCCCCCTCAACACTAAACTCACCCCTCCTAACTTTATTCCATTCCTGCCCTTTCCTCTAGGATGCCTGCTCCACAGTTAAAAAAAACTTGCTAGGGTGTTAAACCTTTCCCTTTCTTATCCCTCCTATCTTCTGGAACTCACTGATAATACTGGATTCCTCCTGATGACTCTGCACACCTAGATACCCTTTCCAGCTTTACCCTTATTCCAAATCACAGATCACAGTGAAGGCATTGGAAGACTTAGTGCTCCCCATTGTTATTTCCAGATGCTCCTTTCTGCCACCACATTTGGGGACAATAACTCTTCCTTTGAGTATCACACAATCCAAAATCACAAAACCCAATTCAGTTTCTGGTGGTCATTGTCTACTGACCTTTAGAACATTTTTCTTCCTTCCTGGGTGAATGGTGCTTAAGCTATCTTGTATTGTTTTCTGTTTTTAGCTCTATAACCAACTATACCATAAGATCTTCGAAATCACATTCTGTTTCCTACAGTTCTTTACATATCAGAAAATGCTGGGTGGAAGGATAGAACCTGATGCCCCATCCAATGGCAGGGTCCTTTAAGAACAGATCAGATCACTCTAGCAAGCCAATGGACTGACATTCAATCTTTGTGTAAATAGCCACCTTTCCTAGAGGGCTGTGTTGAAAAAAAATGGTAACTCAATATTGCATTGCCTTTTTACAATTATGGTTCAGCAAGTGAAACCCAGTCTCTGGAAAACACTTTTGTTTACTTTCAATAACTATTGGTTCTCAGGTATGTTACAAAAAACCCCAGAAGCACCCTCTACTGTCCTAAATATTGCTTATATCTTCTGTCCTATCCTTTTCCTCTGACTCAAACTCCTCAGCTCACTGACCAAAGCCTCAAGATCCCTAGTAGCTACCTTACTTATATTCTACCCTATCTATGACCAAAAATGTGCCTAGTGCATGTTTGTGAATAGCTTATTTTTTACTCTCATTATGTGTTGCATTTGAGCTTACTTTAAACGGGGTAGAGTAATTGACCCCTGCCTATACACCACCATTAAAATGAGGTATATTTTCCTATTTTTCTATGTGTCCTTTTCCAACCAATGCAGGAGCCAAGTGCAGGGAAGGGCCCAAATATATATAGGGCAAATTTACGAGAGGGTTATTATAGGCTCTAGTGTAAAAGCTAGCACTCTAAACAATTTAAAAGAGTATTTGCCAATGGTTCTCCCAAAGTGATCACATTCAGAAGGAAAAAACCACATAACATAAATCTCCCACTTTTTGAGGGACCAAAACTTAGAAACAAAGTGGTTTTCCTTAATGTAATGGCTGAATATTCTGTGGTATATGAAACTACAGGAATAGTACTGTAATTTAAGAGATGATGAAATTGGAGAAATATGGAGAAACACAGGAAGACATAAGAACTGAAGCAAAGGGAATCAAAGCAGAACTTGAAAAATAATATATACTATAACTATAATAATGAGAGCAAAGCAACTATAGGGTGTGTAATGGTAATGATTGATTAATCCTGGTCCAGGAGAAGAGATGAGGAAATAAATGTTACCTTCTTTATTTCACTGGGGAATTAGAGGACTGTGGATGCAGTACATTGTATACATTGTCTAATATAGTCATTCTGTATGTTTTGGGCTTATTAGATGTGGGTGAAGGCAGAGGAGGTGGATGTATTCATATACCCATAAATGATGTAAAAACAGATATGAATAAAACTTAAGTTGAGGAAGAAACAGAGTTTCCAAATTTCCAAGTAGATCTATTTCCCTTCATACATAGGAAAGTGAACTAAAAAAGAGGACCCTCCACCATATCCAGCACCAGAGGATACATGATGTCATGGAGAAACCTGACTCAGAGAATATAAGTGCCCTCTAGTCTACCATCGAAGGAGATAGAGCAGACCATGGACGAGGAGGACAGGAGCACTGTTCACTGGGGATGAGCTGCTATTACAAATGGAGACCTTATTTCCCAAAAGGCCCTGCAAAGAGTCAGGGGGCTAGGAATTCAGCTAACATCACAAAACTAGGCAATACAAATGTGAGATTTGAGCTAAGTCTTGAAGGAAGCCAAGAAAACCAAGAGGGCTGAGCATTCCAGGCATAGGGCACATATAGCATAAGGTGTTAGGAGAAAGTTAGTGCTTGCAAAGAAGTAATGAGTAAGAAGTCTAGAAAGTAGGAAAAGGCCAAGTTAATGGATAAGTAGGGAAGGGGTATGTGTGTGTGTGTGTGTGTGTGTGTGTGTGTGTGTGTGTGTGTGTGTGTGTGTGTGTGTGTGTGTAATATGTATACAACTACTGAAACGATCTGAGATTTTATAAATAAGTGAAGAAAAAAGTTTTCCACACTGTCACAATCATCTTCCACTTACAGATATATGAGCAATGAGTTATATATTTTATATGTATATATGTACACATACATGTATATCTGCATATCTGCATATGTACATATACTTATCTACACATACATGTATACATGTGTGTATATATGTATTCATTCTCACATATGAAGTGATATCTACTATGGCACAGCAACTGTGATTTCTGCTACAGTACAGTGGCTGGCACACAGAAGGTGCCTCATAAATGCTTATTATCTGGCTGACTAACTGACTCGTTGGTTTAGATAGCTCCCTGAGTAGGAATTCTTTCTATTAATGCAAACTTCAACACAGTGTATAAAACCTGGTGGACAAAGTGTGGCAGTTGCCCAAGATACATAAGCATTGTAACTTGTCCCGGGGTCACAAAGCTTTTCAATCTAGGTCTGTACTTGCTCCATTTTTTCCCCCTTTCCACTCATCCTTCTCTTCCACATAAAATCTTTAGTTATAAACAACTAGTCGTTCTTTCAGAATATGCCCTATGTCTCACCTGTCTTTACAGGTCCTTCTCCTGCCAAACCCATTATATAACACTGCCTTGCCCATAAGAAAAACTCAATAACTATTTGTTCAATGAGTGAATGAGCAATGAAGAATTGGGGGGCTCTTACCACTGACTTTCCTATTGCATAAAACACTTCTTAACATAAACATTTCTGTGAATCATTAAGGGAAACCAGTTCACTCATAGAATATATGAGACCAAATTAGTTTTGAATTCCATTAGAGATTTTTATGTGGTCCTATCACAATCCAAGAGCTTTTACATAGTGATTACTGCTAATTCTATACTTAGTTGCCTTCACCCAGTCCAGCATTATTCTAGGTTGAAGCAGTATGCTGATGGATTCTGTCAAGAATATCACTTAGAAAAACTAGGGAAATGAATTGTATAAAATATGGATGGTCATGTGCTAAAATGATTCTTATCCACCTACTTTCTCTAAATAAGATACTAAATACATTCATATATCTGAATTTGACTAGGCAGATATTTAAGAAGACAGCTATAAGGATATGAAATTGATGATTACCAATTAATGACATCTACTAGAAACATAGAAAAATTCCTTTCCCTTCAAAAATGTCAATGACATTTCCACAATTTACTTGCTCAGATGGAAAGGTGATTAATCTATGTATAATCGTTGCCATAATAACTCTTTACTTGGGCACACATTGAACAATCCTCATTTAATGATTAAATAGACTTAGTATAAATGGCTGTGTATTTTTGGTTATATTATATGCATATCAAGAAGGGATACTATATTCATTACTCAAATACTTACTGCTTTGACAAAGTGTTTCAACTGAAGATAGTTGGTGGGATTATACCATCTAGCAACTTAAACTATACTGGAGCATTTTACATTTAAGAAAGAAATCCAAATATATATTTTCCAAAAGACATTATTCTATAAATTTTAAACCATGTGTACTTTAATGGAATTTCAGTCCAGACAGTTCTGATTCATTATGCTTTTTTAGTCATCAAAATGACATTTGGAACTTCTTTACACCCAAGAAAACCTGTGTTGTTTTTTTTTTTTTACAAGCTCTCTGAAATCCTTGTATTTTAAAAATTAAAATTATGAGTTAATAATGAAAATTTAAGAATACTTAAGACCCTTTAGTAACTGAGAAGACATGAATTTTGAGTTCTAAGACATGAGAGTCACTATTAGCCAAACTTTGTTTCATGAGCAAACTATTCTTGGATAAGGCATTTTTGCTTTCACTTTAAAATTACATTCTAGATCCTTAAGGTGTTCATTAGGAAAACCCTGAGCTCTCAAAAACTATATCAGGGTAAAGAAAGCTCTAATGGGTACCAGAAAGCTAGAAAAGTTTCAAGTTTAGATGAGATAAAAAATCGTATGTCTATCAGTGAAGGACTACACTAACTAGGGGGTGTGGGGAGGGTCATAAACTGAAAATAGTGACATGAATTTTGCAGACAGACCACTCATGAAGATGGAGGTATAAAGAGGATATGATCTTCATGGATAGAGAAAGTAACTGAACCAGTGAAATTAGGAAACAAGGACACACTGGTGTAAGAGACTTTAAAAGATCAAAGAGTCTATTATGTGAGAACTTTAGTTAGAAGTGATGACATTAACTAGAACACAATGTCATGTCTTTCTTTTGCACTCTGTATAGTAAATCACTGTGATAGATCCGATATGAATTAACTGTAAAGGTGAGGTATTTGGAATCATTTTTCTAGCTTAAATATCATCTAGCATTTTTGGATCAGAAATGTAATTTTTTAATTAAAAATAAAATAAAATTCACGTATGTTAAAGTATTATAAAAGATTGGTTTCCTACTTAGCAGAATGTAGACTCTGGCAGAAATGTGGTTCAGGTGTGGGTGTAGGAGGGGAACCAAACTTGGATGAAACTGTATTTTGTCTTCCTGGGGTGGGCTGCCAGTTAAATTTCTGCAAATAGCAGTGTCAGAGAGGATAGCTTCAGAGAAAGACCACGTGTTTTCTAAAGAAGCATTTCTTGGGAGAAAAACAACACAACCACAAAGAGACTGGTTATAAAAATGGGCCTTTTCCCATCCACCTTCAAGTCCAGCAAAATGTGCAGTTTATACAGCAGTTTTTAAAAACCAGTTTAGAAGAAAAGTTTTTTGTTTTTTTAAAGTTTCAATAATGCTTGCTTTGTGAACTAGAGTCTACTGGGTGCTTGGAAATAAAGGTTAATTAAAGAAATGACAAGTTCCCTGTGCTAACATGTCTAAGACAGACACATTAGTGAAACCACACACAAAGTAGAACAGTAATTACGAAGTAGCAAGGAACAGACACACAATATGGAGTCTTTATCAAATCTAAAGATAGGCAATAACTTGATATCTGTGTTGTTAAAACTAAATGTTACATACATTTAAAGCATAGTGATCGTTTTAAAATTAACTTTCCACCTTCTCCTCTCCGTCTTCTAAACCAAGTTACTGAGGAAAGTAAGGTAAGGAAAGAGATCATTTCATGACCGATCAGCAAGTATTTATTGTCTAGTGGATGCTAGGCCCGTGCTAAGTACTGGAAATTCTAAGACAAAACTATTCCCTGCCTCAATGAACTTATATTCTATTGGGGAGAACAATATACATATTTATAAATATGCACAAAATATATAATATATAATGTAATATAACCATAAATATATAAGATAATATATTATATATAAATATATAAATAAATATGTAAGATAAATAGATCCAATGGAAAGATTTCAGAGGTGAGTGAGAAGATAATGGATACATGGGACAATAATGATAACATTTTTCTCTAGCGATTGAAGGCTTACTAAGCACTTTCCTCATAGGAACTTTATTAAGAATATAAAGAGTTATTTTCATGAGGGTGTAAGGAATGATGGCACTAAAAAGCAGGACAGTATAACAGTAGGGATAAGGTCTTGCCTTAGGATATCACGAATAAAGGAAACTCACAGATGAACAAAATATCTCCACCAATGTAGTTTGGCACCTTATTTACAAGTTGTAGTATTAAGGATGGCTAGAGCAGAGACATGAAACATCAAGCCTGCAGATTATATAAGACTCACAGCATTTTCTAGTATAGCATGAACCACATTAAAATGTAGTTGGGAAATAGTTAGCAAAATTAAAAGGATGCATAAAAAGATATAGATAATGTTAACTTGGTTTTCTAAGTCAGCTTGTTTGCAAGAATCCGCATGTTTGATTTAGTGGCCCCTTTTCTTTTAGAGTTTGATGCCACTATGAAAATAAATCACTTGCTCTAGGACAGTGTACGTAAGAGATAGGATTTGAACTCAGGCCTTCTTGGTTTCAAGGGTACCTCTCTATCCACCATGCCTTTCATTGTTAAAGTGACTGGCATTTATGTAGAACACATGTTTAGATGCAGTAATATACCATCACTGCTTTGACCTTCATAACAACCCATTGCCAGTATAATTATTCCCATTTTGCAGATGAACAAATGAGTCTCAACGAGTTTCAGTACCTTGCCAACAGGCAACTAATAAGCATGAGAGGCCCAATCAGAGAACCCTAGATTTAGAGCTGTGAGGGACCGCAAGGATTCTGACTCAAAACATCCTGATGACAAGTCCAGCACCCCACATCATGCCAAGTCTCTTCTTTGTAGAAGTAAGAACGTTGCTGAACTCATGATCAGGAGACACCCGTTCATGCCATGTTTCTTCTATTGACTGAGTGACTGTGGGCAAGCTTTTAAGCCTCTAGCTCCTAATACGTAAAAAAGAAATGACAACATGTGTACTGCCTACCCCCAGAGAATTGTCTTGAAGCAAGTTTACCAAAAGCCATAAATAATTACATAAATGGGGATTATTCCACTATCATGTTGGGGTAAAAAAAGGAAGTGACCCATGAATGCAAGAGACTGAAGAGGGATTACGAAGTATTTCATTTGCTATAATCTCAATCAAATTTGAATTCCTAATTTGAGCTCCTTATATTTTTACTTGGCAAATAAGTCATTAGGTCTCTTCATTTGTCTGATAAGTTGCGTATAGTCACATCGATACATGAACTTTATATTTCTAGTTGTGTCTACTATATGATTTTTCACAGGCTGGGGTAGTTTTTATTGCCTTTTGTCAGTAACTTTTTTTATCCCTCTTGACTCATTTTTACCACATGGTTAGGAATTTTTCCAGCATCTTGAAAATTCTATACTCTTTTCCTGCCACTTAAAGTACAGGATCATGGGGGATTTAACTGCTACTATGAAGAAGATTTTGATTTGATTTCTATCACTAAATTGTCAACTCTGGTAACCAGAATTCAAGTACTAAGAGACTAAATGTTCCTGTGCAGAGTTTTCCATGAGCCATCATTTGGTTCATGATGAGAAGTTTCACCATTCCTAGCTATTTAGGCAAGGTTAAGTACATGTAGATTAAAGCTGCAAACTCTATTTGGATAAATTTGCTATTACTAATTTGTTAACTATGACAATTTCACACAGAAACCCTTTTGTTGGAAACTGAATTTCTCATGTAATAATTAGCTGTGGAATATTACCCCAAACAGGTGTCTGTAGCCTGTCAAAGTCAGAACAGGTGATTTAGAATTAGCGTATTAAAAGAACTGTGAATTAGCGAAGCAAAAACGTGTTAATTTCTTGTTCCATCTGTTAATATGAATTCACTGCCAAATATTTTACTTTGTAGAACTGTGCTAGGATTGGCAAGAACATACACTATAAAAAAAGTTTAAAGGCCTGAATGTTTAAAAATCATGACATACGTTACTGCAAAAATAACTTCTACATTTTGAACATGGTTTTTTTTTTCTTTTTTATCTTTGAAAAAAATATCTGCTGAAATTGTCATATAATATAGAAAGTTAGCTAAAGAAAACATACGATCAAATGTTAGACCTTTAGAACAGAAATTGGAACAAAATGTGACACAAAAAAATCTTGGTTATAAATGAAGACTGATTCTTCCAGGTTACTTTTTCTTCTGATATATCTGGAAATTTGCATCTGAATTGCTGGAACATACCAAAAGAGAAAAAAACATATTACTGTACTTTAGCCTTATAATAGCCCATGAGATTATTATCCACTTGAGCAGAGATGCCATTACCAAAGGCACAGACCCCTTCTTCCCCATCCAAACAGCTCTTAAAAAGATTTTGGCTTATTTTGGGTCACTAAGCAACAATTTTTATTTTTATTTTGGGAGGGTCTGGAGCTGCGATTGGATTTATGTGGAGAACTGCTGGTGTTGAAATATCCTCCACTGAAGAGCAACTCATTTTTTCTTTATGTTCTCAGAGAGTCACCTCAGGTCCTTAGAGGTTAAGTGGTTTGTCCAGGATTATGCCGCCAGTATGTGCCAGAGGCAGGACTGAACCTAGGTCTTCCCAACTGCAAGACTGGCCTTCTATCCGCTAACGCATACTTCCGCTCTCAGCAACAATATCTGTACAACACCTAATGGTAATTTTCCCATTTTTTCTGCTATTTTACATAAAGTATATTTGTGTCGTGAGAATTGTTTTTGTTTTTCGTTGTTTTGTTTTTTTTCCCCACCATATCTCATTGTGGAGTGGGATCGGGTAGGGGAAGGAAGGACAGAAAAACTTGGAGTATGTGTAAGCCAGGAAGGTAGAAAATGAAATTAACTCCATTCCTTCTGCTTGTTTCCATCTTACAGTGGAAAAAGCCTTGAACTTGGGGTTGCAGAAGCCAAGTTCAAAACCTAGTTCTGATATTTTCTACCTCTGTGAATTTGAGCAAATTACTTTCATTTTCTAGATTTCCTCAATTATAAAATGGAGTTGGACAATAGGACCTTCACCGCCTCTTCCCGCTCTAAATCTATAGTCTCCCTTCCAGTATCTTAAATGAACATCAAGCATAAATACAACATGTTTTAATCCCCCCAAAGCCCCATGCAGTCCTGATGTACTCTTTGACCATTTTGAAACCTTTGTGACCCCTAACCTTTCATGAAACTCCATCACTTGAGAATGAAAGCTGAGTTCTCAAGTAAACTGAAATATGTGGGCTTAGACATATGTTAAGAGCACAGTTAACTTGCGTTACTTTTTTTCAGTGCTGCTGAATTGGGTCCTGAATGAGGCAGTTTTGTGACTTAAGCAGATTTCACTAATTTTCCTTCCTTGCACATTCGAAAAACAAACCCCACTCTCCCATATTGCTGTTTGGGTTTTAACCGAGCTGAAGCATGCACACCCAATTACTATAAGCACTTTAAGTAAAGCTTAAGGACATGCAGCATGTTTTTAACTGCAAATGATATGATAGGTAGTGTCTTTCCTCTCTATTTTTCTGTCACATCCCAGAGATTAATCCTTTCATGAATCATCCATAATGACTAGAATAATTTGGGGAAACTGAATGAAATTTTTCGCATTATTTATATCATGAACTCACAAGAATATGAATGGTGGGTTATGCAAATGCAGTCCCAGCTTACAGGAGCTATGGAAAAATAGAAGGTGGGGGAACCAAGGGTTAAGGGGATGCTTCTCAAGTTGGACTGCTTTGTCTCAATGTCCTATGGCCTTAGTACTTCACTGCTAACTGCTCTGCATTACAGCCTACCACGTATGGAAAAACATTTATTGTTTTCCACATTTGAATGGAAAAATAATGATGTTTCTTCACATCCCTAAAGCAAATGTGTCAAATTCTCTCAGGGTGTTGGAGGCCCATAACTACATTTAAAAGACAAAAACAAACAAACCAACCAAAAATCCCTTTGGAATTACTGGAGAATTTTTATCTTTAGGGGATAAACATCCCTTGTTTATGCCTGACAATTTTCTCCCCAGATCAGCTTAGGCATTAAAGGCACATACATTTATTTTTCTCATTATATTTAAGAAATCTAATGTGGTTACATAGTCATTCATGGTGAAATATGTCCACAATCCTATGGCATCGTCCTAAACCTACAGAGAAAAACCAGATAATACATAAAACATTTTATGGAGTTTAAAAATATACAGTGCATTAAAGTTTTAGTTGACTTATCTGAAAAGACATTTTGGGTATGTAAATAAGAATGGCAAGAGAAGAACCTGTCAGCAAGCAAATAAAGTATGTAAATTAAATCAAAGGTAAGGCAGCTACACTTTTTATATAAATAACTGTGTTAACAGAGCTTTATGCATATTACAATATATTCAGATGCATAGCTTTTGCAAAAACAAATTCATTGCTCCTCTCCAAAGAATGGATTAAAACAATTTATTTTATAAAATTTGGATAGATAGGATAAGAAATGTAATAGCCATCCATGGAAAATAAATATAAAAATTATTCAAGCTCCATCTACTTTATGTTAGTAATGAGATGCACTTCATTCAGATTCCTCTCAATTGAAACAGTGCTGAGAAAGCAAAAACATGATTCTGTAGGAAATGATTTCTAATCTTTATGATAGCATACCAATATAATACAATTATTTACAATTGACTAAGAGTTAATTCCAATAGTATAACATCTTTCTTGCAAAAATGTCAGCTTTTATTGATGAAACAAACTAAGAATAAAACATTTTTACTTGTAGTATAACGGTGCTGTTTTTCATTCTGTTAACCAAAACAACACAGTAATATTGTAAACAAAAAAATAACATCAGACTGCCTGTGTTTGCATGATTTTATCAAGAACCATAAGCAATGGAATGAAGAGCATGAGCTTGGGATTTTGGAAAGCAATAAAATCTGCCTGACTCCATCAATGCCTTGTTTTAATACTCAAGCTAAATATGGAATCGCTACACCTGAACTGCCAATTTTATCAATGGATGGGGTAGAACCAACACTTTAGAATGGTG
Organism: Notamacropus eugenii; assembly: GCF_028372415.1. Taxonomy (NCBI): domain Eukaryota; kingdom Metazoa; phylum Chordata; class Mammalia; order Diprotodontia; family Macropodidae; genus Notamacropus; species Notamacropus eugenii. Next base: position 288,832,102 of record NC_092876.1, read on the forward strand.
GTTATTTCATAATCTATTAGAAGTAAGGAATGTACCACTGCCAAAGTAAAGATAACTATACCTTTGGGCATCTAGCCCTTTTGGTGAACATATAAATTATCTTTACTTTTAAAAAATCACCCTTAACCACTCAAGTACTTGAGTAGACCAGATATCTGAAGAGACAGAATCTGAAAGGCTCTTTCATATTATACATGAGAAAATGAGGCCCAGAAAGGTGAAGCAATTTGCCTAAGTTCACAGTGTTAGAGCTAAGATTGTAGCCAAGGTCTTTTGCCTGCCATTCTAGTTCACTTGACTTTTCCCTACACCTTGTAGTTTCTAGCAAAAACAAAACAAAATGAAAAAAAAGCACACAAAAACCAAATAAACAGATGCACTATACTTAAAAGTTTGCAAAGTGCTATGCATACATGATCTTACTTGAGCTACAGCATAATACCTATGGGTATAATGTTCATTTTGCACATGAGGAAATTAAGGCTCAGAGAGGCTTCAGTGACTTGTCCAAAGTCACACAGCTGCTGAGCCAAAGGCAGAATTGGACCCAAAGTTTTCTGGCTCCAACACTCTATACACTATAGTATCATGCTGCCTTTCTTAGCAAAGGAAAGTGAGAGTTTTCCAAATAGTGAACAACAACTACTTGCTTTCCTTTCTCCATATGTATACTTCAATTTTTAATTTGTTTTTGCAGGACTTTTGCAGACAAACAATTTAAAAATGATTATTACAAAAAAAAAAAAAAAAGAGAGGTAATTCCCCACTACTAGATATATGCTCCAAGGATATCAATGGAAGAAAACAATTTCTTTTATATAACAAAATTTCCACAGTACATTTTGGTTATAGGAGAAAAAAAACAAACAAAAAAAGAACTAGAGATAAAAATGGGTACTCATTGTTCAACTAATGTATCTGTCCTGTAAAAACATAATATAATATTATAATGCTGTGAGAAACAATAAATATGAAAAATTCAGAGAAACATGGGAAGACTTAGATGAACTGATGCATAGTGAAGAAAGTAGAACCAAGAAGGCAAAAGTCACAATGATTATAATAATGTAAATGAAAATGATACTCTAGGCAGTTTAAATGTGAAACACTGTAATGAATTATTTTAGTTCCTGAAAACTGAAAATGAAAAACATTCACCACTGTCATAAAGCAAAGAGAGACTATGGATGTGCGATATTATATATATTACTTTTATTTTGTCTAGTTTTTATGTTTGACAATGACAAGTTCTCTGGGAAAAACAGGGATTAAAGAAAAGTGACTGACACCTCTCTTCTTGGGAGCTATATTTATGCTGGATGATAACATTTTAAATTATTATTCAAAATCTACTATCCAATTGTTATTCAAAATTATAAAAATTCAAAAATATTCAAAATTATGAATTATTATTCTTTTTTCTTATTTCTCTTTTCTTATTTCTTATTTCTTTCCATTGCTTCACCCTCATAATAACTGCATTCATAAATAGGTTGGCAGGAATATTTTCCCACTATATTCTTATTTAAAACATTCTAGAAATTTAGTAGCAATGCTTTAACCTTCTCTTGGGACATAAACAAATTGGGAACTACTCGATAAAATGATATGGAGCCAAATTTCAAAACTAAATGTTGTAATTATTAGAGTGTGTTTTTTGCATAGTCCTTTCTAGAACGTCTTTTGAGGATTTTTGTCATCTCTTTGTTCTTATTTTTCTCTCTTCTCATTTCAGTTTCAGTCAGATACATGAAATTTTTGTGTGGAAACTCTGATATGTATAATATATGTATAATATAATACCTGAAAAGGGTACACATGACTCAAAGGTACCACATTAGCTGAAATGTTCCTAATTTTAACTGAATTATAGCTGTTCAAGAGGAAGAATGTACCCAACCCATTGTTTCAAACAAAGTGAGAATACAGCTCCCTAACTCTGTCAAGACCACAAATGGCTGAGGTTCAAAATCATCTGCTTCATCCAACCTCAGTGGTAGGTCAGAAATACCTTAGTTCAAAGAATCCAATTGTCCCATAAAGGAAAAGTCCTAAGAATAATACAGATGATGATATCACCTCTACAGGACGTTAAGGTTTTGCAAAGTGCTTTAAGAAACATTATCTCTCTTTATCCTCACAAAAAACCATGGAAGGTAGGTGTTAGTATCTCCATTTTATATATGAGGACATTGAGGGAGGTATGAAATTAAGTGACTTGTGCAGGGTGATTAGTATTTGAGGTCATATTTGAGTTCAAATCTTCCTGACTTTGAGCCTAAAGTTTTACCTGCTAGGTCCTCTATCTGCTTAAGTAAAACTGAAATTTTTTTCAAGTTTATTTATGTCCTTATCTTCATCTTTTTGAACTTTTCCATCTGACAATAGTTTCACACAATATTCTCTGTTTTCTCACTCCCATCTGCATGTCAATTAATCAACACATACGTATGTAGAGTCTGCTATGTGCCACGCACAGTGCAAGGCACTAGGGTTGCAGCGATATAAATAGAGGGGTTCTTCCCTTAAGGAATTCAGGAGTTAATGTATACACATGTAGGATACATAAAATATTAACAAATTAAATCCAAGGTAATTGGAGGGAAGTTCAAGGCTCTAGTAGCTTAGGGGGAGATCAGGAAAGACTTCCGGTAGGAGACAGTGTTTGAGCAGAACTTTGAATAAAAATGAGGGTTTCTAAGTTCAGAGCTAAAGAAGGTACAGCAGGTCACTGAAAGTCATAACTGATGCAAAGTCACGAAGATAGAGTATCCTCTCTCTGAGGAGGAACAAGAATGCCAAGTTGCCTGAATGAGAGGATTCATGAAGGAATGTTGAAAATTGTATTTGAGAAGTGACTTTGAGTTTTTCATGGAAATACACTGTATGAGTCGATGTGTTGCAATTTAATATCACCCAAAGACTTGTGACCATTGTATCTTTATCTTCATTAAGTAATAATAATAGCAGACATTTTTATAGGTTTGTAAAGTTTACAAAGCACTTTGCATATATCATCCCATTTGCTCTTCATAACAGTCTTAGGAGGTAAGATTACCATCCCTATTTTACAGAAGAGAAAAACAAGGTTAATAATAACAACCACAAAAATTTAGTGTTCATGTAACACTTTAAGATTTCCAAAGTACTTTACAAACATAATCTCATTTTATTCTTACAGTAATCCTGGCAAGTAGGTGCCATTCTTGTTCCTATTTACTCAAGGAAGAAACTGAGGCAGGCAGAGGTTAAGGGACTTGTCCAGTGTCAATAACTAGTGTCTGGGGCAGGATTTGAACTCAAGGTTATGAGTTCTAAGTCCTGTGCTCTACCCACCGCACAACCTAGGTGCCTAGGAGCATGTGACTGACATCAGAAAGAGAGGTGTCCTAACATCAAGCTGAATACTATTTCTCCTACTTGATTTTATACAGATGAATTCCTGCTTTATTTATTTTTCTAGAGATCACTGTCATGTAATAAAAATATGCTTACAATAAAACCCAAGAAAGACTTGAGTTCAAATCCTGGATCAAATTCAATTAACAAATCAGGAGACCATGACCACTTGGAGATTCAGTTTCCTAGCCTGCAAAATGTGAGTGGTAACATTTGTACTATCTACCTCCAAAGGCTAGAGGGAGGAGGGTACTTTGCAAATCATGAAATGCAATGTCCATGTGATGATGCTATTTTTACTAAAAATTGTCCTATTTGCTTTATCTTTGTGAAAGATTTGTTTTTACTGAGGGTGAATTGTAAGAAAGACTATAAAAAACATTGCGATAGGATCTCTTAGCCTCCTTTTAAGTGCATCCCATCCAGCTGTCTGCCCTTTCTTGTATCGGTATCCAGACAGAATTTTGTCGGAGACATGGTTGTTCTTAAAGACATCAACCTGTAAAAGGTTCTCATTTAATAGCTTGTTTTCTTAATAAGACACCAGTAAAGGTCTGGCATTTCCCTACCTGAACGAACTTAGTGCCAACTGCAAAGTTTATTTCATTATGAATTTCTGCTTTCAGAACATATTCTTATTCTCTCTCTCTCTCTGTCTCTCTGTCTCTGTCTCTGTCTCTGTCTCTCTCTCACATACATACACACACACACACACACACACACACAAACACACACCTCAAGGTGACTCAAAAATCTTACTGCAGTATTAAATTTTGATAGCTTTAATAGATTAAAACTGCAGTAAGACTTTTGGGACACCCAGTACATACACACATATATTATATGAATATTCTACATGTATGTATGTATGTTATCAAGCCATAAAATTGGATCACTTTTCATACTATCTGTACCACTAAGTGAAACAAGTATTTCCACCAGAAATGCTTATTTTTCAACCCAGAATTTCATTTTGTATTGGACTAAAACTTCCAAAAGGCACATAAAGTATCATAGTTATTTTTAGCTACAATAAAAAAAGTCTTATTTAGATAGGCCTTGCTTCAGTCTGTCTCTCTCTGTCTCTGTCTCTCCCCGCCACTCTGAAATGTAAAGGTTAACAGCAGAAGGACTTCATTGTAAAGCAGTTTCTTCTTTAATATGGTCCAGCATTTTAAACCCTGATGAGAAAACAGAATCAGGGAACAATTGCAATGGACAGAAATGTTAGCTGTACTAACAATCAGCAAATGAACACTAAGGAGTAGAAAACGAGTATATTTTTGCCTAAGATGACAATTTCTATACCTAAATTCTTTGGGTATTAATAATTCAAAAAAAACTTAAGTTGTCTATATAGCTATAAGATAGCAGCATAGTGAATTGAAAACCCTGGATTGCAATCAGTTGACCACATTTCAAATCTTGCTCTGTTAATTATTACATGGGCCAGTTATTGAACTTCTGTGGGCCCTAAGTTTCCTCACCAATAAAATGAACAGATTAGACTTAAGTACTAGTGTCCCAGCTTCTTCATTTTTAAATGGGAGAGTTGCCCCTCAGTCTTTTTATTTGGAAAAAGATGGGTTTTGCCTTTCTATCTCTTAACCCTCTAACTATTCCAGAATGTTCTCTAAGGTCCTTTCTATCTATAAATCCTGTGATTCACAGAAATATCTTAGTACTTACTGAATCTAAAAATGTAATACATTTGCTTTTATGTGTGTGTGTGTGTGTGTGTGTGTGTGTGTGTTTTGTTGTTGTTTTCAATGTCTGAGACTTTTTGGTATAGAAAGTTTGGGGGTTTTCTTTGTTTTTAAATTTTTCTTTGATATTCTAACATCTCTAAATCAGAATGTTCAAAAAATATAGATGGAAACTGCAAGTTTCTTTTTAAAATTTAATTTCTTTGTTTTTTAGTTTTCAACATTCACTTCTATAAGATTTTGAGTTCTAAATTTTATCCCCCTTCCTTTCCTGCACCCTCTCCAAGATGGCATGCATTCTGATATAGGCTGTACATATACATCCATAGTAAACATGTTTTCACATTAGTCATGTTGTAAAGAAGAATTAGAACCAAAGGGAAAAGCCACAAGAAAGAAAAAAAAAAAAAATAGCATGCTTTGATCTGCGTTCAGACTCCATAGTTCTTTCTCTAAATGTGGATAGCATTTTTCAACATGAGTCTTTTGAAATTGCCTTACATCCTTGTATTGCTGAGAAGAGTTAAGTCTGTCAAAGTTGGTCATTGAGCAATGTTTCTGTTACTGTATACAATGTTCTCCTGGTTCTGTTCACTTTACTCAGAATCGGTTCATGCAAATCTTTCCAGGTTTTTCTGCAGTTCACCTGCTGATCATTTCTTATGGAACAATAGTATTCTTTTACATTCATATGCCACAATTTGTTCAGCCATTCCCCAAATGATGAGCATCCTCTTAGAAATTTCAAGCTTCAAAGACATACTTTACTAATTTGCTGACTGTTGATGGACATAGTTCGTGTGTCACCAGTTATCAGGAAACTCACCTCTTCAATAACCTCATCTATCAACATAATCGAAAAGAGGAAAATAACATCAACTTGTCTTCTAAGTCACCAAATTAGGTATACCAAACTCCATCCCCCAAATTTCATACATTTTATGGACAGGAGAACTTCTTGAATCTTTACTCAGAACCTATTTTAGACTCAATTCTAACATGACTGATTATCTGGTTTTCAAACTCATAGCATATCAGGAGCAGCAAATTAAGAGGGAGATGAGAGGGCCTTCTGTACACAGGCAAACTCACTAGAGCAGGGCCTATCCCTGGGGTGGGAAATGCGAATCAAAAAGGAGGAAACTGAAAATACCTTAGGTATTAAAAAAAATCATAGAATTCTTGGATAATTTATTGTAAGGATAAACCATACTCTATACCAAGCTAAACCCTTTGAAGATACCACTGTATGATAATACAAAAGTAGGCCACATTTGAATATAGATTCCAACTCTCAATGGAAAAACTCCTATAAAAATAATACTAATTTTAGAGTTCACTCAGGTATTCCTGCCACATTAACAGGTAAAATATAGTCTTTATTTAGAATAACGCACAGTTATTACCCTTAACATTTAATTTGTTTAGTTTCTTGTTTGTTTGTCCAGACCTGTAATTTCAACGTTGTGAAGAATTCTTTTCAGTAAAGAAGAAAGATAACTTCTTTATAAGTTGATATAAATAACTGGTCTGTAATATCAGAAAGTAGCCTCTGGAGCAGGCACACAGAATGTATATCAAAGGCAGAATTTGAACTAAGGTCTTCCTAACACCAAAGTTGGCCTTCTGTCCACTACACCATGCTGCTTAGCACACTGTTTCAAAAAACAAAACAAAGAAACAAAATCTAAGAACATGTATAATCAATTTTTATCAACATTTTATTAAAACTGGTATTTTAGAAGTTAGGATATTTCTCTTTCCTTTCCTCATTCAACTCTGAAAAAAAACCACCTACTTTCTGTGGCTCCTTTTCTGTCTCTAACCTTTTTGATCTATCCATCTCAATTCTTATTAACTGCTAGGTCTTCCTAGACATATTCTCCTCCATGAGTTTTCATGACAGAACTTTCCTGGTCATCCTCCTGCCCATCAGGCTCTTCCTCATCAGTCTTTATTACTGAACTGTAATTCACATCTTAGCCTCTTTGCCTCAGTTTACCACAGGGCTCTGTCTTCACAGAATCAAAGAATTTTAGAGTTGGAAGTGACTTTAAGAATCATATAGTCTAATGAAGAATCCTCATTATAACATACTTTAAAATGGTTGTCCAGTGTCTTTTTGAAGAACTCCAAGAAGGGAGAACCCACTCTGTCTTGTGGTAAGTGGTTCCATTTCTGAACAACCAATTAGGAAATTTTTTGTTTGTTTGTTTTCCTGGCAGAAAGTCTAAACTTGCCTCTTTAACTTTCACCAATTCCTCTAGGATTCTGGTGTCTAGGGCCAGGCTGAGCTATCCTGCCTCCCTTCCTCTCCCTAAATCCCCTCCATCTTTTCTTTTCCAGACCAAGCATGCCTACGTCCTGGAACCAATGCTCATCTGATGTGATTCCAAAGCCCTTTGGCATCCTGTTTAACTTTTTCTAGACACTTTCCAGTTTATCAACATCCTGGTACCCAGAACTGATCCCAGTATTCCAGATGAGTTATGAAAAGGGTAAAGTACAATGGGATTTCCATCTCTCTGTTCTTTTAAACTATTTCTAAAAAGAGCTTAACACCACAACCCATTGCTGAATCATACTGAGCTTATAATCAACTAAAACTCTCTAGCTCCTTCTTAGAACAACTATTTCTACTCACAACTCCCTATCTAATATTTGTGCAATTGGTTTTTTTTGTACCAAAATACAAGAGTTTTACATTTATCGCTCTTGAATTTCATCTTATTGGATTGACTCCAATGCTCTGGCCTAAAGTACAGCAACCACCATTATCTGATCCACCTTGCAAAAACAATTCTTAGCTCAAGGGGCCATACAAAAGCAGGGACCAGACTGGATTTAGCCTTCAGGCCATGGTTTCCTAATCCTTGTTCTGGCCTCTCAAGATCCTTTTGGATTCTAACACTGAATTCCAGTGTTTTATACCTCCCAGATTTTCCTCATCTGCAAATCTGATGAACATACCATCATCCTTTTATCCAAGTTGCTGTTAAAAATGTTAAACAATACAGGGACAAGTTGTAATGACAATCAAAATGGAATGTTTTGCTGTTTTTGTTTTAGTATAATCAAGTGCCTCTGATTCAATCTCGCCTTTATCAATCCAGAGTCTTTAGAAAGAGTAAAGCAGAGAAACAAGAGTTTCTTTAACTAGAAACAGCCTGTGTATTTGTATAGTTAATGTGATTACCAATCTTCCCTACTCATTAATGGGCCTGACCATTAAAGGGAGTTTGATAAGGGAAGATTTGTAGGAACACCCACAGTTTTTGTAAATAAGGCACTGGCTCTCACGGGTTGGGATGCCCTTTGGGTCTAAAAAAGGTATAAATACTCTGAGGGCGAGGTTTTACTTTAGGGCTTAGTTTTTGGTAGATTGGGAAGGCACTAAGAAGCCCCCCTGGCTTTGAGAATCCAGATGTTGTGCTTTCCTCTCTGATAATTGTGGTCAGATAGCTGTACTTGTCTGTTGAATTATGGTCAGGCAGAGAAAGCCATGTCTGTTGATTCCTTTGGGGCTTACTGACTGGAAGTGTTTGTTTCACCAGATGAGGACCCTACAAGCCGCTAAGGAGCCCCCCAGCTTTGAGATCCCAAATGTCATGCTTCGCTCTCTGATAACTATGGTCAGACAGGTAGGGTCCAGTTTTCTGTTGAATTGAGGTAGAGGAAGCCATGTCTGTTGATCTTTTGATTTCTCTATATTTTCTTTGAAATTCAAGGTCCTGACTCCCCTGAACTAGGTGAATGAAATAGATACTTGGTTAAAGGAATGATACATGTGCTCGATTAAAGTGATTGTTAACCCGTCAAAAGTTGTTCTTTTATGAATGCAGATCTAAGGACCTGTGATAGCAGGCCCCGCCCTGTGCATGTTGGGGTCCTTACTGCTACACAAGTAAAGGTCCCTGAGGCAGACTGGAAACTTCCTGCTTCTTCAACACTTCACCATTAGCAACTTTATGGCCCTAGTCTTCCACTCAAATCTGAATCTGACTATATAGCTGTCTAATGGTTATCTCTCCTTCTTTTCCAAAAGAAGTATAAAATGCTCAGCTAAAATCCATCTACATCATTTCCCTCTATTGTCCTACCTTTTATTGTTAGGAAATTATGTGTGTTTGAATGTTTTATCTTTGTTAATCAGAAGTTAATCTCTTTAAGAACATGGATTTAAATTGAAATATTACCGTGTTTAGTTACTCTGTCAAAAAAGTAAATTAGGTTAGCCTGGTACAGACATACCTTGTGTCATTACCCTTCACTGTGTTGTACTCAGGTATCATGGTTTTTGCAAACTGAAGATTTGTGGCAACCCTGCATCAAGTGAGTCTGTCAGGACCATTTTTTCCAACAGCATGGGCTCACATCATGTTTCTGTTTCACATTTTGTGATCGTTGCACAATATTTCAGACTTTTTCATTATTATTATATCTGTTATGATGATCTGTGATCTTTGAAGTTACCTATATAAGACACTGAACTTAAATGATAAATGTTATATGTGTGTGTGTGTGTGTGTGTGTGTGTGTGTGTGTGTTCTCCTCTGCTCCACCCTCCCTATTCCCTGAGATACAAAAATGTTGAAATTAGACCAATTAATAGCTGTACAATGGCCTCAAACTTTTCAAGTGAAAGGAAAAGTTCATCTATACAGCAGACTTCATTGTTGTCCTATTTTAAGAAATTGTCACAGCCACCCCAACTTTCAGCAACCACCACGCTGATCATGTATCAACACTGAGGCAAGACCCTCCACCAGTAAAAAAATTGCAACTTGTTGAAAGCTCAGATTATGGTTAATATTTCTTTAGCAACACAGAATTTTTTAAATTAAGGTATGTACATTTTTAGATACAGTACTATTGTACACTTTATAATAGACTGCAGTATAGTACAAGGATAACTTTTACATGCATTGGGAAATCAAAAAATTCATATGACTCACTTTATTGTGATGGTATGGAATCAAACCTACAATATTTACAACATATACTTGTATTACTTATTCTTGATGAGGTCTTCTTTGTAATCATTACTTCCCTTTTTATGTATTCACCAATGACCTCTTCCATAACCCTTTCAAGACTTTGTCCAGAAATTGAATGTAAGCATGCTTGCCTATTGTTTACAAAGTTTGCTAATGGGACTTTTGCCCTCCTCTAGTTGTGTGGTCTTTTGCCCTCCTCTCCCATTTCCCTTGATCTTTTTCAACATCACTAAGAGTGACTTTTGCAGTCACATCTGCAATTTGTTCAAGACCTGGGGATATAGTTCATCAGTTAAATTGAATCTGACGTAATGACATGATTTGCACTTGACTTTGTTTTGCGTGAGGGAGGGCTGTGCAAGTCATCAGTTAAATTGAATTTGGGGCAATTAGGTGGTGCAGTAGATAGAGCACCAGTGCAGGAATCAGGAGGACCTGAGTTCAAATCTCACCTCAGACACTTGACCCTCACTAGTTGTGCGATCTTGGGCAAGTTACTCAACCCCAATTGCCTCATCCTGGGTCATCTCCAGTCATCCTGATGAATATCTGGTCACTGGATTCATATGGAGGAGAAGTGAAGCTAGTGACCTGCACAGCCCTCCTTCACTCAAAACAAAGTTAAGTGCAAGGCATGTCATCATTTCTCTGATGGCATGGTCTTCTTTGGCAAAGAAGGACAAACACACACATTGTAAATTGAATTTAATGAGGGCAGCTCAGGACTCTAATATACACTTTCCTTATTTCTATCTCAGAGCATTCCTAACTATCCTTCAAAAAGCAATTTTGTACATCTTTGGGCAAAAAGCTTTTTCTTATCTCTAGTGAATAATGCTCCTCTCCACCTACCATAAAAAGAGTCTATTCTGTATAGATTTATCTGTATATGTGTTGATTCCCATACCCACCTCCACCCTCCAGTATGATGTAAACTCCTTGTGGGCAGAGATGGCTTTGTTTTCCATTTGCATGCACAGTTCAATGACTAGTACATGATAAGAGCTTAATGTGTAGTGACTGAAGTGAACTGAATTATCTAAAATATACAATGCCAGTGAAATATCCATTTTAATCAGTAAAATAATATAAAAAATTACTTTTATTAGTATATTTATCAGATAGGTAAATTGAAACCCAGATAAACTTAAGTGTATCTGAAGCTATTATTTTCCAACAGCTTGAGATAGAACCCACTAGAATTCCTTACTCCTATCAATCTAAGGTACTGTCCTCTGAATCAAGTCTCCCTTTCTGTTCTGAAGTCAGTAGAAATTGGACAGAACCTCAAAAATGAGCAACAAGAAGATGCATTGTAAGTAATCAAGTGAGTTAATAGAGGCCTGCTACATTGTTAAATTACTTATGACTGCTACTGAGCTATTGGGATTTGTACAATACTTCATGAATATCAGGGAAAAAAACATTCATTTTGCTGTTGTTTTAAACTTCATTCATGTGGGCCTAACTAAAGCATTCTCTGATTTTTGCTCAAGAAGAGGATGCAATGGAATTATTTTAGTGCGAACTATCAGGTTTGTGGATTACTGAAGTGAAAATTAAAAAAAAAAATTCTACTGGTTTTAAGTCTAAAAAGCATCTCCATCATGGGAAGCAGTTATTAATGGTTTTATGACACTAATTTTCTTTTCATTTGAATGAGGCTTAGTGACTGTCATAATAATCTTGTAATGACTCCTATCAAAGTTCACAGGGGTGCTGGTATAATGATAAGGTGAAATAAAAATTCAATCAATACACGGGTGTGTTAAGAGGATAATCTATTGTTTCAGTATCTGAGATGTTCATGGGATATTAGCAACTTGTGGGCCTAATCTCATTGATAATCAGCATGGATGCTTCAACCCCCTCCATTTCTGACTACAGCCAGTTCACCTCTCTTACACAGCCTGATGGCTCCCACCACCTGGATGCTCACCATATTAGGGTGAAACTTAATGTAGACATTTGATCAGCTTTGGCCCAACTGCAGCTCAGAAAGACCAAGCTCCAGTGATCCAACAGGCTTAGCCTTCCCCATGGTAAGGATTCCAAGCATGCACAGTCATGATCAGCAACTCTGAGTCTCTTAAAGAATAAGACCAAAAAGACAAGAACTAGATATGTTACAGATATTCTTCTACCTAGTCTAGATCCTGGAACTTACACAGAACATCGATAGGGGAACATCTGGCAAAGCTACTAGTGTCAGTATCTTTTCCCTCATTTAGAACTTTTAGACACTTACCCTTCTTTTTTGACCTTCCTTAAAGTGTGACCAAAATACAGTTTAATTGTGATTTATTATTGTGGCAAGAATTTTCCCTTAGAGGGGATTAATAAATTCTTGTTCCTTCCTTAGTTTCATCCTTCCTTCTTTCCTTAAGAAGAGTGTATCTAGTATCTAGTATCTTGGTATCTAGTGAGGTCCTATCATTGGAGGCTGCCAAGTAAAGTCCAGGTGAACACTGGCTCATCTAAAGTTGGAAATATTATAGGAAAGAGTCCTTTTACATAAGATGGACAACATAACCACTATAGTACCTACCAACTCAGAGCAGTTCTATTTCTATGACTTTGTAATCATCTGCCATTCATTAAATTCTACCTTCTATTGTTATGAAACTATTTCCATTTGTATGCTTTAACTTTATCTACCAGAAGTAATCTGCTTGGGAACTTGGGCTTCAACTTCAATACATTTTAATCCTTAGAATGCCTGGAGTGGGTGAACAAATTGTCACATGAATGTTACAGAATTTGACTACACTAGCTGAAATAAACAATGAATATGAGGAAAACAAAGAGATATGGGAAGACTTAAACGAACTGAAATAAAGTAAAGTAAGCAGAACCAGAAAACCCATGTGAACAATGTGCAATAATAACAAAAATTGAAAATGGATTGCTGTATCCAAGCTGTGTCAGGAAGAAGATATGAGAATGCACCTTTCTCCTTTTTCCAGTGGTGAGGAGCTATGATCATAACATTTATATAGTGCTCACTAAGTGCTTTCCAATTATTATCTTACTTGATACTCACAACAACCCTGGGAAGTGAGCTATTGTGAGCTCCACCTTACAGATGAGAAAATTGAGGTATACAGAGGTTAAGTGACTTGCTCATGGTCACACAGCTAATAAGTATATGAAGTTGAATTTGGATGGAGGACCTCCCTGCCTCCAGTTCCACTGACCTACCCACTGTGCCTCTTAGCTGCCAGATAGAATCAGACAGAACAAATAGCTGATTCATGTCAGTTTTCTCTTTCTAAAAAAATTCTTTGTTATATGGGTGGCTCTCAATTGATAGGGGGAGAGATACATTAGAAAATGAATAAGCTGTAAAAAAAAAAAAAGATATCAATAAAATTTTGTAAAAGGAAAGTGAAGATCCAGTCCTTAGTTTTCCTTTAAAAGTTGGAGATAATCACAACCTACCCTTGTTTAGTCATGTCTGGCTCTTTGTGACCTCATGGACTATAACATGCCAGGCTTTTCTATCTTCCATTATCTCTTAAAGCCTATCTAAATTCATGTTCATTATTTCCATGGCATTATTTAGTTCATCCTCTTCCATTCCTTTCTCCTTTTCCCCTCAATCTTTCCCAATATCAAGGTCTTTTCCAATGATTCCTGTCTTCTCATTGTATGACCAAAGTGTATCTGACTTTCCAGTGAATAGCCTGCATTAATAACTTTATGTATTGACTGACTTGACCTCCTTGAAGTCCAAGCGACTCTCCAAAGCCTTCTCCATCATCACAATTCTAAAGTGTTGATTCTGCAGCACTCAGCTTTCCTTACAGTCCAGCTCTAACAGTTATGGAAAACCTATAGCTTTGACTACACAGACCTTTGTTAGCAAGGTGATGACTCTGCTTTTTAATATGCTGTTCAGATTTGTCATAGTTTTCCTTCCAAGGAGCAAGTGTCTTTTAATTCACAGTCTGCATTTGTAGTCTGCAGTGATCTACCTACCCTACCAAAGAGTTATCATGAAGATATAAGGAGATTAAAAAATATAAAGAAATTTTAAAACATTAAGTACAGTACAAGATGTTATATGATTTAGGGACTTTTACTTTGTGTTTGCCTTTTTAAAATTCATATTTACAGATTCCTTCCCAGTGAATCTGTTTCTAATCATAACCCTTACGTGCCTCTGAATTCCAAGTTTACGAAGATTATGGCAGATGCTACCTCAAGATCATCCAATGTACACATAAAAGATAGAAACAGGAATTTGGGGGACAACTGTTTTGTTCCTTAGAAGGGCAAGAAGGAGATTTCACTGTAACTGTCATTTTCATAAGGATTTTAAATAATGGATTTAAGCCGAAATCATACCTTTTTTTCCAAGATACATATATAACTTTTATCAACGTCTCTCAAATGTCCCTTTAGCGATCCTATCTATATATACACATTACTAATCTTGATATTTCTGATATCTCTGCTTTCAGCTAGAAAATGCAAGAACCTAATAGCTCATGAAAAGAGATAGAGTCGACTTTTCACTTCAGGATTATTGTAAAAGGGTAATATCTCCACATAATCACTAAACTCATTTTTGAACATGAATGACCTCTTTCATCTCATCAACCTTGTAACTCAATGTACCCAGTCTTTAAATTCTCTTTAGTCTCCACAGAGATCAGTCAACCTCAACATGTTCTTGTAGACTGCCCTGACCCATGTCTAAACATGTTTTCATTTCATGCCTTTCAGCAGGGGCTCATGGAGTTATGGTGCAGATGCAATAGAGCCTGACGGGTCTGAGAAACACTAACGGGTTGAAAGCTCCCAACTCAGTCCTGAATCTAACCCCTGCCAATATTAGCAGAATTTATACTCTTTTTGGTGGTATATGCAAAATGACTTTGGTAAGACTAGTCTACTTCCCAAAAGGCTTCAGTTCATTTCAGAAAACCATCATTATTACCTTTCCTTGAGAAAACTGCTTGATGGATAAATGATTGAGACAAGATAGAGACTGAAGTTTTCCTGGAGCTGGTCACTTTTGCATTCGTGGTACTTTAGGAAATCCACATCTCTGCTTCTATAAGCTAGGTCCTTCCCTTAAAATGTTCTGGTACAGAAAGACCTCATCCACTAATGCTATTGTTGAAATTCAATCCTTTGAAAGTTTAAAAACAAGAACTCTGAAAACTGAAATGCTGTAGCTACTATACTATGGCTAAATTCATAGGATTTAATTTCAGCAAGTATTTATTAAATATCTGCTCTATGTAAGGCATTGAGATTATAAAGATTACAAAAATTAGCTCTTGCTCTTAAGAAACCTAGATCATAGAAGGGACTGGAGGGGACTTTAGGGACCTCCCAGTCCAACCACCTTACCTAATGCAGGAAGAACCAGGGATCTATGGAGATTTAGTTATTTGCTCAAGTGATTGAGGTAGGATTTGAATCCCAGGCTTTTAATTTCAAATGCAGTGTTCCTTCCAATATACCAACTTAAGCTAACCTCACATTGAATCAATTGACTGTGTTATATCCAATTTTTCGAAAGAAGGTTTTTGGGAGAGAAATCTGATAACATTCATTACTGTCATCAGTGGATTAATGCTAAGGTTTGGTAATATTACCATTTAATGCTAATGGGGTCAATGTCTATTTCTAGAAACAATCAACAATCTCTTCTAAATTATAGTTGTGTTTTCCAGTTTTGCTATAACTAATGGTCTTGCAATATTCCTATTATAAGACTCTTATTTTCAACTGCTAAAAACTTTAAATAATTTTTTTAAAAAATAATTATTTTTAAAAATCAATGAGGCTATTTTTATGTTACAGAAGTAAAAAGTTGCTTTGGGATAATTTTTGAAAAAGTCACCTTTCTTTTCCATTCTGATAATTCTAAGAAATACTGTGTCTTTTCCATTTGAAAAAAAAAATAATTTAATTTTACAGGCCGTTACTCTATAAGTAGACCAATCCATTTTAAAGGGACAAGGTGAAGTATACAAACGACATTATTAGGATTGCCACTAACCACTTTTGAACTGTGGATAGTTCTACATAAATAAATCTGTCCTAAATTGGATACACAGCCTACATTAAATGAATGATAGGTATAGGTTACATGTTATTTCTTTAATGCAAAGTACAATGTAAAACAAAAGCATTTAAAATGTCACTGAACTGTCCCGGCATTAATTACTGGAAATAATGTAGATAAGACCTCAAATCATTAAAATAGTTCTAGTTTTCACTTTAAATTCCCTTCTAAGCTCTGGATTCTATGAAATTATTTTGTTTTTCAGTCATTTGATCATTCGGGAACACCATTTTTTTTTCTGGTGTTTTCTTGGCAAAGAAACTGGAGTAGTTTACTATTTTCTTCTCCAGAGAACTAAAGGAAGCAGAGGTTAAGTGATTTGCTCAGTGACACACAGCTAGTAAGGATCTGAGGTCATATTTGAACTCAGGTCAGGTCCAGTGCTATTCACTGAGCCACCTAGCAGCCTCCTATGAAATTATTTAAGTAGTTTCAAACTTACTATCTCATTTAATCCTTATAACAACCCCCTGAAGTAAGCAAGACAGAAATTAACACTGTCATACCTAAGCAGTCTCAGAAAGTTAAGTAACTTCCTCAAGATCGTGCAGCGAGTAAATGGTAGATTTAGAATTAAAATAAAATACAGGCATCCTCACTATGAATTCTTTACTCTTTCCATTAGAATGGATGCAAATAGTTACTATTTCTTTTCTAACCTGCAGTTGGGAGGGTCTTGCTTACCCAGTTTAATGTGTGTTCTGTTTGTTTGTTTTATTAAAGGGGCCATCCCTTGACTCACTTGCTAAAAAGGCCTATTTACTGAATGGGTGTTGCCTCACAAAGTGAGAATGAGCTTAAAAATGCCAAGGGTCCTCACTGCATCCTGGACTCTCCCAGTCATCCTGATTTGGACCCAGAAGGTTCTGGAGGAGAATGGGAGGCTGGTTGGTGACTTTGCAGAGCCCTCCCTCATTCAGATCTAATTCAATTTCAGATCACATCATCATCTTTTTTTATGTCATTGTCCTCTTCAAGAACAAAGGACAGACCATGCACACAATGTACACCTGCCTCTGGTATTCCAAACCATATTTAAGGTTTTTAAACTCCTAAAGAGCCCTTCTTAGGAGTTGGATTCCTACTTCATTGAATGAGGTCACTGAGTTAGTTGCAGGCCTAGAATGAAAACCAACATGTACTGACTTCAGGTGTTCCACTGCAAGAAACTGCAACTTTTCTGTCACCCAAGTTCCAAACCCACAACTCTCATCATGGGCTCTCCATTATTGCCTCAAATGTAGACCAGGGGTGGGAAACCTGCAGCCTCAAGGCCAAATGTGGCTCTCTTGGTCCTCAAAACAGTCCTTCACGGAATCCAAACTTCACAGAACAAATTTGCTTGGATTTAGTCAAAGGGCCCCACTTGAGGACCTAGAGGGCAACATGTGGCCTCCAGGCTGCAGGTTCTCCACCCCTGCTACGCATATGTATGGTTCTGGGATATATTGTCTTTTCTCTCTTCAGCCTCTTCTAGTGATCATATCTAATCTGCTCTGTTATCTATTCAGATTTATTCATCTATCATCTCTTTTCTTATGTCTATTCTTACCTGGCCAAATCTCTACTAGAGATTAATGCCTGGTTTCCCATGGGTATCTCAAATACAATGTGCCCAAAACAGAGCTTTTTCTCCTCCTTCAAACTTCACTGTTTCTTTTTTTTCTGACCAATCCCCAAGGTTCATAATGTTGGACTCCTGTCCAAGTCATAACTTCTTGACTCTTCTCCCTTCCTCATCCTGTAGAGACTAATTTGCCCCTCTCTGCCTCTAGCTCTCTCACAACTAAACTCTAAGTTCTCTGAGTAAAAGCACAGAGTTGTATACATAGGAGGGATTCTTCAACAGATACTTGATATTAACACATATACAAACTCAGTTCAAATGACTATTCACTGTTATATGCCCTCTCCAAATAAGCAAATCAAATAAAATTATTATTTTACTGCATTTTTAATAAATCTCCTTGTGATTGGGTCAATAGGCAAAATCTTAGAGTTTAGAAACATGATTCTGAAGACATTGATGACTACATAGTCTTGGCATCAAGTTTCTTCTTCCAGTCTTTTGAGAGTACATCTCTAAGGGAGAAAAAGGAAACCTCATACATGTGGTGTGTGTTGTCACACTCCTAGGCACAACTGGGTAGGTGAAGCTTTGTATCTTTGCACGTGGAGCAGTTTCCCAAGAGTTTTAAGCCCCGTAAATGGTTATGGTGCTGACTGCCTTCCACAAAGATTTGATATTCATCAAACAGACAAAGTGTACATTTAATACTCACATGAGGGAATACAGAATGCCTTTCAATACATCAAACTCCTAAACCTTTTACATCTTTCATTTTTAAGCTACATGGATTTTGATTTGTACAATTTTAAAAATATTCTGAAGCCTAGTCAATCTAACACTAAAAAGCACTGTTGCACAGTAAGAAATCAAGAAATACAATTCAGCAAACCTGGTATAGTTGGTCCCTGGGGAAGCTTTTTTCCAATTCTGTTTGTCATAGCCCAGATCCATCATGTCATGCTAGCCTAACTTACTACTACTGTCTTTTTTTTTTTTTTTTTTGGCACACTCCAACTATTTTCTGTTAAACTAGTGCTGTCACAAGAAAACATATAAAAATGCTCTTTTGCAAACATACTGTTTGGTTCTCTTACTGAACTCTCCAGAGCTACGGATTTCTCTCACTGTCTTTATCAGGGGTGAATGTTGACAGATCACTGAACCTTACTGTCAATGGTGACAGGCTTAAAGCTGTTTTGTGCAAGGTAGAGAGAAAAAAACAAAAAAGGTTTCTGTGCATTGCATCTAGAAGGTCCTTGATTCAACAACAAAGGCTTATGTTCAAAGATGATTAGCTTAAAGGCATTTCAGAGAATTTTGATTGTAGCAGCAGTTGGGTGTCTTGCTACTGGGTGAAATATGTATTCCCCTGAGAACAAAGGCAGCAGCAACCTTCTTCTGCTGAGATGGCAACTTTAATAATTCTATGTATTTATCAGTATTTGTGTCGAGATCTTAGGGATTTTTCCCTTCAGGTGAAGCTGAAGGTAGATGGAACAGATATGGTCTTAAACAGTCCCTCGAAGATATACACAGAAAAAAAAATGTCCCAAGGTATCTAGGGGAATGAAAGAAAAGATTCCTAGGGGTGAAAACACACAGAGCATAGAAAAATGCCTGCAAGGTTTCTAAATAGAAGAGTGAGTGGCCTTTAGCTTATTCATAAAGCCTCAAGATTACACATCTCTCTCAAAGCCATAAAGTACTTTTTTTTTAAAAGTTTGAATCAAAATAAGTGAAAAGAAACCTTATCTCTTACAAAGTTAAAACAGTAGAGTACAAATTAATTTTTTTTAAATAAACAAGCTAGATGTGCTGTTGCCATGGATTCCCCCTACATAACAGTGCTACATATTGGCTACGTGACTCCAAAGGGAAAATGAATGGTCTGTAGTGATGGGCTATAGCATGCTGGCAAGATTCGAAGAAATGCGAATACATGAGCAAAAAACTCTCCCAGTGGCTTGTGGCCTGGGATAACACCTTCTGTCACCACACAAGGTACATCTTCAGTAAGCATCCAGTTGAATGAGGTTCTTTATTGTTACCATGGGCACTGACATCATGGTGTGTTTCTCTGTTCTCCTTATAAAGAGCCATGAGGATTAACACAGCATGTGGTGTGGGTACATCACATCAAGAACCACTGGGGAAATGCAGGACCTTTTCAGTTAGAAGGGTTTCCAATTAATGGTTTGGTGGAAACTTCTGAAATGTGAAAGGATTGAAAGACCATCTGAAGGAATGTGAACTAAAAGCATGCTTTACTAAGGTGACATATCTTTTGAGACAGCCTTGAATATGAAAAAGGATAGAGGGAATTAACCTCCCCTGCAGTGGGGGTGGGGAGAGAAGAAGGTAAATTGATTTGAAAAAATTCTCTCACAATGGAAGGGATCCAACTTTATTGGCCAATAAATAATTTTCTTCCAAGTATGTTTTCTTTATCATTCTGATCAAATTATTTTAGCTAAATTCAAAGATGATTCATCTTTAAATAGGATTTTGTTCTCTTACAACCCATTTTCTTTTCCTGTTTGTTTCTGATGTCGAATTTAAATGCCACAATATGTGGAATCATTTCTTTTCATGATGACAGGTTGATGTGAGATTTCAAGTCTACTGTGAAATCAAGCAAAAGAAAAGTAGTTGAACTTACAGAAATGAAGAAAGTATTCGTTATATAGTGATTCAGAGTAGGGTAATTAGATTTAAATGTGGGCAGATTTTTCGATGATGTCAAAAGCAGATTGCCATCACAAGAATAAAGATATTGGACAAGTGAGTTATAGTTACATGAGCCAAAAATAAGAACTGAATTGTAAGGAAGACAAACACAGGTACATAAAATGAATCACAGGATAAAGATTAGTTAGACCTGTGATTTCATTTAATGAGTTCCTGGTAAGGAACTTCCTCTACCAAGGCAGGTCAACACAATGGTCTGCAACCAATAATTCCAAAGAGCTATTGAAAGCATTGAAAGATTAGGGGACTTACCCCAGGGAAGAGGCTAGCTCTCTATCTACAACAACTCTGTGAGAGGCTAGCTCTTTATCTATAATACCACATGTCTCTGCAGAGTAAATAATAGAATTTTAAAATGACAGAATTATTATGGTATAGACCTTAGAGATCAACTAATCATTCCTGTCTTCTTATTGTGTTCTCTTGTTTGAATTCTTCTTTCTCCCCTTTATTCTCTCTAATGAGGAGTTCAGAAGATAGAAAATCATCTTTCCCTTTGTGTTCCTGTTGCTCTACCTTCTACTTAGATGTCTAACCTCCACCTGGATCTACTTTACTCTCAGACCCATTCATATCCTTATGGCTCTGTTATCCAGTACCTACAATGGTCATTGAACTCATTATCACAATTATCAATACACCATAAATATTTTAAATTCTCTGATCTATGCAACAAGAGAAGGGGAACAATTCACCACAAAGGCCACATGGAAATATAAAATTATAAAACCAGAACTAGAAGATATTTCCCTTAATTTTGTTTAAAAATATAAAAGGGATCTCAAAGGCTATCTGGTCCAGTGCTCTCATTTTACAGGTGAAGAATGTCAAAACATTGAGGTGAGAAAAATGACATCCAGGGACATTTACTTACTTGTCCAAGATGACACAAGTATAAAACATGAGAAGTGGAATTTGAATCCATGTTCTCTGACTTCAGAGACAATGTTCCAAGCATAGATTGGTATTGGAGTCAACTTCCTTTCAGGGTGGTTTGGTAACGATAGTCAGATAATAACATAGTTTAAATAAAGGAGTGGTGTCCCCTCACTTGCAATATGATGACCAGAAGTCTATGTAGTACATCTGGAACTTTTTCATAACCTGAAGAGAAATTGCCAGGCTGATGAACATATGACCATTTATGACCTTTTCAAACTACTCTAATCATACCCCACTGTGTGTGTGTGTGTGTGTGTGTGTGTGTGTGTGTGTGTGTGTGTGTGTAAGTGCATGTGCAAGAGGCAGGGAGAGGGAAGGAACAGAACTAGAGAGAAGACCAACTATATGCGGAAAAAATAGTAATGTAAAGGAGTGTGTAGGTGAAAGGAGTAGAAGGCTAATGTATAACTATAATTTCAGCTTTACTTTTAGTTACATTTATTACAGAAAATTTTTCTTCAGAATTTTGTACATCATGAATTTTTATTTCAAATTTCAGATACTTTTTGTGCTTTTGAAGTCAAAATTTTAAAATATTGTATAGCAGAAAAATTAATCTATCCGTACTTTAAAAGGCATATAATGGCCCAATCTTACAGCTTTTATGTATATCTAAAGACTTGTTCAAACAAGCGAAAGCTACTGCTTATATTAGGACTGGCAAGAAGAAGACCACCATGTATTTATGGACTGATTCCATCTGTATGGAGCACACAGATCTCACTCTAAATATAGGCTTCCAGAGTTTTGAAATGCTTGGGTTTCAGAAATCTGTAGAAATCTGTAACTGATATAATATTAAGTTGGACATTTTTCTTTGACTGATTTCTCAAAAGATACAAATACTTTCCCAGACAAATCTTATATGTTAAACTAATTAAATAGCGAGCATAGATTATATTGAGGGCAACTCAGAGAAACTTAGAGATTACAATGTCATTGTATTTCATACTACTCATTTCCAACTTGGATCTTAGAGATGTCTGCTTCCAATCAAATACATTGGCAACCTATTCTGGGTGAAAGGCCCATTTTATGTATGAAACCATTTCCAAACAACACAGTACTTCTGATATGCAACATCAAATTACAAATACCACTGCCTCACCCATTTGCAGCCAGCACGGCCTGTATCCTAGGAGTTGGGTTGATGGTCTTGTCAAGTTTTAATCAGTTTTGTGTATGTTGATGCTAGGTTACTTTTCCTTTATTATTTCCTTATGTTTAGATAGTAGACTTTGCAGTACCTTATGGAAATCACATTGGATTAAATGAAAAAAAAAATCTCATAGCTCTTGTAAATTCAGTTTTCATTCTTCAGTGTTGAGAAGTATTGAACAGATTAGATTTCCCCAAACATTTTATTTAAAGGGTTTATTTTCTTATTTTTTTTTTATCTGCATACCTCTTTATAATTCCCCCAAAATCTTACAAGGTGTCATGATATGGTAGCTCTTCATGTCAAAATATAATGGGCTAATTTTAGGAACTTATTAAAAAGTGACCCAAGAAAGTTATTTAGGTACCTAGCTTATATGAAATACTTCCCTTCCTCTACTCGCTACCCATCACAAAAATAAAGATGCATTCCTAATAATTGAACTGGAATCTACTGTTTTTAAGCTGGCAAGAACCCTATACATACCAGTAGGAAGTTTACAGTAGAAAAATGACTGAAGACACTTATGAAACATCACTGATCACTTAAGAAGCACCAGGACTATTTTTTTTTAATAGTATAATTTTCTATTTCATTGGTACCAAGTTACCTCAAAGGATAAGAATCTTAATCTTAGGGTCATGGGCTCTAGCCCTGTATTGAGCATTCCTTTGAATACATATGTTCCTCTTTAGCTCAGCTGGTAATAGTACCATGTTAATGTGACCAAGGCTGTGAGATAGCTTGAAACAAAATTACAAAGTTGGAAGGGACCTTAGAGATGAGAACTAGTAAATACCACTATTCTAGAGGTAATTTAGGAAAATTGGGCCCAAATAAGTTAAATGACTTTATTGAAGCCACACAATTAGCTAGAGGCAGAACCAGGCTTTGAACACAATTTTCCTGATTTCTAATTTTTGTCCACTGTACCATACTCTGTCAGCCATATCCTATTCCACCACTACAAAAAAGAATTTGCATCCTTATTTAGATGTATTGATAAAATTTTGCTATATGTTGTAAAAGGGGCTACACACATCTGGGCTAAATGTGTGGAAGGATCCCTATAAATATTCACCTCTATTGAGGGGCAAAATACAAACCCCACTGTGCGCTCGTGTTCCATGCTAATGGTGTTCAATAATACCATTTTCACTTATAAAGCCAATTCTAGTATGTCTTTTTTAAAATTTATTTGAGAAGTGGTCCTTTTTCTTTATGGCTCCTAACAAGGCATTGCAGCATTGGAGGAACTAAATCTCTCCAAGTTCAGAGCATCCACAATTAGCCAATAAGTTACTTGTCAATAACAGGAGGCAGCCATGTCTCTGTGGGCTTGGAGTCAGGAAGCTTGGAGTTCAAATTCTGCCTTAGACACTTCCTATCTATGCGAACCTGTGCCAGTCACTTAGCCTTTGATTGCCTGGCAAAATGGATCTGCAGGAGAATGAAATTGAAAACCATTCCAGTATTTTTGCCAAGAAAACCAGAAACAAGGCCATGAAGGATCAAACATGACTGAAATGACTAAACAACACCCAAGGACAGACAACAGGTTAAGACCTTGTCCATCAAAGAGACTTACTGCATACCCAAGTAATAATCAACTGTGTGTGTATGTGTGTGCGTGTGTGTGTGTGTGCGTGCGTGCATCCTGTAAGGGACTGGGCACTCAATTCATACTTATCACAATTTTGCTCTAGTAAATTTATCATATGATAAGTATGTACATTGTCATTAGAGGTTATTTTCACTACAATGGCTTCAAGCTGAGTATTTGTTATTTAAACTGGTAGTGGTTATATTTGGCCCAATGGGGAAAAAACATTTTAAGTCTTATTTTGAAGGAGTGCACATGAAAGCAACATTTTCTCACATTGTAAACTTAAACTAATTTAAAAATTGAGAAAAATATTGTAACATCCAGTGATGTTCAAAAGAAAGATTAACTTTCAGTTGAATTAAAGTTGAGTCAGTCACTAAATGATCTATATTTCTGACAACTTAAAGATAAAATTCATTCATTCTTTCAATCAGTCATTCAGCACATATCTTTGGGATACCTATTACCTGCCTTTACTATTCTGTGATAGGTTCTGTGGGGATACAAATGAGCATATCATTGAATAAAAAACTTTATAGGTGAAAAAGACTTTAGAAGTTACCTTTAGAAGAAGTTTAGAAGTTTAGATCATCTCAATCTATAGTTGAAGAAAGTGAAATAAAAGAACTTAGATGAACTGGAAAGTAATCAGTTTATTAAAAGATGATTCCAGAGCATAGAATTTAGATTTCTGGACTGAAGCTACAGATATTTTAAAATATACATATATTTGGACTCTTAGTCAGTGATGGACTGTAATGTATCTCACAAGGACTGTGAATAATCCACATACTGGATATTTGTAATTCTAATCAAGAAAGCTTTAAAAGGAATGCAAGAAAGAAGTTGGGGTGGCCCAAAACTGCTCATTTACATACAAAAGCTATTTACTACAAAGAGTAGAAGGCAGGACAAAGACAGCGGAATAAACTTGGAAAGATCCAATAATCCATAGGAAACAAAGAAGAGAAGGTATGAATTGTAATCATAAGATTTTTCACTGGAAATTATATGAAATAATATAGCTTTACCTTCTCATTTTACAGATGAAGAAACAGCCCTAGAGAAATTAAGTACCTTGTCCAAAAGAAATAAGTGGAGATACAGGGATACAAATCACAATTAATCAGTGGCAGAGCTCGGATATGAACTCACTTCCTCTAATGTTAAACTTCATGCTTCTCCAGTAGGACATACAAATGTACAACACAGCTTCAAAAAGTAGAGAAATTAGCACAAAAATATAAAGTTGAACCCAGTGAGATTTAGTGGGATTTGAATTATGCTTAGAATATGGTATTGAGAGTATATAACTTTTTTCCAAAAGCAGCAAATTAGAAAAAAGGAGTAGTAGATGAACAATGTATATCACAAAGATATATTTCTGTGAAGAAATCTATAAATAGAATGGAGGAATATAGAGGACTACATTTGGGAGAGGATCAATGCTGAGTTGGGGTAGTAGTTGAGAAAGATAGTTATGAGAATATTCTACTTCTCTCTCCGTTAAATGAAAAAGTAGGTGAATATTTATGGATACATATCATGAAGCTGTTGCATAGGCATGATGTGTGAGTGATTAAAGATGTATAATGATCTGGACACCAATTAGAACTCTCTACTAAAGGTAGAGCAGTTCACAGATTCTTGTTTTGCTGTAATAACTTTATGCCTCATAAGAGAACAGGTGATGTTCTGAAATTAACTGTGACTAAATAGAAATTAGTTGCTTAAGTAGAAATGATAGAAACTTTGGAGGAAGTGAACATTTTAAAGATCACGAAGTAAGGAATTCAGTTTTAGTTAAGTATGAAGTGTTACAGTATGTTACATCCAGTGGGCATTTAGGAATAAACCATTAGAACTTCTAAGAGAAACCAAGGTTGAGTTTGGG
The DNA here is from genome assembly GCF_028372415.1 of Notamacropus eugenii. Classification (NCBI taxonomy): domain Eukaryota; kingdom Metazoa; phylum Chordata; class Mammalia; order Diprotodontia; family Macropodidae; genus Notamacropus; species Notamacropus eugenii. The sequence goes on from NC_092876.1 coordinate 288,858,208, forward strand.
AGTCATCTGGACAGAAAAGATGGCTGAAGCCATAAGGATAGACGAGCTTTCTGAAAGAGAGTAAAATATCTGTCAATCAAGCATGGACTGAGTCCTGGGAAGTTAGAGGATAGGAGAAGAGATGCCAGGATGACAGAAGGATGAGTGAGAAAGGTAGGAGGAGAAGCAAGAAATACATTTTATCAGATGCTCAAATTGCTTTGGGGGTATTTGACATTTTTCTGAGATTAGTAAAAATTGGGAAATAGAAACAAATTCATAAAGTCAGCATTATATCATTTAACATTAAATATCATTATAGCTGGAGACAGAAGGATTTTGTGCTACAGGATCGCAATCTTTCAGGCTGCTTTTGAAATATTTGTCTAAATTTTGACTTGCAATATCGAATATCAAATATCAGTAGCTAGGGAACAAAAATATATGATCAGGAAAGAATATTAATGTCTATCAGGATGTGAAAACATGACTTACAAAGATACAGTAAAAAATAATTCTCATTTTTTTTCTTACTGATAACTGATCCTGAGACACCTGATCTCAGGGTATTTGATTTATTTCACTTGATGCTAAAAATGAATGGGTTACCAGCAATTCTTGCATATGTCCTTTGTAAACATGAGGCAGCCCCCTTTATGAGTTTTACATTTCCTTTCTCTCAGCCTGACAGCTTCAAATTAAATGGATATTGTGCATTCAGGAAAGCTGTGAGAGTGGAACAGTGTGAAACTATTGATCTTTTGCATTGCGAAGTTTCACAAGTCCTTGCAAAAATTTGCAAGTTTGCTGCAGGGTGAAGTTTGACCAATTTTAGACATGGATTGAATGCTTTTCCCTTGAAAAATGTTGGCAAGTAGTTTCCTTGGGGGTGAAAAAAAAGCAAATTGTCAAATCATTTGGGCATAGAAAGTCATCAACTTTATGGGGTGAGTGGCAATTCATCCTCTCTGTTTAGCTTTCATGGAAAACAATGACAAATTTAAAATCAATACTACAAAATGATTTGCTCCTGCACAAGAACTGACTTTTTTTTTTTAACACTGCTCTATTGGAAAAAAAAAAAAAAAAGTGACTATAGTGCAATGACAAGGGTGGACCAGGAGGGGGCAGCCCAAAGGGAAATGAGAAAGAATGTGGCTCCCTGTTTCCTCTAATGCTCCTTGGGAAGGACAAAGTCAATCAGGAAAGGAAATGAAAGAAGCCAGTCGTGATGCTGAAAATAAAAGTTGGGCCTTGCAGTTAATATGGTCCATTACCATCATTTTTTAAGATGGTAAAAAGGTGGCCCAGGGAAATAAAATGACTTCCCCCAAATTGTTGCTCCGTTTGTCCTTTGTTTTCAAAGAGCACCAAGACGTCAGGGAGATGATGACATGACTTGCACTTGACTTTGCTTTGAGGGAGGGAGGGCTGTGCAAGGTCACCAGCTTCACTGTCTCCTCCTGAGCCATCTGGGTCCAGTGGTCAGACATTGATCAGGATGACTGGAGATGGCCCAGGATGCAATGGAAGACCCTGGCTCTTTTAGGCTAAGGTCTTTTCAGATTCTTACCTTGAGTGAGGTAACATCCATTCAATGAATAGGCCTCTTTAAAAAGTGAATCAAGGGATGACTCCTTTCATGAAAAAAAAAATTCAAACAGGGAGGGGAAGACCCTCAGGGTTGGTGGTCAAAAGAGAAAGAGTTAAGGAGGGCCCAAAATATAGCCATTAAGTGGAGTTTGGGTAGGGTCCTATTGTGGCCCAATCTTTGTGCTCCAGAGTGAAACCCCAAACAATATAGCTAGCATCTATAGATAGGATTAAAATAGTACTATAAAGGAATAAGAGATTTTGAGGTAGAAACTACCCTAAAGGTTATCTAGTTCAACTCCCTCATTTTACTTATGAGGAAACTGAGCTCCATGGAGGTTAGGTAGTTTAACTAAGGTCACACATAGAGTAAGTAACAGAGCTGGGATTTGAACCTTGTGTCTCTGGTATCAAAAAATACTTCTTTAGTTTCTCCTTCCCAAACTCTATAGTCTAAGCAATCTGGCCTTCCTGTTATTCCTCATGCAAAGCACTCCATCTCCTGGCCTCTCACTGGCTATCCTCCATGCCTGAAGTGTTCTCTCCCCTCATGGATTCCTTTGTTTCCTTCAAGACTCAGCTCAAGCACTGTCTTCTGCATGGAGTCTTTCCTGAGCTCTCCTCTATCTGCTACAGACCTTACTACCTAAACCCCTGAGTACTTAGGTTGTATGTATTCTATAAATCCTTAAATGTATGTGTCGACTTCCCTGAAGAGAGCAGGGAAATCTTCTCCCTTGAGAGCAGGGAAATCTTATTTTTTGTTTGTTTTGGGGTCTTCTGCAAATTATCTGACCCACATTTCTCATTTAATAAATCTTTGTGAATTTATAACAGAATATAGCCACAGACCATAGTTCCACACCCCTAGGTCTCTCTGCTCTCATGTAACAGAATAATTTAAAGTAAGTGTGCAAAAAAAAAAAAAAAAAAAGATGTATGTGATACTAGACTAAAGGTATATGCTCCAAATAGGTAGGGAAGATTCAAATTCTAGATCTACTAGCTACTGGAATATCTAATATAGTAATCTAGTACTAATTACAAGGAGTATCAAAGGAAACAATAAGTCACATTATTTCTCATTCTTTTCTGTGCTGTCTCCATAAAGAACCTACATTATTTTGGATATGAGGATACTGCACTATTTTGATAACTTTCTTGAGCTATCCAGAAATTTGCCATAATTTTCTTTTGGAAGGGAACTTTAATATCAAATTTAGAAGCTACATATTTTGAAAAAAATTTGTATCAAATTTTTTTTTTTATTTTTAGTTTTTCCTTGCCATATACATCCACTCCCTCTAAATCCCTGCCTTCCCTACAGTCAGGAAAGCTGTGTGTTTAAGTATATCACCCTTTCCCAGAGGATAGTCAAGAGAGGTCAAGAGGTCAAGATAATAAATGGGAAGTCTGTTTAGTGCCTCCAGTTGGGTACAACTAAGATCTTATTTTTGGCAAAATCTGAAGTTTATGTTTCTATTTTCAAAGATAAATAAAATACATTAAAATATGTTAAGCAAAGAAGTAAAAGTGACAAAATTGTAAAATTCAAATAGAATAGAAGTTTATAAGAGGCTAACAAGGTAGCATCACATCATCATCATCACCCTTAACATTTATGGAGTGACAGTATATGAAGTCCTTTGTATTATCTCATTTATTCTTTATAAGAGCCCTGTGAGGTACTGTTTTATAGATAAGGAAACTGAGTTGGTTGTCTTGCCTCACGTCATAAAACTCATAAGTGCCTGGAGTAGGATTTGAACTTGTATCTTTCTGGCTCCAAATCCAGCCTCTCCCCAATATCAGGGATAGAAAATACTGAAAGGAACAGAAATTCAGTTACTATTTAGGAATGTGATGCTAGATGTTTTGAATCTTTTGCTCTTTTCCATCAGTAGAGTCTTACTGCATTTCCAGGCAACCACTGCAGTGCTGTGCACACATACTAGGCGCTTCATGAATGTTAAACATAAATACATATGTTTCATACTCCTCCCCACTGCCAGCAATCTGCCTCTGTACTTGTAAGATCAGAAAAGAAAAGAGCAGATAACCTTACAAGAGACTCAATTACCTCCAGCACTTCTTAAAATATTATTACTTGCCTTCTTTCAGTTGGGGAAAAAGGCTTCAAATTCAAAACTTCAAAGGATCTTGAGGTTTTAAAAGCAAAAATAAAGTTGTATTTTTAAAACATGAATAGAAGAAATTGGTATATAAGCATGTGCTGAAGGAAGTAAGGGGTTTTTTTTTTTAAGATAAAGTTAAATGGAATAGTTGATCTTCCTGTCATTATTGAGGTAATGGAAAAGTCATTCTTTTGTGAACAAAGAAAACATCTCATGCTATGTAGCCAAACAGAATACATACGTATCAATTAATTCTTGAATTTGTAATTGGATTCACAGCCCATACCAGTAATCTCCTGTATTCTTCTTTTTCTTCATGTTTTCTGGTCAATCTCTGATTTCATAGGTTTTAGGAGTATAGAAACTCCCTCCACCAATGTAAAAAGAAAACTATAACTTATTGATTTAGAGATCTGCCTGGAAAATTTAGAGGTTACGTGATTAGACCCTGGTCACCCAGCTAGCTTATTTCAGAAGCCAAATTTGAGCCCAGATGACTGACTCAAACACCCTCTTGTTACTTATGCTGTCATTGATCGTAAAAGGTGACAAAAGGAAGAAACTTTTATTTTGTCAGTATCTATAACAATGAAGCTGTGGATTTCAGTAAAATTTTATGGATGCATGTTTACTTTAAAAGAATGTATTTGAAAAGAAAGTATAAAGAACTTTAGGGTGAATTTAAAGATGGTGAAGAGCTGGTCTAATGGGTTTGCTAAAAAACAAACCATGAGAGCAACTGTCAGCTTTCTGTGTTATTCCAGAGCCAGTGGAGACAATGGTTCACTTACTTTTCAACCTGCTCCAGAATACTTTGGCACATCTCTAATTTTAACAAGCTTCAGTGGGATTAGATAGAATGTGGGCTTGGTTTACAACAATTAGCACTCAACAGAATAACATAAGAACTTGTTAAAGGCATTCATCAAGTAAAAATGGTAAAGTAGAAATCAAACATATTCAATGTCTAGCTGAAATTTTGACTAAATTATATATTTGAAAAGCATAAATACCAGTTTAAAAGGAAGGTACTGCCAAACTTAGTTACATGGTGAATTTGAGAGGGGAGGAAGGGAAGATGGATCTATGATTTTTTCATATGTATACATATATGTATACATATATATGTGTATGTATATGTATATATAAATGTATATATATGAAATATGGAAAACTAACAGCATAGCAACTCACCCAACCAATGGAATTCCCTCCTCCCTCTCTTCCCCAGAGGATATATTAGTCAAGTTCTAGGGACCTGGCTTGCTCAAGGATTTGGGTTTGGGAGAATGAGTACAGAACCTATATGGGCCAGATAAGTATTAGATCCCTTTTAAGTTTCAGTCTAGTATTTTATTCAGTTAAGATGCTTTTAAAACTTGATTTAGTTAAACTAGTTTTATATAATCTGCAGATTTATAAACATCAGTTAAATCCTTATCCAACAAGATTTTATTAACTATCTTCTATGTATAAGGTACTGTATAAAATATTTAAAAATTATTGATAAAAATTGTTAAATAGTCTAAGACTTAGGCACTGATGCCTAGTGAATTCCACCATAAATTGTCTTCTAATTTGACACTGAAAATCTTAACAACTATTACCTGGGTTTGGTCATTCAACAATTCCCAAATCTTGTTTATCCCTCTTGCTTATCTATCTTGTCCATAATAATACTATGAGAAATTTTGTAAAGTGTTTGACTAAATATAAAGTAAGTTTGTAAAGTAGATGATCTGATTTATTAGGTTGATGATCTTTTTGAAAAAAAAAGAAATGAAGTTAGTCTGGTCTGTCCTTTTCTAGATAATAAGCCATGTTAGCTCTTTGTTACTGGTTCCTTTTCTGAATGTTCATTAACAAACTCTTTTAGAATACATTCTAGAATATTGTCTGGAATTAAAGTCAAGCTCATTGGATTGCAGTTTGCAGACTTCACACTTTCCCTGGGACCTCTGCACTTCTCTATTGCTGTGACACTTCTATTCTCCATAGGCATTCAAAGATCCTGCAAATATGAAAAACTTAGGAATGGTTAAAATGTACTTGCCAACTTTTACTTTTGATGAACAGAAATTTGTTAAAATGTCCTTGGGCTTGGAGAAAGTTCTTTTTAGTCCTCTACACCAAGACATCTGTTTAGTTTAGTTCATAACCCAGATGACCAGGACTGCCTGGTCAGCCTCACTATGGATCAAAATTGATAAGAGTAACAAAAGAAATTTCCAAAGTGACTCCCCATGGCTGCATGGAATCACATTCATCTCTTTCCTTTGAAATGAATTTTAGGTATTCTCTTGATAGGAATTCACAATTCTCTGAGGTCTCTATCTAGAGAACCTGGTTAAGTAGTTCTCAGCTACATCTTGGTCAATATTTGATGGCTTATCAAATTCACAATTCTTTTGTTTTTTTTTTTAACAAAATTGCAATGAAGTTCTCATTTCAGATGTATCTGAATCAATGTAACTTTTCACAACATTCAGTATCTTTTTCAGTTCCATACTCACTAACTCATTGCCTTTTAGTCAAGTTGTTAGACGATTCATCTCCCCATCTCGCCCCAAATCCTACATAAATACTATCAATTCAAGTCCTGTTTCCCCTCTTCTTCTGCTTGAAGGTATCCTGTCATCCTCAGCAGCCAAAGGCCTTCAAGAGCAAAAGCATACAGGAAATTAATCAATGAACAGTTTAAGAGTGTCAATTACATGCTCAACAACTGTGCTACATACCAATGGAGACAAAAAGGAAAATCTTACCTCTCAGGGAGTTTATTATCTAATTGGGGGAAAAGATCAACACACATTAAACAGTTAGCAAACAATAGACAGAATAAAATGAAGGACTAAATTAAATGGTCCTGAGAATACAGTTGCTCTAGTTTGGAGTAGAGGGAAATCAATGAATGTTTGGGAGAGACGGATGAGGGCTAGAGGCAACCACGGAAAGCTTCAATAGAGGAACTTAGATTTGAGCTGAGAGCACTAATGGAGAGTTTATACCACCTTTTCTCATATCTTAGTGAGCTGTTTTCTACTAATATTGCAATCAATTTCTGACATCAATATTAATTTATCATGGGCCATGGAAAGAACACTGGCTCTGGAGACAGAGGTCCAGCTTTTGAATCTCAACTTTGCTACTTAATAATTTGGTGACCTTGAGGAAGTCCCTTCATAGCTATGGTCCTCAGTTTCCTATCTGTAAAATTAGGGGGTTGGATAACTCAAAGATCCCCTTCCACCTCTAAAAAATCTATGACCCTATTCCTGAGGAGAAAAAAACAGCATTCAAATGTAGTTTCCATTATCTAGGACTACACTGGAAAATACTCAACTCTCTAAGGGCAACCACTTAAAACCCTGAAAGTTCTCAGGCTATGAATCAAAAGCCACCAAATTGGCACTTGAAAGAAGGTAGAAAAAATCTGAAAGTATCAATTGCGCATGGAAAACACACATAGCTTTATTTCTTCTTAGGAATAATACCTTTTACATAGGCCACTTTAAATCTGAGAGGCTTTAAAGAATATTTAATTAATCCTCCTAGCTTTCTGGTGAGGTAGATGGGAGCAGGTATTATTATCTGCAATTTGCAAATGAATAAATTGAAATCTAGTGATTAAAAGATGTGGATAAGAGGCTGCATTAATACTTTAAGTACTGGACTCCCAGATCTTTACCAATTCACTTAAAACAAGCCCCTAAAATATATGTTAAATCTACCCTTATATTTACTATACCTACTGTATGGGTTCCTCCTCTAAGACTCTTAAGCTTTATGAGGCTCTAGGGAAAAAAACAGATCCCCCTTCCAAAAGGAGCAGTGAAATCAGCAATGATTCCCCTGAAGCCTGTGACCTAAGGTACCTCAGTTATGTAATGCTTTAAGTATTTCAAAGGTAAAGTTCAGAACCAACTGGGGTTACTTTTAACATGCAAATCTGCATCATGAATTCCTGATTAGGAATACTATTTTAGGAGATCTAAAGGAGATTTTTCAGGCAAAAAAAAAGAGGTTATCTTTAGTAGGCTAGGTGGAGAATTATCTGGGGATGAGGGGAACAGGGTAAAGGGCTAAGCTTTACTAAAGTACACACATGTGGAGAGGGAAAAAAAATGAAGGGAGGAGCAGGACACACACATTCCACTAATAGAAAAGGAACAGGCAGAGCTGGAAAGAAAATATCCATTAGATTTAATCAAGAAATAGTCTGGGAACAGAGTCTATGTCATAGACTAGACAGAGAAAAAGTGGGGAGCATAGGAGGGAAATAATAACAAACAACCTTTTCCTCTCACTCAATAAATTGTAAGTGTGAAAACTCAGTAATATAAAAATGTATATGAAAATAAAAACTTGGTCATTATTCTAAAGGATGAAAACTTTAAAAGACAGCACTGGGCTTTAATGCAGTATTATATAACAGAAGTAAACTTGAATAACTATAAGAACTGTAACTAACAAGGGTCAAGGTCTCACAGTGCTTCTTACACTGTGAGACCGCATAGAGGGTCTTGACCCCACAGTTTAAGAAGTACTGAAGGGATCTCCAGCAGAAAAAGTTTAAGAAGCCTTGGTCTAGAGGAGGGGCCAGTGCATGAAGCAGGGGTAGGATTGTGGTTGTTCAGTCCTTTCAGTTATCTCTGACACTGGGTGACCCCATTTGGGATTTTCTTAGTAACAGTTTGCCATTTCCTTTTCCAGCTCATTTTACAGATGAGGTAAATAGGCTTAAGTGACTTGCCCAGGGATCACATAATAAGTGTCTGAGGCCAAATTTGAACTCAGGAAGATAAGTCTTCCTGACTCCAGGCCCAGAACTCTGTGCAATGGGCTGTGACACCACATTGCAAATAAACAAATACATGGTATATAAAAATGTGTGTGTATACACACATACACATACACACATACATTTGTACATACACACATATATACACACACATTCCCCTGTGGTAGTAGCAGAGAAATCTAGTGCTTTACAGCAAGAGCGTAAAAATCAAATAGAAACTGTAGCCACTGAACCATATATAAGGATCCTTGTGGACTGCATATTGACTTAGAAAACCATATATGAATATTGTCTATGTTTTATTGTATTATTCATTTATTTTATTAAACATTTTCCAGTTATATTTTAATATGGTACTGGACACACACACAACCGCTTTAAGCAGAATGAAGGAAGGATCTGTAATATCATTAGTGGGACAGAGCCTCAAACTCCATAAAATATTTAACATAAAGTAATTCTTAGGGAGTTACCTGAGTTCAATGACTTGCATATGAATCATAGGATGCTATATTTTGAGCTGTAAGTGATCTTAGAGGTCATCTAGTCCAGCTCTATCATTCTATAAAGGGGAAAACTGAGGTCTACCCTGAATAAATTATTTTCCCCAGGACACAGAGGAAGAAAGAACTTGAACTGACATCATCTAATAATCCAATACTTTCTCCCCTATACCATGTTCCCTTCCCTCAATTCTCTTATCACTCAGTTTGTGTCAGAAATGAATTCTGAATCAAGGTCTCAATGATTCTAAGCCCACCTGTTGATCTACTATATCATTCCATTGTGCTAAACATATAAAAATAATTACTTCAACCTGGACTCATGAGATGCCTTGGCAGCTTAACTCTACAGTTACCTTTAACTTCCTCTAGTTCAGCAATAACTTAATGAAGCATCTATACCTGCTCTGGTTTTAATGTATGAAGAGAAAGCGAAATCCACTAGAGAACCTAATCTGAGTAAAAAGAGATAAGCTGGTACCCACCAAAAAAGGTGGTGGTGTTTTTTTGGGGTTTTTTCTAAGACTCCATCTACTTTTTTTACTCTTGGTTGGTGTTAGTGAAGAGTCACATCCCACTGCATTCCTGGTGTGGTCAGTGATCTAAATGTTATGTTCATAAGTGGATGAACTTAGAAAACCAAGCTTCAGAGAGTGGTGATCAATTTTAGTGGAATTATCTTTCATAACTCTACGTTTGAAAAATGAAGGAAAAGCTTTGGACCTATTAACAACAACAACAATTACATTCTTTCAACAGATGTAGAAAAATCCTTTGATAAAATGTATCAACTTATCTAAGTTAAGCTCTAAAAAGAATAGTCATGCAAGGGCCCTCCTTTAATGCAATCAAAACCCAAAGCTAGTACTATTTGCAGTGGAAAAACACTAGAAATGACTAGAGTATGAGCAAGGGTAAAGTAAGGATGGTCTTTTTAGCACCATTATTCAACATACTTATAGAAATAGTAATTATTACAATAAATCCAGAAAATAAAATACGAGACAGAACATTGGCACCCTCATTTGTAGATGACTTGATAGGGTACTTAAAAATCAGAGCAGAAATTAATTGGGATGACTAACAGCTTCAACAAATTTGCAGGATAAAAAATAAATCTATAAAATCTTGAGTATTTTTTATTGAGAACTCACAAAAAGAAGGAAGAAATAATAATATAAGAAATTTCATTAAAAAAACTACAAAATTCATTGTGGGACTTAAATTAAATGTTTTGGAATTAAACACTCACATACTCCTGCTTTATATGGATACAACCATAAAACAATCTATATTGAAATAGTAGGAAACAATTGATTGGATTTACTTCTTATGATTAAGTCATGATAGTGTAATAAAAATGGTAATAGCTTCTAAATTAACTTACAAAGCAAATGCTATGCCAAACTGAATAAGAAATATTTTACAGGATTAGACAAAAAAAATTTTTTTAAACTATTTGGAGGAACAAAAAGGTCTAGAATCCCAAGGAAAATATTTAGAAAAAGTGTAAAAAGGGACAAAGTATCTTCAAAACTTTATTTTAAAAGGTGTAGCCAAATCTCAAATTGTATTGGAAAGTAGTAGTAATCAAAACTACGTAATATTAATTTAAAAAGAGAATGAAGATCAGCAGACTAGACAAATAAGAAACAGAAGTAATTATGCAATAATTAAAAAAAAATAGTAGCCTAGTGTTTGAAAAAACAAAGAACATAAATTTACTCAAGGAATTGATACAAATATATAATTCGAAGAACCACACTTCTAATAAGTAAATGGTCAAAGGACTTTACAATTTTCAAAATAAGAATAATGAACTGGAAATGATCATTTAAAAACATGTTCCAAATCACTAGTGATAGGATAAATGAAAATAAAACAAATCTCAGGTTTTACTTCACATCCTATAAATTGACATATATAATACTCCCCTTCCCACTCAGCCCCCTGAAAGAGAGAAGAATCAGTGTTGAAGGGGCTGTGAAAAGAAAGGCACACTGGTACACTACTGTATATTTTGGATAACCATTTGGGATTTTGTAAGAAAAATGATATATTGTCCATACCTTCTGACCAACCAATCTCACTGCAGAGCATATTATTTGTCATAGATAATTTATCATACCCCTATTTTATTCTAATTGGTATTAATGAGTTGGATATGATGTCACAGAGGTGGTGATTATAAATTCTAATAGCAGGCCTCAGAGTTGGAAACTGTGGATTGCAAATTCATTTGCTTAATCATGGGAAGCTAACTAGAGGACTTCCACTCTTGTTTTTCCTTGTTATGATGGCCAATACCAGAGTGGGCGAGGTGACTCAATAACATGAAAGGCCTCTCAACTATTGTTGTAGGCTTTCCATCTCTTGTCATTCCTCAACACGAGAAGATGACCCATGAGTATTTGGTTGATGACTGATCCTGGTTGCCTGAGTGCAGCCTGCCCTCCTACAGGCCTGTCAGCCCATGTTGATATTTTTGGCATTCGCTCATCAGTCAAACCTCATTAACCTGTTCATTGACTTCAGTAGGACCTTCTGGAAAGTCAGAATAGCTCTATTAAAATCTGCTCCCTATCCTGTTTGCCAGCCAATGAGATTCTATATTTTGTGTAGACTCTCCTGGAGGGTCAAGGACAAAGTCTATCAACCAATGAGATTCTGTATTTTTAGTCTGCATCATCTGCATCAAGCACTATAAAACTAAGGCCCTGGAGAAAGAGGAAGTCTCAGATCTTGAGGAATGTACCCTTTAATAAATTGCCATTAGCTCAGAGCTCTGCCTCAGTGTTTTTTCTTGCAGATTGGACAACTTGAAAATCCCCACATATCTCTAGGAAGTAAAAAAAAAAAGGTCAAAATACACTAAAAGATTTTTGACAGAACTCTTTGTGATAGCAACAAAGAAGAAACGGAGTATCTATCAATTAAGAAATAGTAGGAAAAAGAAAAACAAAACTTATGTTATGTGAATATATTTGACTTTTATGCAGTAAGAAATGTGAGAACTCCCCCCAAAAATTGGAAGATTTCTGTGAATTGATACAGAATGAAAGAAGTATAACCAAAAGAGTAGCACACACAATGATTACCACAATATAAATAGGGAAAGCACTTTTAAAAAGGAGAACTCTAAGATATTGGGAACTGACTAATAAGGGAGAATGCTAAGTAGTCACTTTGATGTTATTTTTGCCAAATTGTTTTCCTTTGCTAAAAGGGAGAGTTTAATCTAGAGCGGAATTTATTTTTTCTTAGAAATAATTTCAATTTTTATAAAAGGAATCAATTAAACTTTTAAATATCAAGCAAAGTTCTCACTTATTTGTAATCTTTAATGTAAAAAATGGCACTTCTTACCTTGTGATCAAATTCACAATAAAACAATGTATCATTGTTGGCTAGAGAGTAAATAGTTTCAATGGATAGTACTGTATTCTGGACGCCACTGTGGGTCTCTGAAAGTAGCTACTTCATATTCATTTTTCAAAAAGTAAACAAGCCATGTCAGCCAGTTACCCTAAACAAACAAGTGACAAATGATACGTAATGAAACAGCTCATTTTTCCTTATTGAAGAGTGCACAACAAATGAAAAATAAACCATTTCATTTCATTTTATTTGAAAAGCGAATGACTAGCAATGAATTCAGTTCCACCTTCAGGTTCCCTGGGCACAATGGGGTGGAAAAGCAAAGAAAGTTGAACAAGGAATGAGATAGGATTCTCAAAAGGTTATATTATGGAAAAAACCATAGGAGAAACAGAAAATAGGAGGGATTAAATTAAATTAAATTAAAGAGATAATCTAATCCACAAGCACGTAAGCCCCTTTGTGCCTAGAGTTGGGCTGAGATTGAAAAAGGGATGTGGAGAGTGAGAGAAAATACAAAAAAAGTGTCAAGCGAGCAGAGAATTTTAGAACTTGGAGAACCTTAGTGACCAACAATATATACAAATTGTATAATAAATATTAACTTAATCCTTACTATGCTTATCCCCCTGTACTGCATAGACAGACTTTGAAGGGATCTCTGAAACACATATTACAAAATTTAGCATTGGAAGGGTACTTTTGTCACTTTATAGTCTAGCCTACAACTAAGGAATAATTCCCTTTTGAATCAACTGCACCTTACAAGTGTACATCAAGCCTTTGCTTGATAGTCACCTGAGGCAACCCTTTCCATTTTTATGAACTCTAATTGTTAGGATATTTTTCATGACATCAAGTTTAATTTTTTTCTTTTTGCCATTTCCATCCACCTATTAGAGCCCAAGTTCAGTTCTTTAGGGAAAGAGATAGATATAAGAAGGGCTCTCTGTCTTTATGGAGCACAATCTAATTGAAGAGAAAAAAAGATGACTCTTACCCAGGCAATAAAAATAAGTGTCAAATGAATGAATTAGACAACGTATGGCAATAAGTTCAGAGGAGGGAGAAATTAATCACATCTACCTAGGGTAGTCAGAAAAATGAATAGTGAAGTAAATGGCCATTTAATCATGAGTAGGCTATAGAACGTCAAAGAAGATCTGGACAGCACTGTATAAAACAAAGATGGTGCAGAAGTGTATGTCTTTATGCTTTGCTTTAAGAACCTTAATATTATTGAGGAAAGAAGACATACATTAAGGGTACGATGATGGTTCCAATGTTGCATGGTGTATTGTGCAGGCATAAAATTATCTTTTCAAAAAAGTCTAATTTGGCAAAATTGGTTTTTGCTCATTTGTTTTAATATCAACAAACTTTGTTCAGTCAGAATCCCAACTTTTTTTTTTTTTTTTTACTGAATTTACAACACCTTTTGCATCCAGAATAGGATAGTAAAAGTCAGAAGATTTATCAAGTCATATATTGGGCTTATTTTGTTGTTGTTCAGTTGCGTCCAACTCTTTGGGAGCCCATTTAGGGTTTTCTTGGCAAAAATACTGGAGCGGCTTGACATTTCCTTCTCCATCTCATTTTAAAGATGAGGAAACTGAGGCAAACAAGGTTTAGTGGGCCAGGGTCACACAGCTACTAAACATCCCAGATCAGATTTGAACTCAGTCTTCCTGACTCCAGGCCTGTGCCACTTCATTGTAGCCTTCCCCTCCTCTATTTTTTTTTTGCCAGCCGTGTAATGTTCAATTACACAATTAACAATTCAAATTATGAATTCTCTCTCAGGCTCAATATCCTTACCTGTAAAACAAAAGTTTTATGTCACTGGCATGAAAAGAATATTTGGGATTTATCATAGAATAGTGGAAAGAGTGTAGATTTAGAGAGAAACTGGATCTAAACCCTGGTCCTACTACATAATATTTGTGCAACCTTAGGCAAGTCATTTATATCTGTGCCTCAGTTTTTACATCTACAAAATATGGAAAATTGGAATAAGTAAGTGACTCTTAAGGCCTCTTTGCTACCATGATTCAGTCTATGGTCAATAGGGAACTGACTAGATATCGTGGGATTTCACTAATCTGGACAACTCAGCCCCAGGGCTCCAAAGTCCCTCCAGGACATGTCCTTGGGAAGTCAGGTAGCATAGCAAGAGCAGTGGTCATTACAGAACCTGGGAAAAAGTCACTCCTATATTCAAAAACCTTTAGTCACTCCTTATTCCCTAGCAAAGTTTAAGTTGCTGAACCTAGCACTACAGGCTTTCTACCACCTGGCAATGGAAATTTATCTGCTTATCCACTTTTTTTCCAGGTTGCTCCTCTTCACATTTACAAGTCCCAGACAGATACAAACAGATACAAACTATTTCCAAGTCTTTGGTCCTACTAACTACAATGCTAAGAATAAACTCTCCCCTGATCTCCATCTCTCAAAGGTCTTCCTTTCCTTTAATGAGCAACTTAGATAATCTTCTCCCCTAGGAAAAATTTAAGTCAAGCCGGCCCAATAGCTGTCTTATGTTACTTGCCAATTGATTCAGTGATCATCATACACGCCAGTCTTTAAAAAGAAAAGCAAAACAAATACAAAATAGATATTGATACATCCCAAGATCCTATATCTTAAAATACTTAGAGAGTGGGTGGTCAACTTGTGGGGTCAATGGATTAAACTGCCCTTCCCTCTTCATCTCCTCTTCCCCAAACAGACACTGGAGTTCCTAGATTGTCTGGCCCAGGGCTGGCAACTTTGTAGTTTCCCCCTATATTTGTTGGTGGTTCTTTTCAGAGCGCATGGGTGGTTTCTGTTTCTGTTTGTGGGTGGTTATTTCTTTAATGTGCAGTGGGGTCTGCTTGTGTGTGTTTTCTCTTTCCACTCCCTGTCCAAGAATGTAACTGGGCACAGTGACCTGCTTAATTGTTGCATTTTTCTGTTAGACTTTGTTAGGCTCCCAGAAACCCTTTGGGCAAAGTGTCCTGGGTAAAGAAAAACGAATGACTAGTATAATGTAATTGTGAAAGGAAGACAACTTTGCACAAGACCAAAATTATAAACTTGGTGTGTATGATTGTCACTGAATCAATTGGCAAGTAACGTTAGACAGCTATTGGGCTGGCTTGGCTTTTTGGTATTGTGATAACATCCGTCTCCTAATAAGATGGAATTAATTCATACAACCTGATAACAAGACTATTACAATGCTAACAATGGTTAAAAAATGGCTCAAGTGGAACAGCCTGGCACAGCTGAACATTTCAGATCAAAGGTCTATTGAACAGAAACTACAAATAGAATCAATTTCTTGAACTGTTTCTATGTTTCCAAACTTGCAACATTATACCACAGAATGTGACTTAATGAAGTACAGATGAGAAGTCCCCAAGAACAACTAAGCAGGACGGCAACAATGAAAATTAATGTCGTACTTTAGATTTCTCTCTGTGGAAAGCAATCAGTTATTGAAGATAGCTTTGTACTTTTAACACTGGTCGTTAAGGACAATCAGGGTTTAGATAGCTAACTTAGGCACAACTAACTAAGGAAAAGAAGTGGAAAGGGCAGAATTTTTCATCGTTCATTTGTGCCATATTCCTATTACAGAAATGTAAGAGAGGGAGGGAGGGAGGGAGGGAGGGAGGGAGGGAGGGAGAGAGAGAGAGAGAGAGAGAAAGAGAGAGAGAGAGAGAGAGAGTCACTAAACGATATATTCAAACAATATATTCCCTTTGATCCAACTATACCACTACTAGGCCTGTTCTCAAAAGAGATGAAAGCACATATAGAATTGTGTAACCATAGAGTACAATAACAAATGCTCATAATATTGACTTAGACACATAATTTAAATTATGATCAACATTCTCTATTTGAAAAAGAAATGAAATGTATAAAATATTTTACTGAGGACAGCTTCTCTCCCTTTAGCCTCAACTCATTCCATTTTGGTAAAACAAAAGAAAATAAACTAATTTTTAAAAAAAATCTCAGAATATTTAGCCCAGAAGAGAGAAGACTTAGGGGAACATGGTGGTAGTATTCTAGTACTTATAGGAGTGTTATGTGATCCTTTGTGTCAGATGTGGCATCGTGTGTTAAGTGGTACTACACTTGCTCTGTTTGGTCTCAGAAGGCCAAACCAGAATCAGTGCATCGAAGTCATAAAGAAACAAGTTCAGGTTAGATGTCCAGGGAAAAAAAAGAAACTCCTAAAATTAGGAATCTCCAAAAGGAGAATGGGCTGCCCTTCTAGGTAACTGGTTCCCTGTCATTGGAGGATAAAAGTAAAGACTGGCTGACCATTTATCAAGTATGCAATAGAAGTAATTCTCTTTCAGGTATGAGTTGGACTAAATAGGAACTAACTCATCTTCCAAATCAGAAATTCTGTGATTCTGGTTGTTAACAAAATGTCTAAAAGTTAATGATGGAAAATGACATAATATTGAAAGAAATAATGTTCATTTATCATGGAAAAAAACCAAAAGCTCCTAGTAAAATTGAATTAGTAGTCATTATTGACCCTAAATCTTTCTATGTTATTTAAAAAAAAAAAATTGCTTTCATTCCATAGCTCCCTCAGAAGCTTGGGATGGCACCTTTTGCCATTCCACTTTGGAGGGAATAATCCAGATGGGAAGCTATCTTCTCTGAAGCAGAACATCAAATTTAAGAGAGAAACTGGGTTTTAAGGAAGAGTTTCAGATAGCTGTAGAACTGTACGACTAAAACTTAAGAATTCAAATTTGGAATCACTGAACCTTCTTAAACATCAGGATTTTGTAAATTACACCTTAAGAATTTTCATAGTTTTTTATTTTAATGCATTATTTTTTCAATACTAAGTAGAAGTTTAACATTATTAATTTTTTTACATGGTAAAAAGTCTTTTTCAGCCTTAAGATCTCAGTTGGAATGGTTATTAATAATCATTGCCCAACATCAACAGTAATTAGATTGTTTAGGAACAATTAAAGGACTTTTTACAGCTTGTTGAATTATTGACACCTGTTTATTCATTTACTTCAGTGAACAATAGCCCAATTAAATTGCTTTCACTGCTGGGAAGTCAACATCTTAAAAACAAAGAGAAAATAGTGCAGTGAGATGCAGCAGGACTGTGTCTTACAAATAGTTCAGTCTCTACAAGTCTAGAAACCAAATGATTATGGAAGCAGGGCAGAAGGAATAATCTGGTTAACCTAATCTTTTTAATTACATGAAACATCTATTGGAAAGACATATACGTACAATGAAATGACCCACAGCTAGAAAAATCAAGGCAATGTACTGGTGCACATTAAAGATGACTAACAGGATTTATAGAATAAAATCTCCTTGGGCATTATTATCTTTCCATCAGAGCTTGTTGTCATGCTTTTTAAAAAAAAGAGAGAAAATAATTTTTAATGTTATTAAAAGTCAAAACAAAAAGCAGAACCATCATAAAACAGGATATATAATCAAGATTTTAAGATGAATTTAAATTGTTGTCAAGGTGGCTTTCTTTGGACAAGAGCTTTGGATATAAAGAGGTCTGTGAAAGAGTATTTGAGGCACTTGGACTCCTGGAAATATCACCAAGAAAATAGACATTTAAGCACAGTTATAATGTCCTCATCCCAGTCTCTGATAACAAAATGAACACATATGAAAGTCATAGATTGTGGCATCTAGACCTGGAAGTGAACTAAAAGCTCATCTGATCAGCCCTTTAATTTTTTTGGATAGGAAGCCTGAGACCATGGGAGGATAAGATTATACAAGGAGTAAGTCACAGGGCACTGATAGGAGACCAAATCCTCTGACTTCAAACCCAATACTCTCTCTGCTATACTGCTGTTGTCTCTCTCCTCATTTTGCCCGAGTTAAAGTTGACTCAGTAATGAAATATGCCAGGCACCACCTTATATAGGAAATATTGTCCTGAAAGAGTTCTCTAAATGGCATTGGAAATAGTCATTTTAGCAGAATTTATTTTCCGTGAGTATAAAAACTCTCTCAACTTTTTCTGTGTATACCACAGCACCTAGCATAATGCCTAGCCCATATTCAAATGGATCCGTGTTGCCCTAGATGTTGGAGTTCCTTCCAAAATTAAGCAAATTACAACCAATCTACCCTTAAAGATTCAGTGTGACTCTTTTCCATGCCTGCCCCTTAATTTCCACCAGGGAGTCTACTGAATGTGCTCAGGGTCTTTCTTACTTTCTTTTGAAATCAGTAAGATGCCAGTGAAGCACAGGGGTCTATCGGTTTCTGATTTATCATTTTCCTTAGTCTAGTAGTATCTCCATCTGTTGGTCATTGGACAAGGATCTATATTTTGAATATCAATAGCTAAGTTAAAGTTCACACATGTTCTAAAAGCTATGCAATTCTTCATTTCCTGTATTACTTCCACACTACTTTGTCACCGTAGAAGTGAAAGGACTGATGGTCATTTTGGATTTTTGTTCCCCAGCTTGATATAGCCAAAGAATTCGTCACCAAATGATGAGCTTCTTTGTTCTTAGCTAAAGTGGTATTTCTGTAACTGTCTGGGCTTTGGCTTGACACATTTTAGATACAGTGCATACTTCATAAACATTTGTGGAATTGACAATTTGGGAGGGATAGAGAAGTGACTTTTGGAGAATTCTTTCTATTTCACCAAATCTCTAAAAAAGAGAAAATTATCCAGAAGAGGCAGAATAAATAACATAAGAAATATGGATGTTTGATAGAAATATAGATATTGATATTTGTAGAATTTAAAAATCAATAATGATTCCTCTGTTTCCTCTGAGAAAAATTGCCACATTTTATTTAAAAACAACCAAAAAAACCTCCCATGGCTCTTTGTTAATTGATGCAGTTTCCTCATTTATGAAATGACAATAATGATATCTGTTTACTTGCTTCATAGCACTGTTGTGAGGACAACACTTTACAAAACTTCAAATAGGAGGTGGAGGGCTAAAGCATTACTGAATGAGTATCATTGTTGTTATTGTCTACTGATTGTGAGACTGTGGGGAAGTCATTTAACCTTTCAATGCCTCCAAGAAACAGAGATCATAAGTTGTAGAACGGATGCAGATTTGTGTTGGAAGAAGGATTTTCCTCAATGAGAGTTCTCTAGAGCAAGGA
The DNA here is from genome assembly GCF_028372415.1 of Notamacropus eugenii. Taxonomy (NCBI): domain Eukaryota; kingdom Metazoa; phylum Chordata; class Mammalia; order Diprotodontia; family Macropodidae; genus Notamacropus; species Notamacropus eugenii. The sequence continues at coordinate 288,877,749 of NC_092876.1, forward strand.
AATCCAAGGTTTGGTCTAAATAACAACAATAGTATTTTGTGTAGTGCCTTAAAGATAGCAAAGTACTTTATACACGTGTCATTTTAGTCTTATAATAATCCTCAGGTAGGTACTAAATCCATTAGTATGTTGTCCAATTGTGTCTGACTCTTCATAACCTCACTTGTGATTTTCTTGGGCAAAGATCCTGGAGTAGTCTGCCATTTTCTTTCCCAGCTCATTTTACAAATGATGACACTAAGACAGAGTTAAATGACTTGCCCAAGGTCACACAGCTAGTATCTGAGGTATGATTCAAACTCAGTTCTTCCTGACTCCAAGCCCAGAGTTCTATTCACTGTACCACCTGGCTGTTCAAAGCCATTATTAGTCCGATTTTAAAGATGAGGAAATAGTTTCAGCATGTTTAAGTGATACGACCATGATTGTATGTCTAGTCCGCAGATGATTTGGGATTTGAAACTGGGTCTTTGTGACTCTAAGTCTCTTTTCATTATGCCACACTTCCCTGGCACTATTCCGCGGATTCCTTGGTATCACAGATCACATATATTGTAGACATATGGTACCTGTCTCTCATTCTATGATAGACTGTTAATACTATGAGAGCTATAATGATTCCATAACAGAAACATTATGGCAACTCTCCTTTATAAAAAAGTATGATTTAAAAAAGAAATAAATAATGCTAACAGAGTATGCCCTAACCTAATTACATGTTTTCAATAAAGTGTCATTTTCTTGTCACCTACATTTTCATTCTTTTCAGTTTAAGGTACTACCTACATCACTACATTGTAAAGTACGTATCTTCTCCTATATTTTATTCCATAAAACTTGATCATCTGAATATATAGCAGCGAATTTTGGCAACTACCTATATCCATCCCAGCTGACTATAGACCTAACACGTCGCCCTGGGACCTTTTCAGAGTCCGCTCTAGAACATGCTTACTCTTAAATATTTCTACTTTTCTCACTTCTGGATATGTAATTTAGAATAAAAATTACCCTTTAGATTCAGCACTGGGTTTGTTTCCCAAAACAAAAGCAACTTTGCACAAGGTCAAAGCCATGGGTTCCCCCGCCCCTTTCATTCTCACTAATATCTCTTTATAGAAACCTCCCTGCTATTCCTCCCCAACATAGGACTCATTCTTTTTCCAATCTTGGGAATACCAATCAGTTTAATTGTTTGACAGAATTTTCCTGCCTTTCCTCAGAAGGTGTAAATTTTTCAAATGCCAGTAACATACCACTAGAAAATTTCCCAGGAGTGGTAGCTAATTGCAACGAGGTTTACTGGCACTGTTGTTCAAGGGCCTATTTTCAAAAAAGCCAATATGCACCACACAAGAAAAATAGAACTTAAAACTGATGTCTTGAAAGTCAGAAACACTAAACTGTGTAAAATTACATTGGCATGGTAAGTACATATATACTGCTGAATTGCAATCATTTTTCTCCAACATTAGTTTGTGCTTTTGCTAGAATTAAAGGAGTTTTTACTTGATATAACAAATCCAGAACATTAAAAATGTAGTTTATGCCTCATTCTGAAAATGTTAGAGACTTTTTTTCCCTAGGAAAATGTGTTCTTTTTTGCCATTTAGCAATTTACATTAAGAGCCTTTGTTTCTCCTCCCAACACATGTAATATTATCTCTTCAAGTATACACACCCAAAGGGTAAAATTCAGAAACGAAGCAGCTTGTTGGGGGGGAAAGTGATATGATTTGCCATGCATGATATTTGTGTTCTGCAAAATAATTATTACTTCAATAGCAACAGCTTGGCAGGGATAGATTCTACTTGCTTCCTTTCATTAATTTATAGGCCACTTAACTGGCTAAGTCCAGCTACTTCAAGCATAAATGTGTGTTCCCCTAAGGTCTGAGTATCCTTAGTTGCTATGGACTTCCCCATTTAGATTATCTTGGGTCTGTTCTGCATCTTGAATGAATGTGTTGTCTCTCCTATTAGAAATGTAAGCTCCTTGAGGGCAGGGAACAGTTTTGCTTTGTGTCATCAGCATTTAATGTAGTGCCAGGGTCAGAGTCAACAATTAATAAATAATTAGTAAATGATTAACTGGCTTTCATACATGATAAATAAATTAACAACTACATGTAGATAATGAGAATCTGCATAAAATAGTGGACCAGAATCTGGCCCCAAAGTCAGCAAGACCTGAGTTTGCATCTTGCCTCTAACACAGAGTAACTGGCTCAAGCAAATCTCTTATATTTGGAAGGCTGCATCGAGACTTAGGATCAGGAAGAACTAACTTCAAACCTCATCTCTGACAGTAATGACTTGACCATCCATTCCTTTAACATCTTCCAGACTCAGTTTCCTCATTGTTAAAAAAAAAAAAAAGGACAGTGATAATTGAAATATGTACCTACCTCACAGGGCTGTTAAGTTTAAACTTTAATACTGGGTAAACATCAATAATGACCATTCCTTCTTTCAATAAAATCCTGAGTCCAGGCCAAAAAATGATGGCTCACGTTCCCACCCCATTTCCTGCCCAACTCTGATTGTAGGAAAACTCCTGGTGGAGAAACTCACTCTCCGAATATAGATAGATCACAGCCCTTGTAATCCAATTAATAGACTTAGAGTAGGCTGAACTATAACTGACTTGCCCAGGATCATTTCACCAGAATTTGTTAGAGCCAGGATTCAAGTTGAGGTCTTGTAGTCACTATACCCTGCTGCCTTTCTGTAACAACAACAATAATGAAGATAATAACATAAACGCTAGCATTTATATGTAGCCTCAAGGTTTTCAAGATGCTTTACAAATATTACTTCATTGGATCCTCACTAGAATTCTGGGGCATGGGTGCTGTTATTAACTCCGTTTTACATATGAGAGAGCTGAGGCAGAAAGATTCCCACTAGAAGAACCAGGAGTGTGACAATGGATGTAAGAAATATAATTTTACTTGGCAAGAAAATTGGCTTATCTTATTAACTTTTTTGAGGGGCAGGGCAGGGGGAGAGAAGGATGAAGCTGGGTCCTTTGAGGAAATTTGTTCCTTCTAATGTGACGTGCCCAGAATCACACAATCACTTGCCCACTAAATGCTTGAGGCAGCTTTCAAACTCAGGTATCCTTGACTCCAAGTTCTGCATTTTTTCCACCATACCACATAGTTGATTTCTGTGTAGGTCATACATGTTATCATGCTGAAATCTCCAGCATAGTTCAGAAGAGAACATATCTTATAAAAGGGCCTTATTTTGATGAGTTTTCACCTACAAGAATCACAGGAAATAGAACAAACTGAAAATCTTCATATATGTTCTATATGACTATGAATGCAAGAAATAGATTCCTTAAGCTGCAAAAGAAAATGAATATCAATTACTTGATAGCCACACCTTACATGAAACTTTGAAGAAAAATTCAGATACTAGGTATCTGTTGATATATAGGCAAATCCAGATTTACTCCAAAAAAGTGTTAAATCTGCTACATATAGTTTTGTCAACCTAGTTTTGGACAAAGAGTCAGTCAATAAGCATTTATTAAACATCATATAATGAGATTTATTTGCAAGAGATAGGACTATTAAAACATATAACGCTTTTTCTAAGCATTTTTCTAATGAACATTTTACTGAATTAGGCAGTATAGTAGACAGTACACTGGGACTAGAGTCAGGAAAATTCAGAATTTGACCTTCGACAACTTACTAGCTGTGTGATCTTGAACAAGTAACTTAATCTCTCTTTGCCACAGTTTCTTCAACTGTGAAATCAATCAATCAATATTTATTAAGCTCCTACTATGTGCCAGGAATTATGCTAAACTCTAGAGATAGATCAAGAATCAAGACAGTTCTGCCTTCAAGCCACTTACAATATTCTGGGGGAGACAAGATGCAAAATATATACAAAGCAAGCTATATACAAGATATAGCAAACAAAATGAGGGATAGTACTGGAATTCAGAGGGGTTAGGAAAGGCTTCCTGGAGAAGGTGGGACTTAGTTGGGAAATAAGGGAAGCCAGGGAGGTCTTCTAATACATTAGCAGAGAATTTCTTCTTCCTGAAATTATTTGTATCAGAAATTGCAGCTCGAGTCCCTGTTCTTTAAATAGACTAATAATGTTGGACTTAGAACAGATCAAAATGTATATGTGCCTAAAGAAGATAATGGAGATGTGAGAAATAGATTCTTAATTTAAGATGAAAGGTAAAACTACTTAATCAAAAATATTTGTGCAAGATGTAATCTCCTGGCTGTATGGAAAGCAAGTTTTAAAGCCTTGTGAATGTTTCTCACTATTTGAAGTCCATTTAGCACAGAGAAACTGCAGCTCAAAAGGTTTGTACAGTTTCTGAACTAGGAAAATCTCCATCAATTAGTCACTTAGATTCTCTATAGTTTTGTCTCCTCAATACCTGATTTTTCAGAACTTCATCAGAACAGAAACCACTCTACTCTGATGAAGTTAACTAAATCAGCTTTAAAATTTGACTCTTGGAAAACAAAACAAACAAAAAACCGCTACCTATAATTGGGAGTGGTTGGGAGGGAACTGTCTATGCCAGGATCCTGAAGATCCTCTCTCAGTCCAGTGAGGCCTATGGATTATATTTTTAAATGCATAAATTAAAACAAATAGAATTACAACCAATGATATATTGATGTGAAGTCATTGGGTTTTTTTAAAGTTCACTTCCCCTAGGTTTAGAATCCCTGTTCTATGCTCATGATAAGCTGGTGGATTGATAAAGTTTCTTAAATTCACCTAGGTAGATGAGTATAATTTAAGACCTAAATAAAAGAATAGGTTATATATTGGCCAAAGCTGATAGCATGTTAGAGGTCTCCTAATCAAACCTACTTTTACAAATAAGGAAACTGAGGACTGGAAAGGTTAAATGACTTGCTCTGGATCACAGAGTCAGTAAATAGCAGACTAAGGATTTGAAATCAGGACTTCTGTGTATACATCCAGTGATTTTCCCTTTGTTTCACACTGCCTCTGGGGACTGATTTCCATTTACATAGAGTGATATTATGCTCATATTCAGATTTAAATGTAGATAGAGGCAAAATTCCAGCATAATGTAATGAAGGGCACTAAGTTTGGAGTTAGAGGATCTAGTTCCTAGCCCTTTCTTTGATAATACCTGAATCATTTGGAGTAAGTCACAGTGTCTTTGAGATCCTGCTTCCTCATCTGTAAAATGGGAGGATTAGACCTCTCACAATTCCAGCTAGAAATTATGAGATCCTTTTCAATCAACTGAGTTTTAAACTTTGAATGAATTTTCATTTTACGTGTATACATACATACATACACATGCACAGAGGTATGTTACTCTAAATATATAGGTGTATAGGATTTTCCAGATCAGGGAAGGTATGGGGAAGAAAGGAAGAGAGAGGAGAGACAAGAGAGATCCTCTAGGAATTGCAATCATTTATCAAGACCCATAATTTTTCAAGTAATTCAGAAGCAATACTCTTTGAAGTAACTCATCAATACACACATGTTAAGAGCTAGTTAGAAGATCAAAATGAGTTTTAATTACCAAAATTGGGCACTACAAAAAAACCGGAAAAAAATGCTAATATTATTTAGTTAATTCTGCCCTTCTTACCTCCTGGATTGGTAATTACTATCATGTATCTATCTATATTATATCTACATCTATATCTACATCATATCTATCATGTATCTATCTATATTATATCTACATATCTACATTATATCTACATCTATATCTACATCTGCGTTCATCTATCTCTATGTATATATGTATACAATTGCGTGTCTATGTACTTATACGTGTGCGTAAACATAAATGATGATCTATTTTTCTGTGTTCATATTGTTTAACCTCATCCTTGATATAAGAGACTACTTTTTTATCTATATATCCTTAGCAATTAGTGCAATATATTACTGGCTTCTAATAAGTACTTGTTGAAATAAATAAATGAATGAAATTTATTTTTAAAAATTGTTACATGAGGATTTTCTTTTTTCTCTAGCTGCTTTATCACGGAACACTTGTTGCTTTTTCTCAACTTATTATCATTGAGATAAAACATCATTTTTCACTTGTGAAAACAGAGCAACAGCATTTGCCAAGAAAATGTTGAACGTAACTTCTCAGAGTTATCTCTGATCTTTTGCATGCATGGCCACTGAAATCAGATTTGATTACAATTTTTCACAAGCTCTCTACTGTAACTGGGTCTCTGTCATATTTACGGCTCCCTCCTTTAGTTACTCCAGTTTTTCTAGTTACTTACTGCCAAGTCTTGGTGTTAGAACTTCTACAGCTGCTGGTCTAACAACATTCTGTGGGAACCTTGGTCTCTACAGGTGCAGACTTTTCATGTCTAATAGCAGGGATTCATAATTTGCTCTGCTCCTCGGGGGGCTAAGAAACACTATCGCTGAACATAGCGTTCTTTAAGCTCATCCCCCTACATCTCTCGCTACGATCTTCAAGCTAAATTATGATGCCTCCTCCAAACATTCCAATCAAGTAAGGCAAAATCCCAAAGTGATTCTCAGGTTCTGGGACTGCTTTACATGGAGGGCCTCTTCCCTGAATTCTCCCACCTTGGAAGCTTCAATTTGCCAGCAATCCTTAATTAGTTTAATTCCACTGACTTGTGTCCACAGCACTGCTACTTTAAATACATCACTGGGACCTTCCTGAATGTGGAATAAGTGTTATTCTGGGCTTTTAGATTAAAACTCAAATCATTGAGGTTGAAATGTCAATAATATTATTCTTTTGATTTTATTATTAGCAAAGCCGAAGTAATGAATTTTTAAAGTGACTTAAAGGAGCTTGACTAGTAAGAAGTGTCTGATATTTTCCCCTTTTTTCTTGCAAGTCTCCAAAATTCACTATTCTTTGATAAACTTCTTTAAAACAAGCTTTTCCTATCCAAAATCTCACAAGTTCTCACATCCAGTGTATGACTCTGTATTACATGGCTCACCAATATGTGTGTACGTGTTAGAGTCATAAGGGAGATCATTTAGTATATTTCCTTTAAAAAGATGGGGAAAATGAGCATTAAAGAGCTTACTTGCCCAAAGTAAGTCAGTGGCAGAACTTACTAGAACAAACTCAGGTCTCCTGAGTTCCAATCCAGTGCTTTCCATAAACCAAGAGTATAAGAGTTGGGATGGAGCTCCCCAGTCCAAAGAACATTATAATTTTCAGAGAAAATGAAAGCAAAAGAAGTATTTTTTAAAAAAATGGGTTGTTCTAGCTTCTTTCCACTGTTCACTCTCCTCATTCCATGAGCCACAAACGGTATCCTATGGTTTCTTGAGACATACTCTTTTCTCTGACAGAACTAATGAGAATTAAAAATAAAACCAAATACGCTGACAAACATTTTGTTGTTGTAGCTATTGTTGCCTCCCCAGCATTCCTCAGCAGCTCTAACCCATCTCGAGTTTAATTTACATGCACTTATATCTGCCCCAAAAGATAGAGTATTGTTTTAAAAATCAATGACTAACAAAGCTTTTATTTTTTTCCTGCTTGGATAAATAAATAAAAAGTTTTGATTTGCCTGTTAATGAATAGAAGGAGAGCTATATATCTGATTTCATTAAGTAATATGTGTATGTTTTTAATGTAGCTGAGTAGGGAAATCATAGCACTGAAGGAACAAACCAGACTTCTGGTTTTGCCTGACATTGAAGAATTTAGGAAAAAGTATAGTCTTTCTGAGGACAATCACTGAATTCTTGTTGGTATTTAAATTTAAATATAATATATTACTGATCACCAGTTAGGTATGTGAAACTTTGTACAGAAAGATGGCAAAGTCTGATAAACTATTTTTATAGTCAGATAATTCCAAGTATTTGGCTACTATGTCAATGTAATAAACCAAAATATTAAAATGAAATGGAAAATATTAATAAGCTGAATTTTGAAGGGAGATTATTAATACAATATTCTAACTTCATGCACTTGTCATATGTAGCCAAAAGACAAGTTCTTTTTATTCATTGGTCTTTCCCTAAATTATATAAGACATGAAGCAGTGGTGTAGATAGAAGACTAGACTGGGAATCAGGAAGACCTGGGTTCAGATTCCATTTTGGCTACTTGCTAGGCATGAGACCCTGGGCAAGCCACTTAAGCTTTATGTGTCTTAAGCAGAGTTCTTAGGATCGACTAAGTCACAGAGGGATGTAGATGTGTATTGGTGGCAGGAATGTAGTGCACTTCCTTTAGCATATTTCTCTAAGTATAATGAGGCTTATCTGGGCATGCCCAGATCTTGCAACAAGGAGGTGCCCTGAGTGCCTTTCCACATGGGTCGGTATAGCCTTCTTTGATTGTCTGGTGTAGCTGGAAAGGCTGTCCCTAAACTGCGTAAACTGAGACAATCTTTCTTTCTGGTTCACATGCTTTACTGTATCTTCCTTCTTGCTGCCTCCTGAGGCTAAAGTTCACAGATCATCCATAGTGCCAGAACAACAAATTAAATCCCTGAAAAGGGCCGAACTTCCTTCCCCTGCTCACTTTCTCTTTTATCCCATATACTAGAAATGGCTTGGGAGTATTTAACTCTTTTCTCTTTTCTCCTTCACAGTTTCAGGTGCCAACAGTGATCCTCAATGGATCCTGGGGATTTCAGGTCATGGCAACCTTGGAGACAGGACCCTGGGCTGTCCAGCACAAAAGCTCTGAGAAGCCAAAAAACGTATTCTGTACCTGGAACTATGCTATATAAGAAATGAGGTAATCTGCAAAGCTATTCTCCTTCCCCTCCCCAGGGGTTGAGGTAAAGTAGGAGAAGGATTAAAACCCACATGCTGAAGAGTCAACTGTTTATATTTTTATTATTATACCTTTGAAATACACATTCCTTTGCAAGAGCTACTTTATTAGTGGCTAAATGATAATGGGGTTCAGGGATCACCTTTACACTTGAAGAAGCCCCCTTAGTGGGGGGTTGGAACCATTTACAGAAAGTCTAGGCACACCCCAAACCATTTTAAGGATAACAGAACATGGGGGGGAAGGATAAAATTCAGTAAATCTGGTTATAGCCTTGATTTACCAGTATATCTAGTATATGTCCAATATATCTGGCCTTCAGGAAGTAGAGACCAGGGTGACCATTATTACGTAAGTAACAAGAAATCTGATAATATGGACAACTATATACTAGGGTGAATATTAATTATTAATGTTTTTGTCATGTGATAAGAACATAAATCAAGCTATAAAGGCAACTAGGTAGCTCAGTGAATAGAGTACAGAATCCAGTCAGAAAGACCTGAATTCAAATCTAGCCTCAGTCATTTCCTAGCTGTGTGAGCCTGAGCAAGTCACTTAACCTTGGTTTGCCTCAGTTTCCTCATTTGTAAAATGAGGATCATAATAGCACCTGTCTCCCAGGGTTGTTGTGAGGACCAAATGAGATAAAAATTGTAAAACACTTGGCACATGGTAACTGCTATGTAAATGTTTGTTATTGTTTTTGCTATTGTAAATCTTATTAAGGGGACTTTAAAGTTCCTTTAGTTCAATTGCTTCATTTTACTAAGGCGCACAGAGTTTAAGGTCTTGCCCAATATCACACAGTTAATAAGTGGCAGAAGTGATGTCTGATTCACTGCCTCTGACTCCAAGCTCAGCACTCATTCCAATTCATCATGTTGCCTCCTCAAAGTACCTTTGAATAAATACCTCAAGGAATTATTCCAAGCTTCAACCACCTTCAACCAAGAACATGCCTCATAACATTAAAACAATTGAGGTACACATATATTTGAATGTATCTAGATTTTCAATAGAGAAAATCTAGTTTTTAGGTAATAAAAATATATGAAAATAGTTTAATAATAACCACCTTATGATAGCTGGTTATAATAATAACTGGTTACAATTAGGAATGAGTTAATGAACAGACATTCTAGTATAGGCAAAATTTCCTAAATTATAGTTTCAAGTTCAACAAAAACTCCAATGAGGATTATAGTTATCCTTCCTTAATATGTAAATTCATATGGATTTCAAAAGAAACTTGCTCCATATGGTTTTTGATTCATTAACACTTAACTCATTAGAACGGTTTGTGAGGACTATTTTATGATCAGGAAGAAATCAAAACGTTTAGGTTAGTCCTTTAAATCTTTTCTCCTTTAATCCTAGAAAATATGTGTTTCCAGGGCCAAATCTAATAAACATGAGTATAGAAAGATTCAAATTTGGATCTAAACTAAGGATTTGAGAATCTCAAGTGAATTCTCAACTAGGCAAAATAGCTCATCTTTAGTTTCAATAGCAATCTTCTTATCAAATCAGACTTTGCCCTCTCTCCCCCCACAGACACTTAATAGCCAATTGGAAGGAATGTAAATAAAATTGGCTGTCCACCTGCAGCCAAAAAGATCCCATTTCCTTGAGTAAACCTTGCCAAAACTGCTTCACTTTCAGGATAGAAGACTCCAAGTTTTTGCATCTATCTCCCGTCTCCACCTCTCAAAAGTCAATCCAGATGCCTGTGGAATGGAGGAGAAAGGCTGCCGCCAGGTAAACTATCTTGGCTTCAGATAGGATTTCACAGGAATATATCCTTGAATAAAGCCTCTCTCTTGTAAAAGTTCACAGGAGGACCTTTTCAGTAAAATCAAATTAGGGGAAAAGTCAGTGTTGACATGCCAACTAGCCACCAGATGGCAGCAATGTGTTTTTGTGAATAATGCAGCCCTATGTGCTCCTCAGCTAACATTTCCCATATTCATAAGAGAACAATGGTTACTTTTCCAAATAGGACAGAAGTGCTTCTAATTAATTCAGTCATTCTCCCCATGCCTGTCTATAGGTCATGCTAACAGTTATCAGTGTATATGTATGCGCCTCTTGACTTTCCCTGCCCCTTAACAAAGGTCTTCATGTTTACAATACCCATTAATGGCAGTTGAGGTTTATTTTGATAGCACAGAAAATGTCTGTGGCTTGAATGCTTTCCTGTCTGATGGACAAATAGCCTCTGAAGTTGTGAATGGTGTGGTGTAGTTGTCTAAAGGTAAGTAGTTCACATAATTACTTGCCACATATCTAAATATACATACCAGTTAATTTTTTTTTTAAAGTGAGTTTATATCGCTTCCTATTCTATAGACGTTTCCATTTGAAGTGGTTAAAGAAGGTATCCAAACATCCCTCAGATATCAGGGAGCAAATTCAATACTGTCTTTTGTTAAAGCTGAAGCCCTCCTTAGCATTCTACCTCTCCTTAAATTAATAATAGAGATTGCTGTCAAAAGAACCTCTGATTGGATGCCCACAACTGAGTATCTGAAAGTATTGAAAGCTTAGTATGATTGGAACTTGGTGTGGTATAGTGAAAAGAAAACTGGTTCTGAAGCCTGATGACCTGTGTTCAAATCTGCATCTGTCACTTAAAGCCTCTATGACCTCTGGACAAGCTATTTAGCTTCCATTAAATGTCAGCATCCTCTTCTACAAAATGGCTTCTAAGGTCTGCTTTATGGTCTAAGCTCTATGATCCTACAGACTGGAGATCAAAAGAAAATGAAGTTTCATCAGGTCTCATGTGTGACTTGGAGCTAGAATTAAATAGGAGAGGTGGGTGGTGTAATTCTTACTTCTTAAGCAAGGCCTTAGAATTCGCCACATCTGTGCTTCTCTCCTCCATAAAGTAGTCCATACAAATGGTTGTTATTTTGTCACACTGAATTGTTCCAATTGTATATAGACACCCCGGGAGTCAGGGTTTGGGGCATTTCTCCTATTACTGCTAATGGGATGTAAGGCCAATTGCTGGTAAAATTGCTAGCGCCAAGAAGTGAACAGCCCTCTATCGTAAAGAAATCTGACAGAACTCCTCAATAGTTTCTACTTGCCTGAGCTCAAGTCAACAGCATACTGATTTGTGTTCTGAAAACAGTTGAAGTCTCCTCAGTCCATCTATTTCTTGCTAACATCTGGGCAGGTCTTTGTCTATCAGAGGTCACCTTTCAATTTCCTCTTTTGCTAAGACTAATCATCAAGTCTTCAAATACCTGGAATACTCAAGTGGCCGCCATCATTCCACATCCTTGTCTGTCACCTTTTTTCACCTCCCCATTTTCAAGAGCACATTTTGCCAATAAAGTGGCTGGGTCTGGGAATAGTATACCATCGTTTGCTTTACAAGTGGCAGCATCTTCCTTTCATCTTAGAGTTAGGGCTTTTCTGCATTCAATTCCAGTCTTTGTTTATATGTGTGCTTATTCTGTTGTTTTCCTCTTACTGCTTTAAACCCTGCACTGAGATTTGAGTTTTACTCATCACTGCCCCAAGATTTCGCTCCTGCTCAGTGATTTGTGGCATATAAACACTCTGAGTATATTCTCCTTCTCTTGCCTTCAGATCCAGCCTCATTACTTTACATTGCTAAAACTGCATAGCTTCAGACATGTATCTTCCAGTGATTCTTCTCTATCTAAAAAGTGCTAGATTTTTTGTTCTGTTTCATTCCTATGGATGATGAATAAATGCAATCCTGATTATAGGTCCTAACTATAAAAAATAACCAACAGTTTAAAAGCTTGAATGTTACTCTCCCCTCCTCATTTTGCTTCTGAAGGAAGCCTAATCATTATAAAAAATCCTGTTAGGAACGAAATAGACAGTTACACTTCTAAAAATATGAATAGTGTTTGTTAAATAAATAAGATGAAGGTATCATGCATCTTGAATGTTTGTCTCCCAATGTCAGGGACAGTTCTAAGTATTTTTCTTTTAGTCTGTGAATTTCTCCTCATCTTTTATGGACAGTGTTAGAAAAAGAGTAGTTGCTTGAGAAACATCAATTCCATCCACAATGTCCTTTGTTGTACCATCTGTTGGTTGGTTAGACCAGCTCAGATCCTTGGATTGGCTCCTGTGAGTCAGGTTAATAACTTCCACACATTTTCACTGGCTTTCTCTTGAGTCTGGAACTGTCTTTTTTCTTCTCTTAGTCTCCTGGCTTCCTTCAAATCCCATTTAAAATCTCAATTTCTAAAAGAAGTCTTTCCTGATTCCTCCTTAATGCTAGTGACTTCCTTTGTTGGTTATCTCCTATTTATCCTATCTAAGTCTCTTTATTGTTTATATGTTTGTCTCCCCCTTTAGACTGTAATCTCTTTGAGAGCAGGGACTGACTTTTGTCTTTCATTGTATCCCTGTTGCTTAGCACAGTGCCTGGTACCTACTCAGAATTTAATAAATGTCTGACTTTTATCTGAACTTATCTACTACATGTATTCCTAAGTCTGCACATACAAACCAGAAAAGCACATCTCAGGTACGAGTGCATGTAGAATGGATATCCTTGACTGCTCCGGGGAAAACAGCAACAAAAATCAGTTCAAAGAACATGTCCTACAGATGGTATCTGAACACAATCAGCTTTTTATTTAAATGACAACTCTGTGTATTTAACAGTATAAATCCACAATAAAGTCATTTCATAGGCAACTCCTAAAAATCAAAATAAAGGAAAAGATAAAGGAAAAAGGAGAAGGAAGGAGAGGGGAAGGAAAGGGAAAGAAAAGATTGTGCACTGCCCTCTTCTAGGAAATAACGATAATATGGAACTTCTAACTCTCTAGACAGGAAATAAGTTGAAAAAACAACAATAACAACTATATCCTAAGCCAGGCATGGTCCTAGGAAGCTTTTTACAAATATTATTTCACTTGATTTTCACAGTAACCCTGAGAGGAAGATGCTATTACTAGTAATCCTGAGAGGTAGGTGTATGACCATCTCCATTTTAAAGTGGAAGAAACTAAGACAAACAGACTAAGTGACTTGCCCAGGTACAGACAGCTAGCAAGTGTCTGAGGCTGGATTTAAACTCAGATCTTTGTGACTCTAGACCCAGGCTCTATCCATTGATTCACCAAGCTGCCAATGCAGTATCTGTTCAGGAAGGTTAAGTAATGACCTGAGCTACTTATAAGAGGGACTATGCATACCTAAAAGGTATACCTATAGCTATCTTAGAAAATTTAGAAGAGTGCTTATATGTCTATTGACATCTTTTAAGTACTAGGAAATAAAAGGAGTATTTTCTTAGTAAAGTAGAGGGAAGGTCATTTACTGAGAGTTGTATTGTCAATCTCCATTAGCAGCATATTAATCTCTTTTTGCTAGCATTTCTAAAAACTAATTAGAACAATGCAATAACATATCTTATAGAGATAAAGGAAATAATGGAAGTATTTATATGAAAGCCTTCCCATGTATCCATGGCATTCCCCCTAAATTATTCAGAGGACCTAAAGGAAGCTTGATTAACCTCCATACTTGTTCTTATTACTGCTAATATTTTTAAAAAAAGCTTTAATGCGATATTTCATTTCATAACTTTAGACTTGCCAATTCAACTTCCAAAAGGGCCTTATTCTCCTCTCCAAAAAAAGTGAGGTTGAAATATAGGTACAGAGTCACCAGATGGCAGCGACACTTCAATCAGGTGGTCAAAAATGCAAGACATTCAATTCAATTTAATTTAACAAACATTCATTCAAAATATTAACATTACATATCAGACTGTGCTAGGCACTGGAGAAACAAAGAAAAAAACAAATTGTCTTTTACTTTGGGATTTTATGTTCTACTGGAGGGCATTTTTTGTTTTTTGTTTTTTGTTTTTTTTTGCAAAAGAATAGATGAGGATCTCTGCTCAAGTTCCCACAAAATTTTATTACTTCATATTTCCCACATCTTCTTTGACATAAATATAGTTATGAGAACAACTGGATTTATTTTTGACAAATTATTAGTTTTAAGATAATATTTTGAGGGAGGGGAACCAATGCCTCATTGGAAAGCATCCCTGCCCATGTAATGAAAAAACAAGGGCTCAAAACTTGTCTCTGATGTTTAGTACCTGTGTGACCTTGGCCAAGTCACTCAGGCCTCATTTTCCTCATCTGTAAACGAAGTGGGGTGAATTGACTGATCGCTAAAGGCCTTCTAGTTCTAACTCTGTGAACCTGAGAAATACATTACTTAGGGTATAACTTGATACCTTTATCACTAATACTTAATATTTCTCCCTCTGCATCTTAGATTTTAATTTTTTTAAAATCACCTTCCTGATGACCCAGTGTCAAAGCAACTGGTTTACTTCTCCCTCGTTATCAATGCCTTTTACTGCCTCACATTCAAGCTGTGATTTCTCTTCTGTATCTGACTAGGGGGTTGATACAGGAAGGATCTCAGTCATATTTATCATGCTCCTTCCCCTTAGAATTTCTTTTCTTCACATATAATTAAAATTAAAGATTATGACAAAAAAAGTGAATCAGTCAAAGGAAGAAGATCCAGAAGACCTGGGTTCTAATCCTTATTCCTCACCTTCCTGGTTTTGTGACTTCAGACATGATATTGATCATCACTGAGTGTCAGTTTCCTCATATTGATGGATCTGAACAAAGTCCCAAGCTCCCTTCAGTTTCCTGTATTTGGTGATAATTTTTAGTTATACAAGAATAACACTGACACAAAACCCTGCATGTCTGCTGTTCCTTAGACAGAAGGAACTACAACTCTGCTCTCTGAGCATAAGAATGAAGTGTATACCCTCCCTTTTTTTTCTTTGTCCCAGGTGATCTTTTTGGTACAATTATAAAGCAATATAATATTCCTTGGTAGCTGATACACTTTACTGCTTCTCTAACAATAGCTTGAGAGAATATCTTCAGTTTCACAAACTTTCTCAAAGAGGCAATACCCTTCACAGAAAATAGAATATTTTAAACATTTAAGTAAAAGTTTTGAACACAGAATTATCCGGGTTTCATTATGTTCTTGGAAAATTTGTATATGAATATATTTGCTCATAGTTGTGTGTGTGTGAGTGTGTGTGTGTGTGTGTGTGTGTGTGTGTACATGTGTGTGTAGTAGATCAGGGGAAAATAAGGCATTGCTGGAAGTATTACAGTTTTGTAGCTGGGTGCCCTTTATTTTTCAGGACCAAAAGATAATTCAAACTCTATTTCTGGAAATTCCCTGTGGAGGGAAAAAAAAGTTGTGTTGTGCTTTGTCCTTCCTTTTTGAAGAGGACATGGGTGATGGCCGGATTTTCAGGTGAGGTAGTTTCACAAAGTCATCAGCCTCACTCTCTCTTCCGGAGTCACAGAAGTCCAGTGAAAGGACAAAAGCCAAGACAACTGGTGATGGCCCAGGATGCACTGGATGACCTTGGCATCTTCAATGCCTCACCAAGCTCCCAGCACTCCATAGTGCCTACTTCTGCTGCCTTCATGGCCATGGAGCAAATTGTTTGCTCATTCCACTAGAGAAAGTCTTCACATGCTTGGGATAGACATTCCCTTAACTCATCAGTCTATTTGAGGCCTCTCAGTTAACCTCAACTTGGTTTAACTTGTCTGGTGAGACAGTTTAATAAGGTGTGGCCACTGAACATGTTACAGCTCCTTAGAGCCACAGGTGAAAGTTGGGTGAAGGCAGACACCAAAGAGAGATGAACAGCCTTATGGGGTATTCAGGAGGACTAGTCACCTCTAGTTTGATAGCTTGCCCAGCTCCTTTCAGGGCTGAAAAAAAAGTAGTGATGTGTGGTTGAATGTAGCAAACAATAATACCTTTCATTATATAGAACTCAGAATCTTTACTCACAGTTGCCCCCAAATCCAGGCACTTGAGGACATCTTCCCCAATGCCTTAGGTTGTCCCTTGCTCAGATTCTACCAGAAACCCCTTCCCAATCATTGTGTGGCCAGATTTTTGGCTACAGGATGGGTATAGCTGAACACACCGCTTGGATAAGCAGAAAGTCACCAACTATTTATCATTCTCATAAGACAGAAACCTCTAGGCCTTGTCATCTGACCCCTCATTGGGTCCTACAGACCTCTTGGATTTGTCACTTGTATCTGTAGCTGGGCTCTCCAGGTATCCAGGCATTGCCATCTTCCCTTCTGCAGCACCCAGAGGCCCTCTGAATCCTTCCATTGAACCTGCAGGTGCGACCACTCTCGTATCCTCTCCTCCAGCTCTAACATGAGCTCTTTGAGGGCAGGGAATGTCAGACTCTTTTATTTGTGTTCCTAATGCTTAGCACAAGGCTTATGAATTATAACCACTTAATAAATACTTTTCCATTCTATTTTTCTTCCTCCTTTTTTAAAGTACTTTCACATACATTGATTTTATCTTGAAAATAATTCTGTGAGGTGGGTCCATCAGTTCTTCATCCTACAAATGATGACACTGAGAAATAACTTGCAAAGTGTGACCCTACACAAGCAAGATTAGAGGCAGAGCCATAAACAGGGCAGATCCAAAAAGGATTGGACCCAGGGTAGAAAAATGTGAGACCCCTCACACCAGCTTCTTCTGGTACTTTTCCTTCCCACAGGGGTTGTGCTCATGAGAAGTTTTTCTTGTGCTTAGCTCTAACCACCAGCTTTGAGGTGACCTTAGCCCTGAGCACAATTCTTCCTCACTAGATAGTTCTCGTTTTAAAATAAAAAAAAAATAATCCTAGTCCTGACTAAAAATCAAATCTCCTGGCAGATAACACAGTGTTCTTGGCACTCAACCATGTTGAATAAGAGATGTTAGATCAATAAAAAGATTTGGACCACAAAGAGGAGTGAAAAAATTAGTACCTGGATCAGATGTTGAGACTTGTTTATTCTAGTCTACTTTCATATCTTCTCATACACTATGATTCTCCAAAGCAAAGCCAACTTCACATACTTACATGCAACTATGAATATGAAGATTCATCATTTGCATTTACTTTAATATTAAGTATTCAACAATAAAAGAAAAATGGCTAAAAAAACCCCTCAGATTCATTTTAAATGATCACTTCTAAGTAAAGGAAATAGATAAAACCCTAACACTAATAGTTTTTCTTTTTATTTGAAATGATGATTTCCCAGGTGTTATTAAATTACTTTAATAAACTAAAATACTTCTCAAAATATGAAGTTAACAAATATACATGTGGGCCAGTCATCAAATTATGATCAACCCATCAGTAAAAAACAGGGCATGTATAATTTTAGTATGTTTTATGTAAAGGTATAAAAGAAATAACAAACATTATATATATATGTGTATATATATATATATATATATATATATATATATATATATATATATATATATATAAACATGTAGGAAATTAAATCTGCTGGTGGAGCTCTGAAACTAATCCCTTGTTTAAATACTAGAGAGTTGACCAAGGACCTACAAGATTAAATAGCTTGTCCAAATTCTGAAACTGAACTTGAACTCATTCTTCTGACTCTGAGAGTCTATCATACTATGCTATACTCCTACCTGTATGCATTGTGTACACACACACACACACACACACACAACATATAATATATAGTTATATAAATACATATGTGAAGAGAAAGGGGAGACACACACACACACACACACACACACACAAGATATAGGCAGCCAGGTGGCACAGTAGATAAGACTGCTGGAACTAGAGTCAGGAAGACCTGAGTTCAGATCCAGACTCAGCCATAAGTATCTGAATTTCAGCCTTAATTTCCTCATCTATAAAAATAATGATCATATTAGTATCTACCTCCCACTGTTGTTGTGAGGATAAGATAATATTTGCAAAGCAAATTGCAAACATCTGAAAGTGCTATGTAAATAGCAGCTAATATTATATGATTAATAAAGATTTAGAGCAATGATTATAGAAAATAAATTATGAATTAAGCTTCAAATATCATATGATAGTTCCCAGTTTTTCCCTTATTATTATTCACATTATTATTGCTTAGGGACCTAGAGGTTACATTTGTGCAACCGAAATGATGGTGACATTTCATAGCAGCTTTCTACCCAATTTTGAGTAACCCTAACCATTGTAGTAGTGTCCACAGAGCTGCCCACTGAATCAGGTTTCCTTCAAGACCCAGCACAATTGCCATCTACTGAGGGTGACCTTTCTTATTCACCCTAACTCCTCCCTCTAGCTATTAGCATTTGCTACTCAAAAATTATCTTATATGTTTAATTTATGTATCTCCTCTAACCTATATATGGGTAAGGGGTTGGTGGTGTGGGGGTCCTCTTGTTCTGTGTAGATTATGTATATCCACATATATCCATATAAAATATGTATCCCAAGGAATCAAGAATAGATATCACTAACATCTACTTCCCCAACCTTTCTCCAAGGGAGGCCTTGATTTCAACCATGAGGGGAAGTAGAAGGTTGGGGTCAGAGACTGTCCAGTAACTGGTAAGTGTCCTGGGTCAAATCTGAACCCAGATCTTCCTGCCTCTGTGATCAATGCTCTATCCAATGTGCCTTCTAACGTGGCAGCACAAGTCGGGGAGATGATTTTCTAGAAGGTGAGAAAACCACTTAGGAGAAGGCTGCTTTAACCTTTGACTCACAAATTTCAGACATTCAGACTTATTTCACTGCCTAGGACAGGCGTCTTGTAGCTGCTACACATGCTTCCCTATATTTTTATGCCAAAGAGTCAAAGGGCCAGAAAGCAAACTGATTTCAGGGATTTTCTTTTTTATTTAAGGAAAGCCAAGTTCCATATCCATTTCTGGGCAGTGATTGGGGGAGATGGTGGGGAAAGTGGAATACTCAGTTACCTTTAAATCTTACATCAGCCACTGCACCTTTTGCTTTATATCTTACTTTCTGGTTCTAATTCCCTTTCAGAGAAATCTAAAATGCTCTATTACACCAGGATGGAAGAGTTAAGAAGGTGGTAGGGGTAGTGCTTCAGTTTCAAACACAGCCTGACAATACTGCCATCCCTTAACATGGTTTTATTTAGTTATTACAACTGTCTCTCTGTAAATGACATTCAGGATTATTTAAGATTATGTTGTAATCCTTTTAATCCTCAGTGCTTTAAATTTCAGGCTAAACAACAAAGAGCAAACTAGCACTTAGCAAGAATGTTTAAAGCATGTGATTCAAACACAAATCTTTTTATACACCCCTCCTCTGATGAAAAACTAGTGTATCACATTCGTTAACCAGGGAAACTGGTTCAGCACTCCCCTGCAAATCACTCTGTTGCTAAATGGTGTCTCTGGCATCTTTAAACACGTCAATAGTTCTTCTTGGTCACTCCAAAAGCAGAATTAAAAAAAAAAAATTAAAAACAAACCCACCCATTTAGCTAAGAAATTAGCTTTCCCTTTGTAGCCTTGAAGTCCGTCACACACAACACAAGCACATAAATTCAGACCTGCAAAGGGAAAACTGCTGCAAGTCCCTCAATTTTCATTTCACTTTATTATTAGCCTCTTTTCTTACATACTCTCCTCTCTAGGAAGGTTCTTGCCACTCCTTCATTTTCTCCCTGTTAGGTAAAAGTGTTAACTCTCTCCTCAAATAGCACTTTGTCCCATTTTTTTAACCACTATCACATTTTATTTTAAATCATAATTTCTATAAATGTAGTATCTATCTCCATGAAGGTAGAGACCACATTATTTTTAATCTTTGTATCTGCAAAACTTTGGATAGAACAACACCATACACACAGGAAGTGTTCAAAGAATATTTGTTAAATTGAATTAAATAATCATATTCTATTTTGTGTGATAGCTATTTGTTTATGTGAATTTTCTCTCCTATTTAAATGTAAGCTTCTTGAGGGTAAAATCATTGTTGCCCCCACAGTATCTACTACTACAATAGATACATCATGAGTATTAAATAAATGTTTGTGGAATTAAATTAAATACATGGAACTATTGCTCAGCTACTTAAGCATTTTTATAAAAATTCCATTTTTGTATGAAATAACGTCAGTGAAGAAGAATCATTTTTGCTCTCTGATAAGCTATAGGATTCTCTGAAATCAACCCTGTGGCTATCAATATGATTTATTCAAGATAGTTCAATGGCTATACATTAATACTTAACGTTATCGTTCTTGCACTACTCCCTATTATTTTAAGAAATATCAAATGCACATTTAGACTTTGATGGAACTTTGATGGTAAAGGAAGCACAAGACTAAATGCTTACTCTTTGAACAAAAACTAGGAACATATAAATTCATGTGACCCAACAACATATGCAAATGCAGGAAATGCCTCGCAGTTTAGTATAGCACATGGGCGCTTCTGAGTTTTTCAAGCACATCTTACACAGACAATGATTTTCCCTATTAATTTCCTGTTCCATTTCCCTACATTCACTCTAATTACGGTGGTATATAATTGGTAATCCATCTGCTTTTTCAAGATAGATTTCTAAATTTAAAATTACTTCTAATTTTGCTTCTTTGATTTTTCTTGAACCAAAAATCTCAATAGTCATTTGCTATCTGTAATCTATAATTCATAGGCTCAGATTGAACACCAAGCCTAATTCAAACTTGGAATTCTAAAGCTATTTCTAATGTCACACATCAGCTGAAGTCATCGTGGTCTTATTTCAGCCAGGAACAAACACTTTATTATTCTGTAGGTAATGAAACCCATGCGCGCGCGCACACATACACACACACACACACATTCAAAACATACAACAATGCTTTAAAACCATGTTTTTGAGATATAATCATGTTTATTCTGATCATTTGAGGGAGGCCAGCTAATGTATCTAATCAAATATTGATGCAAGTCATCTAGATTTAGCTCTCTGGCAAATCCTTCTAGATCCTTTTTTTTTCTTTCAGTTAACAGGACTATGAATGCTATTTATAATTTGCCTCTCAAAAGACTTCGTTTTATATGCTCTATCAATAGATGGGCATTACTGATTTTCATTTAATCCACTGTGTTCATGTGTTTTCAGCATAAGAAAAAAATGGAGCGATTCACCCCAAAAATACATTAAAAGGATTATACAAAATTTATATCGAATAGGACTAGAGCCCAGACAGTTGCAAAAATCCTTTGTACTCATATTTTTTTTTAGGGTTTATTTACTCTTACAACATATAGTCATTTATCCATTCATTAATTAATTCAATAAACCTTAACTGAACACCTATTTAAATGTAAGATAATATGCTAAGTACTATACAGGATATAAAGATCAATCAATCAACAGACATTTTTTAAAACCTTGTTCTTTTCCTCAATAAGTTTACAATATAGTAACGCATATAATACAATAAATGTAACCAAAATAAATGAAGAAAATATGCTTATTGCACTGTTTTTGAAGCTTCGCCCCTTTTCCCCCACAAAAAAAATGAGAGTAAGAAGATACATTCTATCATGGATCCTAAAAGGGTTCAGATAGTTTTTTTCAGTCTAAACTTGTTACATCTTAATTCCATAGTAAGAAAGAATAAATTAAATATTCAAGTAACCACATATAGATAAGCTGACAAAAGAGGGATAAAGTCAAAATTAAAATAAGAATGAATATGTTTGATGTGAAGAAGGGTTGAGTCATAAGATATGCACAGGGTACTAAAATGTAGAACTTTTTCTTTGGTATATTAATTAGTACAAAACATTCTTTATTTATCCCCAAACACTCAAATATATCTATAATCACCTCTAGAGACAGAGAGCTTAAGTCACATATGTTCTTTCATGCTTCATGATTCTTGTTGGACTCACAGGGGCTTCACTCCTCATACTGGAAACCTTTCTCTAGTTCTCCACAAAGACTTACTCCAGTGCCCCATCCTGGTCTAAATTTGACTCTGAATTTTAGAAAACTATCCTGGAGAGTGCAAATTCTGCCAAGTTCTATAGCTGAAGGACTTCAAAGTCAGCTCTAGCAACATCCATGTTGACTTTTCCAGGACCAACCTATCCAAGTTCAGAGAGAAACTCATTATCATAAGTCTGGCCACTTGGTAATGAATTATTTGGCAACCTGCTTCCACATATAGAGAGAACAAAATGCCTAATCCCGGTATGCCCTACATATGTAATCACACAGTCTTTGCAACACTAAGTATGACTATTACTGGCACTTATTATGCGCCTACAACATACAAAGTACTATACTAGGTGCATGGTATATAAAGATAAAATTAAAAACAGATCCTGTTTTCAAAGAGATGACCACATTCCACTTCGAAATAGAGGTCAAGGTAGAGAGAATGTAACACTTACAAAAGTATATAAGGAAAAGGCAATTTGAAGAGGGAGGCAGTTTTTTCAGTCAATCAGAAAATATTTAATTGCTTACTATGTACCAAATGCTGTGCTAAGTGCTGAGGATACCCTTTATGTTCTACTTAGGTAAAGGTGCCTAAAATTAAATAAATCACACATACTGTTAAGATGAAGAATGATGAAATTCTGGTTGAAAGCAATCATACCCTAGGATCATCACTCTACTACCAGAATCTGACAATATGTAAACCTTCAAAATTTAGAATTTTATCTTTCCAAGGGATTAACTTTGGACATTGCGAACACATAAATATATGTATGTATTTCATATAAACAAAGTTGCTTATTTTCTGTTGAATACAATTTTCTAAAATGAAGAAATAAATAACCTCATTTATGAATTCTGGGTCGTTTTCATCCTACCATCTCCCACCAGTGAACATTTCGAGAAAATCACAACAGTAAGCAACAATTTGGAAAAACAACCGTAACGACAACAACAAGGTAACCATACTCAGTTGGAACTCAACTTGTGTAAGCATCTTGGGAACTTTCTATTTATTAAGGCTCTCTAGGTCAAGAATTCTAGGCATAAACCCAAAACAATTACCTACCAACTTGCAAAAACCAATTGAATACACACAGAACATTAATCAAGAAATCAACACATTCTTAATGTTTTGATAGAATTCAGTCACCAGAGCTTTTATTCATTAAAAAGCCCTAAAAAATAGAACCACCACCAACAAAAGATCTTTAAAACTACAAAAATCAGCAGTCTTTACTCAATTAATTTATACCTACTAAAACTTTTAAACTACCTAGCATTGGACCCAAAAGACTTCATATTCATAAGAGGGGATACTAATAAATTGAATATTTGCAATACACTTACCTGAAAGACATTTTTTCTGCTGGATTTTTCTTTGGTCCATTCAATATGTGCTCCACACAAATCCAAACATTCTGGTTTCTGTCCAGTTTTCTATATAAACAAAATTAAATATGAATAAAAAGTTTTTAAAAATGAGGCACATTCTAAAGTTTGAATTTTCTGTAACTAATTGAATAGGATAGTGTTATTCCTAGCATCATGATATATTCATATATTATATACATATACTTACACACACTTTGTCATGTTTCTAGTACAAATGTAATTTTTAGGGATCTCAATTTAAGATTATTTTCACAACATATTATTAAGAATAATACTGAAGATGAATTCTGAGTCTCCATGCAATAAAAAAAGGTACAGAAATGGGTAAAATTATGGCATTTTGGTATACTTTTTTTTTTTTTGCTAATCCTGACTTCCTTCCCATTCTTATGCACTAGTAATAGTACTGATTCTTAGGCACTAGTAATAACACTAGTAATAACTGATAAGTTCTAGTCATATTGTCTAGATATAATGAACTGTGGTCTTGTGAAAGGAGTGCTAGACTAATAAAGAATCTTTCTGATTCTTCCAGTTTCCTCATCTGAAATTTGAGTTACTTTATTATTCCAGATAGGTGAGCAGAGAAATGGGTTTCAGGTCAGAAGGACCAGAGTGAAATGTGGCATTAGATTGATACTAGCTGTGTGACCCTGGGTAAGTCATTAATCTCTGACTGTGTCAGCTTCCTTCAAGGTAAAATGGGGACAATAATCGCATCTGCAGTGCTGTTATGAGGAACAAATGAGATATTTTTAAGGTGCTTAGCACAGTGCCTGGCATATAGTAGGTACTACGTAAATCCTTGTTCCCTTCCCCTTTTAGATGTGTGATTCTATGAAATGAATCTTTCCCCCTCCTCATTAAATTGTGCCATTAAATGAGCCTTCAAAATCACCAACAAGATAAGAAATATTAAACCCTCTCAATAGTTCATTTACTTTAAGGAATAATTTACATCTCTCTTTCTCTGTCTCTGTCTCTGTGTTTGTGTGTGCATGTGTCTGTGTCTGTGTGTGTGTGTGTCTATGTCTGTGTGTCCCTCTCTTCTTCCCCCACAACATACACATATCCTATAACATGCACATATCCTCATTTAGTCAAATTCACTGAGGAAGCAGAGGTTTGCATCATGTAAGAAAATTAAAACTGCACTATAAATTCACTTTTTGTAAACCAAATCACTAAAATCTTCACATACCTTAGGGGTACTTGCCATTTAAAGGGATCTTATCCAATCATTTATTTTTCTAAAGCTTTTTAAAAAACAATTAATAATCATCCTTTATACTTTTTATAATTGGATTTTCACTTATTATGGTTTCTTAGAGTAAATCATACCTCTGTGACCTTTACTTTCCTAATACGGTCATATACCTAGAATTTGGAAGGGACGTGGGGAATTATCTAGTCCAAATCCCTAATTTTTCATCTGAGACAACTGAGATCTAGAGGAGTAAAATATTTTGCACTAAATCACACAGATATTAAGTTGAAGAGCTCTGACTCAATCTCAGTACCCATGACTCCAAAGCCAACGTTCTTTTTAGGAAACAATTGTCGTAATAGGCATGTATCAGGAATTTGGAACATTGCTGGCAAAAGAGGGATGTGAATGTATCCCATTGCCAAGCATATCCTTCCATCACACAAAACAGGTTGCAAGGGGAAGTAAATTTTGCGATTTTGTAAAGGGCAAAGGATCCTCTGTGAGGAAGTAGCCTCATTGGTCTTACAAGCTGAGGGGCATTTTGGAAAGTGGCCTTGGACGTGGGACCTAAGTAGAGGTTTCGGGTTAAATATAAAGTTTGAGGATGATAGCAGTGCATTAATCACTTAGAATGAGAGCTGAGGGAGTGAATGTGAAGAAGACACTGCATGTAGAGGGTTGGACTCTGGCCTAGTTACTAGTTCCATTTCTTGCCTTCCTACATAGGATATACTGGCAAGGAACAAGCTATACTTGAGGTCTGAAAATCTGATTCAGTTTAGTACAGAATATCTGATTTGTAAGCTTCTGACTTCCCTCTGTTTCAAACAAACAATAACAAAAGCAGTAGTCACTAGGTAACAGACCAGGTAGTTTATTAGAGAGGATGAAAAAGATACATTTCATTATGCTACTATAGCGTGGAATTAAAGAATTGTCGAAACTTATTGTAAAAAATATTCTGAACTATTTAGATATAGGAATCCTATCAACAGTTCCTATTATAATTCTAAAATAGTATAATAACAAAATATTAATAATAGTTAACTTTTATGTAGCACTCCATTCCAGACACTGAGTACTTTATAATTATTATAATTATATTAAGTACTTTATAATTATCATCTCATTTGATCCACTCAACAACCCTGGGAGGTAAGGGGCTAGTGTCCAGAAGATTTTATTAAAATGGGCTGTCTTTCATATAAAATAACACTATTGACTCACCATTGAAAGTAGGATGTGCCCTTTGAGTTGCATGATTAGTCCCAAGCATAGACTGTAATAGTTAAACAGAACTTTCACCAACGGAAAGCTAAGGCTTGGTAAGGATTTCCTAGTGATGCAGCCCTGTAGTTATATATGCCTACAGTTCTCTGACCTCATTTTTAACTCTGAGTAGCAGCTGTGGTTAAGGACTGCCTAACCTTGTAGGCAGTATAAAATTGAAGGAATACAGGAAGAAACTGAGGCAATATAAAAACAAAAACTATCAATAGAAACTATTAAAAAGAAAGAATCTCTCCTCAGTCTGAACTCTGTGTAAGAAATCTTCCACACATTGGTAAAAGTCTTATGTGAACAAAGATCCTCATGCTTTATGCCTCTATCATATCTAGGGCTCTCAAACACCCCTAGGGTAAGGAGGTGGAGTCTTTCTTTATGGAATGAAGTCTAGACTGTTTCTGAGTCACCATGTCACTAGAGACTCTCCCTTCTGCTGAACTGCACTCATACCACGGTGGATACCACCACCCAAAGATATCTGGAAGAAGAAGGCAAATACTCATCAAATTTCTCCCCTTGCTGCTTTCCTGCAGTGACACACTGAAAATACCCTCATGAGAGTGGGAAGAGCTTCAGATACCTACCCAGGTGCAGTTATTCACTTGTTTCAGCCTCTTGAAAATGTTGTAAAGGGGCCAGTACTTTTCTGTTGATAAATCAGTACTGTGCAAAGTCAACAGGTCTGTGGTTTGTCTAGTAATCACCCACCTACAGCAATAGTCTTTTCTTATCTTTAAATATCTGTTTCACAAATAACACATGGGAGGCACTGAACTTTTTGGACTCTGGCTTCTAACAGGTTCACTCGATTTAGTCAGCCAGGAAGGACAGAAAGACAGCTTTGGAGAGGTTAATAATCTTACTTTATTGTAGTCTAGTGTTCTTAAGAGGGCTGCTGAAAATGGGAGCACTAATTCCTGCAGCATTCCCTAATTACCCTTCTCACAGAGGCCAGCAAAAAATGGGGGCAACTACCTTTACATCTCGGTGAGGTCAATCGAGACAGGCATAGCTTATGCACTCCCTTAAATCCCCTCAAGCCTTGATGGGGGCCGATCAAGGCACGCACAACATTACATTGCCATATTCCCATATGGGTTCCCCCTAAGCCTTGATGGGGACTGATCAAGGCAGGTACATGCATTTCTCTATGCTTTACCTAAGGCCCAGATGGGTTCCCCACTTACTGACCAATGCCCACTTGTTTAATAGGGCAACAGACAAAGAGGGCATATTGCCAACAATAGCCTTACAGGTTAAATTTAGCAATATCGTCATTCAGCACAAGTGTGTAAAACTCACATTATGTCACCCCTATATTTCACTGCACAACCATGGAAACTATTTTGAACCATGATCATGAGAACTATTATCTAGCACCTGGGGACTAGAGATTGTTATAGCTATGGGTCCTGAGAAACTAAACTCCCAAAAGGATAATAAAATCCCCTTTACTTAAAATATCAAAGTTAAACTTTACCTCCTTGTGTAGTCTTTCATAGAAAAGTTAAGATGTGGACACATCTGTCATATTAACATGATTTTAGCATATATGTGAGAAACATCTTATATATAAATAAAGCCTTTAAAGCTATGTAGATGAACACTAGTAAATAAACAATAAATAGCAGAACATTATATTCACCACCCTCTTAGTCAAAAAGATGACTATGAAGGTGTGATCTGTAATAAACAAGGTTCTGAAGAAGTCTGCCTGATGATGTTTTCATCAAGGATTCCATTTATGCATGCTGAGACTATTTTCATAAAGATTTTACAGAGATGAACAAGTAAATATATGGGTTAACAGCTAGGGAAAAGCTCATAGTTTCTCAGTTACCTTTTTTAGGGAAAAGAGGGTAATGAGGGAATTCGGGGTTTAACATCCTTTGTGGAGTTTCCATTCTTTTGGAAGATTCCCTTTTATGAAATGCCTTGTAAATCAATACCTGAGGGCTTTCAGAACTGTGTTATTTCTAGTACATATTACTTCTTTATGTCTTTCATTAAGTCAAGCCATTGTTTAGTCACTTTTCAATAGTGTACAAATCTTTGTTCAGGAGGACCTGAGTTCAAATCTCACCTCAGACTCTTGGCACTCACTAGCTGTGTGACCTTGGGCAAGTCACTTAACCCCAATTGCCTCATCCTGGGTCATCTCCAGTCATCCTGATGAGTCACTGGATTCAGATGGCTTTGGAGGAGAAGTGAGGCTGGTGACCTGCACAGCCCTCCCTCCCTCAAAACAAAGTCAAGTGCAACTCACTTCATTATTTCTCTGATGGCATGGTCTTCTTCAGCAATGAAGGACAAACACACACACACACACACACACACACACACACACACACAAGTCTTTGTGATCCCATTTAGGGTTTTCTTAGCAAGGATACCGGTATGGCTTGCCAATTTCTCTCCAGTTGATTTTATAGAAGAGGAAACTGAAGAAAATAGTAAAGTGACTTGCCCGGGGTGATACAGTAACTAAGTGCCTGAGGCTGGATTTGTACTTGAGTCTTCCTGACACTAGGTGCAGTGCTCTATCTACTGTATCACCTAGCTGCCAGTGAAGAGGTAGAGTCCAAAAATCTTAATGTGAGGTTTGTCTAATACTGAAATGAATGACATCTTTACTGAAATTCTTGCTCTAAAAAAACCCAGAAGATAATACAGAAATTTTGGGTAACTAGAATAACAAATAACAGGCTTCTATGAAAGCAGCAAATAGAGGAGTAGAAATAGTTTTGTCAATAAAACCATTCCCATCATCAATGAGAATGGGTTTCTACTATATTGTGAATAGATCTGTCCCTTCTAATATAGTTTTGTTCTCCTCTTTCAAGCTTTCTCTGTCAATACTATTGGGATAATCAGGGTTATTTTGTTCTCATACCAAGCTCCTCATAAAAATCTTTCAATCATGGCTTATCATGACTGGAACATGCTTGCTTTACTCGCAGTTTCCCTTCTACCTGTCTGGACTTTTTCACTCCACCAGAAAGCTTACCACCTTGTGGGTGCTCTTCTTTTGCTGCCTTTAAGCCCCCTTTGATGTGTTGTCTTTTTCCCACTTAAATGTAAGCTCCTTGAAGGATTTATTTCTGTTTGTATTGTGAAGGCTTAGCACAGAACCTGGCACATAGTGAGAAATTAATATATACTCCATCCATAATAATAATGGCACTGATACTACAACAACAACAACTGCTACTACTACTACTACTACCCCCACCACTACTACTTCTACTACTACCACTACTACTACCACTATTACTACCAATACTACCTCTGCTACTACTACTACTACTACACTATCTGTACTGCTACTACTACTACTACTTTTACTACCACCACTACTACTTCTACTACTACTACTACTACCATTACTACTTCTACTACTACTACCTTTATCACTACCACTACTACTACAACAAGCTAACATATAATGTTCTCTTTGTGTATTCCATGCATTATATCTACTAGCACTGCAAAGATCCCGTAGAAGAAATGAAATAGTCTTCACAGTGTGAGAGACAGTGCAAGTTCAGTTTCCACAGTAAGTTATTGTGCCCACTTTGGCCAAAGTGTTCAATTCCTCTGAACTCTGCTAAAATAAATTTTCCTTGATACCTTATTAGTTTTAAGCGTGTTTCTAAAAATAGTTAAAAAGAGGTGAGAAAAACAGTAGTGGTATATAATCTCAAAAATGACAATGATATCTGTTCAAATCCAAGGCAGACTATTCAACAGCATGGTAACACAAGTCTTATGATCCAACCACTGATGCTGAAGAAGGCAAAGTTGATTAATTCTATGAAGATCTACAAATCTTCTAGAAGTAATGTAAAAAAGATGTCACATTCATCATAGGGGATTGGAATGTCAAAATAGGCAATCAAAAGATAATTGGAGTAACAGGCCAGTTTGGCCTTGGAGTACAAAATGAAGTCAGGCAGAGACTAAGAGAGCTTCATAAGATAACTCCCTGTTCATAGCAAACAGTATTTTCCAACAACCCAAAGAATGACTCTGCACACAGAAACACCAGATGGTCATTACTGGAATCAGATTGATTATATTCTTTCCAGTCAAAGGTGGAGAAATTCTGCACAGTCAGTTAGAACAAGACCTTCAGATTATGAGCTTCTAATTGCGCGATCTAACTTTAATTGAAGAAAGAAGGGGAAACCGTGAGACCACAGAGGCATGATCTAAATAACATCCCTTTTGTATATGCAGTGGAGGTGACGAAAAGATTTAAGAGATTAGATGATTGTGCAGGAGGCAGCTACAAGAAATAACCCAAGGGGAGAGAAGGGCAAGAAAACAAAATGGCTATCTGATAAGTTTTTAGAAAGAGCTGAGGAAAGAAAAAAAGTAAAGGAGAAAGGGAAAGATATGCTCAATTTAATCCAGGATTCCAGAGAATAGCAAGGAGAGAGAAAAAGGTTTTCTTAAATGAGCAGTGCAAAGAAAGAAGAAAACCACAGAATGAGGAAAGATAAGAAATCTGTTAGGGAAAACTGGAGGTACCAAGGGAATGTTTTATGCAAAAATGGGGATGATAAAAGACAAAAATGTGGGGACTTTACAGAATTAAAAGAGATCAAGAAGAGATGTCAAAAATATATAGAAGAACTATACAAGAAAGATCTTAACATCACTAATGACCATGATGGTATGGTTATGGATTTAGATCCATACATCCTAGAGAGTGAAGTGAAATGGGCCTTAGGAAGCATTGCTATTAATAAGGCCAGTGGAGGTGACAATTGCAGGTGAACTATTTGAAATTCTAAAGATGATGCTGTTTAAGTGTTGCCTTCAACATGCCAGTGAATTTAGAAAAATTGGCAGTAGCCATTTCATTGGAAAAGGTAAGTTTATATCTCAGTCCTAAATAAGATCAACACCAAAGAATGTTCAGACTATCAGTTGTGTGAATTTTGTGTACCAGCAAGGTTATTCTTAAGATTTTGCAAGTTAGGCTTTAGCAATATGTGACCTAAGAATTAAGAGGTGCAGTCTGGTTTCTGAAGAAGCAAAAGAACTAGAGGCCAAATTGCCAATATCCATTGGACTACAGAGAAAGCAAGGGAGTTCCAGAAAACAAAAACAAAACAAAACAAAACCAAAAACATCTACTTTTGCTTCATTGACTAAACTAATGCCTGTAAGTGTGGAGATCACAATAAATTGTGGTAAGTTCTCAAAGAGATAGTAGTACCAGATTATCTTACTTGTCTCCTTACATGTGGGTTAAGAAGCAACAGTTAGGACTAAATTTGTAATAAATTGATAGGTTTAAGATTGGAAAAGAGGCTATTAATTGTCACCTTTTTATTTAACTTATATACAGAGTACATCTTGCAAAATCCTAGGCTGGATGAATCAAAAGCCAGAATTAAGTTTGCTTAGAGACATATCAACTATCCCAGATATTCAGATGATATCACTCTGATGCCAGAAAGTGAAGAAAAATTAAGAAGTCTCTTGATAAAGGTGAAAGAGGAGAAAGTAAAAGCTGACTTGAAATTTAATATTAAAAAAAAACCCACCTAAGATTATGGTATCTGGTCCCAAAAGTCTTCTACAGCACCATAATTTGAAAATGTCAATTCTGCAGTACTCAGCTTTCTTGATAGTCCAACTCTCATAGCCATATATTCTTGGATTCAAAGATCACTGCAAACAGTGACTATAGCCATGAAATTAAAAGACATTTTTTAGAAGGAAAACTATGGCAAATTTGAACAGCATACTAAAAAGCAGAGACCTCAGTTTGCCGACAAAGGTCTGTGGTTTTTCCAGTAGTAATGTATGGCTGTGAGATGTGAACTATTAGGAAAGCTGAGCACTGCAGAATCGCCATTTTCAAATTGTGGTGCTGGAGACGGTTTTTGGACAACAAAGAGATCAAATCAGTCAATACTTAAGGAAACTAACTCTGACTATTCATTGGAAGGACAAATATTGAAGCAAAAGCTTAAATACTCTGGCCACATAATGAGAAGACAGGCTTCATTGGAAAAGACTCTGATGCTGGGAAAGATTGAAGGCAAAAGGAGAAGAGGATAGCAGAGGATGAGTTGAATAGATGGTGTCATGGAAAGAACAAACATGAATTTGGACAGACTTCAATAGACAGTGGAGGATAGAAGGGCCAGGCATGCTGTGGTCCATGGGGCCATGGAGAGTTGGGCTTGATTGAACAGCAGCACTATGTGCCAGGCACTCTACGATAATTATTTCATTTGGTCCTCACAAGAAATATGGGAGGTAGGTGCTATCATTATCTCCATTTCACAGCTGAAGAAACTGAGTCAAAAACAGGTTAAGTGACTTGCCCAGAGTCATACCACTAGCACGTGTCTGAAGCTAGATTTGAATTCAGGTCTTCCTAACTGCAGGCCAGGCAACCTTATCCATTGTGCCATCTAGTTGCCCATTTATTTATCTTTCTGTCTGTCTGTCTGTTGTTTCATGGAACACTTGACCATCTCTACCAAATCTAAATGCACAATCCTATGTTCTTTATGTGCTCACAATGATCATAAGCATGATGATAATTGCACCATTTGTGCCAATATCTATTGCAGGAATTGAAGTGGGAAGAGAGGAAAGACAATCATTTGTTAAGTGTCTTCTATAATCCAGGCACCATGTAAAGCATTTTAAAATATTATCTCATTTGGTCCCTAAAACAACTTCAAGAATTAGCTGCTACCCTCATCTCCATTTTACAGTTGAAGAAACTAAGACAACAGAGGTTAAAGTGACTTTCTCAGGGTTATACCATTAATTACTAAGTGTCTAAGACTGGATTTTAACTCAGGTCCTCCTGTCTCTGGGCTCAGCATTATATCCACTGTACCACCTAGGTGGAAAACTTGACAAGATCCATCTAACAAGCATTTATGAAGTACTTATGATCATCCAAGCCTAAATCAACATATATCTTGAGAGTTAGAAATTTCAAAATGAAGTTGGGCAAAGGGGAGAACAGTGAGAGCTGTTTCCAATATGTTTGAAGCTCATGCTTCGCTATATCAAGACCAAGAAATCAAAGACTTTGCGGACTACTCAAAAGATTCATGTTTCCAATTTCCTTAGACAATTATGTTATAAGTCATTAAATGTAGCCAATTTAAAAAAATTAAATTTTTAAAAAATATAACTATTTTGATAGACAAATAATGGGCTAGAATGTAAGTCACTATTTCTCTTTTGTATTTGTATATATAGTCGGTATTCGATAAATATTTTTGATTAACAGCAAATAGTCCTTTCTGACATGCAAATGTTTCTTTAAAGTTTACGAAGTACTTTATGTTACCTCATTTGATTCTCATAACATTATAAAGTAAATGCTGCAGATGTTATTATCCTTTGTTTATAGATGAGGAAACTGAAGCTCAGAAAAGTCAAGCTGTATGTTCCTAGTCACTCAGCTAGTAAGCAACAGAAGCAGAATTTGAAGTGAGGTATCTCCTGACTCCAAGTCAGCACTATTTTCACTATGCCATGTGCCTCCCATTATAGGGTAATAACTTCAGAGATGTTAGCCACCTTTACAGTCAGAGTATTATCTAAGCAAAGGTCAAAATCAAAAACACGCCAGAAGAAAGGATGATGAAAAGAAGCTCTTGTATGCAATTGTATCATCTCCCACCTGTACTACGTAAACAATAAATTATAAATGAACAAAAGAGTACAAAATAATTACTACAATGAAGAGGAAATGAAGTCCCAGAAATAGTCTTTCAATAAATACTAGAGCACCTCGCCACATGAAAAGACATGAAAACCAAAGGCATCATATTCCTTGTTTGGAATACAATTTTATTTACAAAACACTATGGAGAATGATAGAATATTATAAGTAGGCAAATTGTACAATTATGATAGAAAAACCTCCGAGACATCATAAATTCTGCCCGTAAAACAAATAAATAAATAGATACTTTACAATCATGGGATCCATAAATAGGAGAGCAATCCTCACATTATTCTGGTAGGAATTTACTGGAAGTTTGAGCTAATTTTAGGATTCTATAACCACAGAAGGCTATGAAGAATTTGGAGAGATTTCAGAGAAGAACGGCAAAGATGGTGAGAATGCTGTTTCGTAAGCCATACAAGGAAAAGCTAAGCCACATAGTGTTCCTAGTGCTATGGAAAAGAAGGCTGAGGGGTAATTTTAAAAGTTTGTAAGTATATTATGCTTTTACGTAGAAGACAGTGACCAGCAATTCATCGCCACTAATGTCTGAATAAAATGGTGTAGATTTAAACAATATTGGAAACTCAGGGTAATACAATACAGAAAACTGAAGGCTTGGAATTAAGTCATTAAACTCTGAAAGGCATTTATTGGAAAAGTCAGGAGACCTTTGTTGGGATGTTATTTACATTCTTTTCTGGAAATGGAAAGAATAATTTTGTACAAATTTATTTGAATTAAACCCAAAGCACCTAAAGTCATTCAGTCAGTCAGTAAGCATTACTTAAGTGTGCTTGACGAATACAAACAGGAGCTGGAAGACAGACAGTTTCTGCCTTCAAGGAATTTACATTCTAATGAAAAAGACAAGGAAGGGAGCTGAAAAGGGTTATAACAGGATTTGGAGAGAGGGGAAGGAGTCGGAGAAGGGACCTGGCTTCTGGACAAGGTATAGAAAGTCAGGTGGAGGTAACACAGCAATGAAGTCTAGAGAGAAATCAAGACATCTTTGGCCTGTGCCTCAAGTTCTAGGAGAACCAACCTATAAGAAAATGAGACTTCGGGTCAGAGAGTACTTTCAATGTGAGATATGCAAAGAAGGATTTACTAATAAATTCATATGGGACATCAAATCAGTGTGTGCATGTGTGTGTGTGTGTGTGCGTGTGCTTGTGTTGCCTTTGGTAGGGCTTTGATAATGGGGATTTAAGTCTTGATTTCCTCAGTTTGTGTAAGGAAATTCCTACTGTTTATTAATTTTAGAGGACTTCATGTGACACTAATAAATTGGGGGCAAGTAGGTGGTACAGTGGATAGGGTAACTGGATTGGAGTCAGGAAAACCTGAGTTTCATTAAGACATTTACTAGCTATGTCACCCTGGGCAAGTCATTTAACCTTTTTTTTTTTTGCCCTATATAAATGTTAACTACTGGTGCTGATGAGGGTGATGGTTATGATGGTGGTAATAGTGATGATGATGGTGATGATGACGGTGGTAATGGTGATGATGATAGTAATAGTGATGATGATGATGATGGTGATGACTGTGATGATGGTGATGATAACCATAGTGATGGTGATGATGGTGTTGATGATGGTAATATTGATGATGATAGTAATAGTGATGATGATGATGATGGTGATGATGGTGATGATGATGGTAATATTGATGATGATAGTAATTGTGATGATGATGGTGATGATGATGATGGTGGTGGTGATGATGACAATTTGCCATTGTTGTAATGTGATTTGCACACAATTACACAGTATGTCAGTGGTCAGACT
The DNA here is from genome assembly GCF_028372415.1 of Notamacropus eugenii. NCBI lineage: Eukaryota > Metazoa > Chordata > Mammalia > Diprotodontia > Macropodidae > Notamacropus > Notamacropus eugenii. The sequence continues at coordinate 288,913,809 of NC_092876.1, forward strand.
TGAAACACTTTTTTTACCTGACTCCAGGTAGAGTTGCTGTCCATCACATCATACTATATCCTTCACAACATTATTACTATTAGTCCGTGTTCTAGAAAGTAAGTGGAGATTTATTTCTATCATTTAGAAATGTGAAACCTAAAATCAGTCTTTAAAATTTGATGGTTTTATTCCTACCAAGCTAATCATGGAGGAGGATAAAAATCAGCAGGTCTCATTGACTCAAAATGATGTGGGAGAGAGCTGTTGAACACGAGGTGTGCATATACATTGTACATGTTATTCTGTGCATTTCACCTAGATTTTGTCGGTGTTTTTGTTAAAATCATTAATACCGACATAGTTATTATGTTATTATTCTAATTTTGCCTTTACTTTGTATTAACTTGTATGGGTTTACTTTCATTTCTTTATAATTTTCTCATTTGTTGTGGTCATATTAATCTTTTTTTTAAAAGACTTATACTCTTTGTCTTCGTGTGGAAGGCCACTTACACATAAATTTTTAAAACATGAAGGCATAAGCTGTTTACAGTTTGCAATTACTTTTATTATATGTCTAAATCTCGCTGGATAGGTAGAGATGCAAATCTATGAAAAAAGAAAAAGCTCTTTTTTTCTTACATAGACTTGACATCTTGGTGGTGGTTGGAGGGACCAGCAGGTAGAAATGCTCTGCTAATGTAAAATAAAACAAAACTCTGTTTGTTTTGGTGGAATCTCTGTTACAAATGGCCACTGATCCATGCCTTGAATCAATGTACCCAGTACTTACTCTCTTAGAATATGGATACAAAAAGCATTTTCATTTAGTAAGTAAACTTCCAGAAGGACCAATAACCTAATATTAAATACCCAAGAGCAAATATTTGCTCAGGGAAAAAAAATTACTGAATTTGTAGTCATTTTTTAAGCATGCAAGCATATTATATCACATGACCAACTATAATTCAGTTGTATTACTTTGGCCAAAATGATAAACCTCAGAGAGTCAAGCTTTATAATGAAAATAGATCTCTGGGACAGCCTAAGGTGAAGTTTGCTTAGGGATAGTACACTATTATCCATTTATGTAGCATCATATCAATTTCATAGGTTTTCTGGTTATTAAAAGTCATGTAAGATGCAGTATTTATGGTGGTTAATGATCAGATCTGGAGAAAATTATAAAAATCCATCTATACTGTATAATGCAGAGAACTAGACCTCATTTGTATTTATATCAGTTGCTTGATTTAATTTTTGATTAGAAAGAGGTTTTTGTTAATAAAATACAGGAATACATTATGCCTCTCTCTCTCTGCCTTCTCTCCCTTTCCTCTTCCCCTTAGGTTTTACTTTATCATTTTGTCTAATTATTAGAAATGATGAGGCCATATGGTAGTATAAACCACAAAAAGAGGGGGAAAGATCTTATATTTACAATTAAAATAAAAACCTTTCCCAGTGATAACTATACTTCCCCCCCCCCCGGCCCCCCATAGACAGGATCTCTTATATGAGCTTAAACGTGAAAAATAAGCTGTCTTTAATGCCTGAATTTCCTTCAACAGGATGATGATGGGAGATAGATTTCCTGTTTCTTTTCTGAAGGTAAGAAGAAAGGTACTCTCTTTGCAAAGAAGAAAGATATTTTCTTTGCAAAGCTAAGGCCTTCCCATATTTACTTTACCCACAATACTTAATAATTAATGAACAGTTTTCTGATTAAAAACTATTTTGATCTTTTTGCTAAATCAGATCATTTTATGTTCATAAATAAGTTCACTTTGCTATTAAAGTCATACTATACTGAATGAACATTGATTTTATTACATTATTTAAGTAATGCTTGAGTTCACTCTTCTTGGAAGTAAACAATATTAAAAAAGTAAACAGATTATTTTAATGAGGTCTTTTATATTATTCGTTTTTAGCCTTCAAGGTTATGGAAGGATGAGTGGTTTCAAAGAGCAAACAGCGCATCAAATATTTTGAAAACTTTTCTTTTATTCCAAGTAGTATTGTTGACCTACTCTTACTAATTGTTAAAGATTTTTGACTGTTGTATAGAATATAATTTTAAAAATACTTTTAACATATGTGGTTTATTCTGAACATTATGAGGGCTAAATGACCTCTTTCTGGGGCAAGTTCAGTGCCTAATATATTTGTACTGTTTCTGAAATTATGTGGTATGTTTTAGTGTTAACAGACACTCTCTGCAACCTCGGACATTATAGATCACTCCAGTGTTCTGACTACTGTCTTCTCTCTAGGTTTTCATGACACTGCTCTCACCTATTTCTCTTACCTAACATTGTCCTAGTATCCTTTGCTCAACATTCACTCAGGTCATACTCACTAACCTTGGTATCTCCCAAAGTTATTTGGGTCTCTTATTTTTCTCTCTTTATGCTGTCTCACTTGGGGAAATCACATCAGTTCCTATGGTTTCAATTATTAGCTGAGTTAAGATGTTCTCAAGCCTTTCTCTCTGGCCTTCCACTCTTCTAAGCTCTGCTTCTGCATCAAATTGTACATGGATATCTTATTGCAAGATGAAGGTCTCAAGTATCCCAAACTCAGCAAATCCAAAATGAAAACTTTTGACCTCCATCCCTCTCTCACACACCTCCAGAACTCTTATCATTTTCCAAACTCCCCTATTACTACTAATGGCACTTTCATTGTCCCAATCTTCCAGGCTTCCAACCTTGGTGTTCTCCTTGATTCCTTCCTCACATTCACTCTATACACCCAAACTATTTCTAAGTCTGGTGGTTTTTCTCTTCACAAAGCCATCTTATACGTTCCTTTCTTTCTACTCACATAGCTATTACCCTGGTAGAAGCCTCCATTACATCATTTTTGGACTGTTACAATAAACTTCTGGTTGGCCTCCATGCCTTTAATCTTTCCTCATTCTAATCTATTCTCAGTTCAACAGTCAAAGTGATTTTCCTAAAGTGCAAGTTTGACTGTGTCACTTCCCTTCTCAGTAAACCCTATTGGCTGTCCTTTATCTCCAAGTTCAAATATATTTGTTTACCACTGAGAGCCCTTCACAAGCTGGACCCTTCTTACTTTCAGTCTTCTTCCACTTTATTTGTCTCCATACACACTGTGATCCAGAAAGTGTGCGTGGGGTATTCAAGGAGGACAAACAGCTCTGGTGTGTGGGCTTCCAGAGAACTTTCCAGGGCTGCTCATCTGTCTCTGGTGTCCACCTAGCTCTCAATTCTTACCTGTGGCTCCAAGAAACTTTAGTACACATGGTGAGGAGAAGAAAGCGAGGTTGGTAACCTTGCACAGCCCTCCCTCACTCAAATCAAAGTCAACTTCAAGTCATGTCATCATCTTGATGTCATGGTCCTCTTTGAGAATGAAGGACAAACTCAACCTGTGAGTGAGTAGCAGCAACTCTCCTCTCTTGTCTTCTCCTTTTCTGTCCTCTAACATTCTACCCAGGGGAAGGTACACTCCATGGCCAAAAACTGCCTTTTGTCCTTTGGGTTTACTGGCTACATTTCTTGCTCAAAGATCAAGCCTTAAATCCAATTCACTCTGGAGCTCATAGACTGGACAACAAGTCCCCACTCACCTAACACAAAGTGAATGTAATTACTAAACTGTTTCTCTTTTACCCAGGAACCCTGAGGGTCTTCCCCTCTCTGTTTGATTTTTTTTTTTTAATTAAAGGGGCCATTCCTTGAGTAACTATTTAAAGAAGCCTTTTCATTGAATAGGTATATCTCACTCAAAGTGAGAATGTGATAAGACCTTAGCCTGAAAGGGCCAGGCTCTTACACTGCATCCTGGGCCCTCTCCAGTCTGATAAATATCAGGCCACTGAACCCAGATAGCTCAGGAGAAGAAAGTGAGGTTGGTGACCTTGCACAGCCCTCCCTCACTCAAATCGAAGTCAACCACAAATCATGTCATCATCTTGATGTCATGGTCCTCTTCGAGAACTAAGGACAAATACAACAACATGTATACATGATGGCCATACTTCAGTAAACCACTTGGGCATGCAGGTTAAGCTAGGGGTGGTGAACCTGTGCCCTCAGGATCACATGTAGCCCTCAAGTTCCTCAAATGCTGCCCTTTGACTGAATCCACACTTGACAGAATAAATCCCCTTAATAAAAGGATTTGTTCTATAAAACTTGAACTCTCTCAAAAGGTTACACCCAAGGACTTAGAAGGCCACATATGTCCTTGAGGCCATAGGTTCCCCAACCCTAAGCTAAACCATATTGAGGGTAACTGACAGGGTCTCAAACCTGTCCATGAGTTAAGGGAATGTCTACCCCAAGCACATGAAAACTTTTCCCAGTGAAATAGGTAAATGAGAACAGTTTGTTCCAATGTTTATGAAGACAACTGAAGCAGGTGTTATGGAATACTTAGAGGCTGATCAGATATTGAAGATGCCAAGGTCATCCACTTCATCCTGGGTCATCCCTAGTCATCCTGACTTTTGTCTTGTCATGGGACTTTAATGACTCTGGAAGAGGGAGTGAAGTTGATGATTTTTTCCAACTCTGCCTCACTTAATCCAGTTCATGTATGAGTCAAGGTATGATGTCATTGGTCCTCTTTGAAAATGAAGTTCAGATAACAACATGATCCAGAAACACAACCTTCTTGCTATTCCATGAATATAACACTCCATTCTCAGCTTCCACCTCCTGGCTTTCTTGAAGACTTTTCCTAAATCCTTGCGTTGGAAATTAGATAGTGTATCTCCAGCACATAGTAGGTACTTAATAAATTCTTGTTGTTTGACTGACAATTTTCCTTTGTTAAAAATAAAAATCTCTATCTCTCGGTGTACTTCTCTGAACAATGCTTTCTTGTTATTTTCTGATTTAAATATGTGTTGATTGATTGTTGCAAAATTCTCCTTTTTCATGTACATTGATTTTATAGGTTGAAATTGCATCCTGAATGTAAAGTGCAGGTGGAGAAAGATAACCATGTTACTCTCAAGGTGCAAAGTTGAGCTATGCTGGTCACATAAAAGTGTCAAGAATGCCCCTAAATTTAAATTGTAGTCTAAATAGTCCATCACTCTTCCATATTTCATCCCATAGCAAATTTACAGTTGTTGTTCAGTCATTTCAGTCACATTCAACTCTTCATGACCTCATTTGGGGTTTTCTTGGCAAAGCTACTGGAGTGGTTTACCATTTCCTTCTCCAGTTCATTTTATAGATGGGTAAAATGAGGCAAACAGGGTTAAGTGGCTTTCCCAGGGTGACACAGCTAGTAAGTATCTGAGGCCGGTTTTGAGCTCATATCTACCTGACTCCAAGTCTGGTACTCCATCCATTGAGCCACCTAGGCAGTAGTCTATAGCAAATCTTAGTCCCCCTCCATGGTCACATAAGTTCTCAGAAGATAAACTATGGAAAAGTCCAAACATCTGTACATGACACAGGCATTCCAACACATCAATGAATATGTAGAGAAAAATCTCATTTTCACCTATTGCCAGATTCTTTCAGCTCAGCCTCCCAATCCCTTGCTTAATCCATGTCTACTGGTTATGCTTACCTTCCTCACTCCTGCTCCTTTTCCCCATACTCTCTTAATCTCTTTCCTTGCCCTGTTGGTTCAGCTTTTTACTACATCTTTCCACCTAGTTCTGTTGATGGCCTTTTCTATTGAGAAGCAGAATGGCAGAATGGACCTGGGTTTGAAAACCACCTCAGACACTAACTGTGTGACCTCAGTCATGTCATTTTCTATCTCTGTACTTCAGTTTCTTATCTATAAAATTAAGTAGTATAAAAATGGCTATTAAGGTTCCTTCTGCTCTAGAGTTACGATCCTATTTTTGATGAACTTCGCTAAATCATCAACCTTTTGCACAAGCACTTTGCTCACCTCCTCGCATTAACTGAAATCTGGATTTCCTCTTTCCTTAAATTTGCTTTCTTCCACTACTTTGATTTACTAGAAAGCAAGGCAGAGAATGCTCATTCCTATTCCACCATACCTCAACAGAATCTCTTCTTTTAAAGTACATACTCCTTATTGTATATACTCTCAACAATCAGTCAATAAGCAACCATTTAATGATAATTAAGTACTTACTATGTTCCAAGTACTGTGCTCAATACTGAGGGTAAAAATATAAGTAAAAAGGAAACAATTCCAGTTCTTAAGGAGCTTATATCCTACTAAGGGAGGATAATGAAAAATGAGGGGGAGTGAGGGGATGGTGGCTAAGTCCAGAGGATGACTGATGGCTGGTCCTTTCCCAAAATGGAGGTTCCAGGAAGAACCTACCAATAGGAGAAGGGGCCTGAAAGATTAGAGTCAGGAGGCTGCTGAGGCAGTGACATAGCCCTGACTATGAATGATGACTGGTTTGAGGATCTTCTGCAAAACAGAGGTTTCAGGAAGAACCCACCAATGGGAGAAGTAGTTTGCAGGAGTAGAGTCAAGAGGCAGTGGAGACATGATGATTCAACACTATCATCTACCAACCTCCACAATAATGTAGCACTTGACTCAGAGTCCTTTGCTCTACCATCCTTAATGACTTCTACATTGCTTCAGTTACTAATGCAACACCCTATGCTCTTTGCCCTCCTCAGCTTCAACAATTATGTTGTACCACATTGCCCAACCTTAGGCACTTCTATCTGTGAAAAGGTAATCAACACAGCAGGAAATGTGCTGAAATCCTGGCTTCTTCCTAGTTCTTTTATTCTCAACAAATAATGTCATCTCCTAATTTAGAGGGAGTTCTCACCCAACAGTTATTCCTTCAGTTTATTTTCTTTTCTACTTACAAAATTGCCCTTCTCAATTTTCTTCCTGTTTCTAAGTTTTTCCTTTTCTTTTCCAAGTCTAACATACTTCCTATAAGGTGTTTTTAATCCTATTCACTCCTGCAAACTCTAGCCCCTCATTCTGTTAGTAATTTCCTCTTAAAAAACACTTGTCAACATTTTAAAAAATGAATAATTTTTAAAATGAATTTGATATGTTTTATTTTGGCAGAATAACTAAACAAACTCATTGATATAGTATATCCTCCAAGAAAATATTTTATTATTAATAGACAGGATCACAAGACTTATTGTTTTTGTCCTTTGTTCTTGAAGAGGACCATGACATCAAGATGATGACAGTTGACTTTGATTAGAGTGAGGGAGGGCTGTGCAAGGTCACCAACCTCACTTTCTTCTCCTGAGCCATCTGGGTCCAGTGGCATGATATTTATCAGGATGACTGGAGATGACCCAGGCAATGTGAGACCCTGGCCCTTTAAGGTCAAGGTCTTATCACAATCTTACTTTGAGTGAGATAAACCTATTCAATTAATTCTTCATAATTTTCATTGTTTGTGGTAGAGTAATATTCAAATAAACACACATCATAACATATTCATCCACACCGCAACTGTTAGGTACACATACTGTTTCTAGCATTTTATCCTTATAAATGATGCTACTATGAACAATTTTTGTATGTATAGGTTTTTTCTTTCTGTCAATAACATTCTTGGAATATAGTCCCAGTAGTAGAATCTTTGGGTTAAAGGTTATGAACAATTTTGTAATTTTCTTCAATAATTCATACTGTTTTCCTGGTGAAACCAATTCACAACTCTACTAGCATGACTTAACACACATGTCTTCCCAAAATCACTTCAAAAATGAGTTTTCTCAGCCTTTAGGACCTTTGCTAGCCAGATGATTGTTAGTTGATACACTAGGATTATTTTCATTTATATTTGCTCATTATTAATGATTTTAAATATTTTAGGTAATTATAATTTTTGCTTATTGTTTTGAAAATTATTGGTTCATGTCTTCTGACCACTTCAGGGAATGGTATTTAATATTATTTATGTGTGCCAATTTCCTATAGATGCTGTATATAAGCATTTCATTAGAGAAGTTTATAATACAATGGTTTTCTCTATTCTTAGTCTGACTAAATTTGTTTTATTTTTGTAAAAGCTTTTTAATTTCACATAATTAAGATTATTATTAAAATCTATCATTTTTCTTTATAATATGGGGCAAATTCATAATTACAAATTTTATTAACTTCTATAAATTGTCATGGTCTGATTTTTTATACTTAGATGATCTAGAATTTACACTCATTCATTTTTCAGACGAATTTCTGGTTTTCCTCATGATGTTTACTGAAAAAAGATTCCCTTTCCTAGTAATATATATCTGAAATGAGAGAGCTCCAGCATTAGGTCCACCTCTAGCAACTTTTAAAGAAGGCACATGTATGTCGCTAATTGTCATTATCCTCTCAGTTACCATATTGTCGTTTGTTTTTTTTTGTATTAATTATATCAGATTTCTCCCCACATCTTGGTTATCTTTGTAAGGGCAGTGGGTGGTAGAGTGGATAGAGCCCTAGGCCTGTAGTCAGGAAGACCTGCCTCAGACAATTACTAGCTATGTGACTCTGGGCAAGCCACTTAACCTCTGTTTGCCTCAGTTTCCTCAACTGTAAAATGAAGATAATAGCACCTAACACAGTATTGTTGTGATGATAAAATGAGACAATACTTCTTTAAAAAAAAATGCTTAATACAGTGCCTGACACACAGTCAGCATTACATGAATGTTCCCTTCCCCTTTTCCATTCCTCAGAAACCTTGAGGCACTCAGTACATATTTTCTAAATGAAAGAGTCTTGTCTTATGGCCATTTCCTATTTGAATAATGCAATTTTTATTAATCTGAAAATCATTTAAGTTAGAATGCAGCAAAAGAAAGTGAATTTGAGATTACAGGGAAATCAACACTATCCATTATGTAACTTTCAAAAGATGGATAGATTCTGAAATGTTTCATCTCTAAATTGACAGGATTGGACTTTTCAGCTCTAAAGCAAGTCATCTTATGCTCTTACTACATTATTCACCTCTGAGAGAGAATCTGTTAAATTCTCCTTCATATTCAATCTAAATTGATTTCAGCTTTATAAAATATTTAAGCAGATGGGATACCTGCATGGAGTGATTTATTCTTGGATTCAGACTCTAGCCCCTAAGCTATGGCTTTGGGCACATTTAGCCTCTAGACATCCTGAACTCTGAAGTTTAAAAATGAAAATGTAACCAGAAATTCAGATTTGCTGGTTGTCTGGGTACATGTTAACATTAGAGGATGCTTATCTGTATATCTCACAATGTGAATGGACTCTCCAGAGTTCTCTGTAAATCATTCTCATAATCAAGAAACATTTATTAAGCACTTACTGTACGTCTGGCACTGTGGTTAGTGCTAAAGATACAAAAACAGACAAAGGCAATCCCTGCCCTCAAGGAGTTTATATTCTAATGGAGGAGACAAAGGCAAAGCAAACTATGTGCAACATAAATAGAAAATAATTAAAAGAGAGAAAGCACTAGAATTAAGAGGCATTAGGGAAGATTTTCTGTAGAAGATGAGACTTAATTGTGACTCAAAAGAAAACAAAGAGGTCTGTAATCAGAGGGAAGGAGGGAAAATATTCCAGGAATGAGGGATAATTCAAGAAAATGTCCAGAGCCTAGAGATGGAATGTCTCTTTCCTGGAACAGCCCAGAGGCTAGTGTCTCTTGATCTAGGATTATATTTGGGGGACTAAGTTATAAGAAGACTGAAATTCTAGGACTGAAACTTTATACTCCTGGGCAAGTGAGTGAACTTCTCTCACCCAAGTTTCCTCATTTGTAAAGTAGAGGAGGGAGTACTAGATACCCTTTAAAGTTTATTCCAACTCAAAATCTGTGGTCCTTTGTGCTTGGCATGTCTATATTAGTCACTGGAAATGCAAAGATTCAAAACAAAACAACATCAGCCCTCAAGGACTTTCTGATTCTATTGGGAAGATATGATATGTACAAAAATAAGCAAATACCAGATAATTCAAAGAGGGAAAGAACTCTTTTACAGCTGAAGGAGCAGGAATGACTTCCTGTAGGAAGAACACTTTAGATGAACTTTTATTAAGGATACTAAAGTGTGTTCTTGGCAAAAGCACAGAGATGAGAGGTGAAGTGTAGAGTTTGGTGAACAGCTGTCATTAGGCCAGTTTGGCTGAAACCAAAAGTGCATCATGGTGGGCGAGTATAAGACATAGGTCTAGAAAGGTAGGAGGGAGCTGGAATGTGGATGACTTTAAAATGTCACATTGAAAAGTTAAATGTTTTAGTAGGAAAAAGACCAATAAGAATAATAAACTCAGCACAGCATATGAATATTCATTTCCTATTGAGGAGGGTTTCTGGTGGTAATTTTCTTGGATTGTTGTCCATTAGCATATTTACTCTGCTTTGAATGCCTAGATTAGCTCAATTCACACCAAGCATTCAAGTACCTCAATTGCCAAAATGGGCTGAACCAAGCCATTTGGTAAATCTAAGCATGTACATACCTTTTACATTTTTCAACCCTTTCTGTCATTAGACATGAGCAGTTTCATATGAGTTCTTGGATGAAAAGGAGGAATTCCTCCCCACCCGGACACAATAAAACACATGTGAGTACGTGTTAAGTGGGTAAGAAGAAAAATCCAGAAAGTTTATCATGACACTCTTTTAAAATAAACCACATTATCTTTAATCAACCCTTGGCAATCAGCATATCATCTCTTTGAAAAAGGGACTGGTCAATGTGGTTGATCCCACTAACGCTCTAATTCTTAATTAGAATCAAATCCAAGAAGCCAACTAGTGAGACAATTCAGGCTATATAAACAAGAGCTCTTAACTCTCATCTCTATTACCAAAGCTCGCATTTAGTTCCTTCCCTGAAATCCCTTTGAAGACAATGAGTGCCTGGGAAAAAAATAAATAAATAAGGGCACTGAAAACAGAGCCAGGAGTACTGTGTTACTACTGCCAAGATATGTTTACCAATTTCTTCTTTCTTCTAAAAGTCAAAGAGTTTGTGATTTTTTGCATCAGTTCTGAAGACCCAATTGCCTTTAAACTGAAGGAACCTAATTAATTAGGTGGGTTTTTAAATATTCAGCATAACTTTAAATGGAGTTTTCTCCCACCTGGATAAAATTAAGCAGTTGATAAGTGCATCTCCTGGTAAGAGAAATTTAAGGGGGGAGAAACTAAACTAAACCAAATGCTTTAATTTGGAACCTAATCTCTCCCATTAGCCCAGCACATTTATATAAACTCAGCTCCAACAGTATTCTTCTCACTCAGCAGGACAAAGATGATCTTCTCAGCAGCAAAGCTTGAGCGATGCAAACAATTTCCCTTCATTTCCCCACCTCCCCCATCAGAATTCATCCAAAGAAAAAAGCCAAGGGGGTGGCATTGGAATGGGAGGTTTTTGTTTTTATTTTTTTCCTGCCTCCAGATTGCCCTTAAGGTTACTTCATTCCCTTAAAGGAGATTATTTTAAACTTACCCTGGCCAAGAAAACACTGACACAAATTTGTGCAACAGTCAAAAGTAGCTCACTACAAAAGATTCAAGTATATTTAATATATTCATAATTAATTTCCTGATTGGACCACATCAAAACTCTGAAACCAGCTGGTCACTTGGGGATAAAAGGCTATTGCAATTATCAGAACAAACCAAATGCCACCTTTTGTTCTTCCTCCAATCTCCTCTTTTAATGAATGTCCTTTAGTGAATGATTTTGTGTTTCCCATTTAGAAAGGATTACATAGGAAACATGACTCATGGCTAGAGAGCAGAGAACTCTCCAACATTTCATTACCTGCCAAATATAAACTAGGTTATTGTTTTTGACTCCTGCCAGACATGTACCTTTCCTAGCTACCCATCACTTCAACACAGTATGGCCTGTTAGCTCAGCCTTGGGAGCCATTCACAATCAGATTCTGTCAAATGCGTCGTTGGTCCTTCTGCAGCAGTGACTTCTGTTGTGTTTGGGACACTGTGGAGGAGTTTGCTGGCCACAGTACCCCTGTGATAACGCTGAAGGGCTGTATGCCATTACTGTTTGTGTTCTGACTGTCAAATTCCTAAGGACAGACATCTGTGGCCTTTCCTCCAGGTACAATATTGAGATACTACAAATTTCATTTTTTAGTAGCTGTTGGACACAAGAATTGTATTAGCTGCAATAGATGGAGTCATAAAAAATATTCAGTGAGGTCAGCTGGATATGGTAGGTGTCACAGTTAGACTAAGATAAAAAATCACTTTGCTAACTTACAGTGTTTCCCCACTGGTATACCCTATATTAAGGTGCCATTTACGAACAGTTGATTATTATTTATTAATGTGTGAAGCGCTTTATTGCATGCTGGATAACAACTTAAATTCATGTATTAAAGATGCACATATATGGTTTAATACGATTTACATCTCATAATATTCTTTACAACAGCTTCCCATAGCCTCATCCATTAAGCATTTATTACTAATGCATTTTATAACATACTTTATAATACATTATTTGAGCAAGTAGGTGCATTTAGCGATCATTTCATAAATAAGAATAAAGCATTTATAAATGGCACCTCAATTTAAAGTGTTACCTTCACATTACTAGATAGCCACTCACCATCCATCTTGCTTTGCAATCATTCTCCAAATGCACCACTTAATAAAACAGACACTAAGTTCCATTCCCTCTTCATCTGATTAAAAGTTTATTGAGTCATTTCCTGAATCTGCTTTCGGATGTTACAGGCTTGAAGGCATGGTGAGATTTTTGATTATACCAAACTTATATTTAATAATATTTCTGAAAAGATGAGAGCAGTCAAGAGATAACTACTTACCAGATTAGAAAGAGGTTGTTGCTTAGATTCTTTGTAGAATTCTATTTTCCGATTAGAAAGGACAATCCAGGAGGTAGACCAGTTTTTTCTTTAAAAAAATAAAAGCAAAACAAGCTTATGAATTGAAGAATCATCTCACAATTGCGCCTCTATATATTTTAGGTACTGGGTACACATCTTTAAAGAAAAATTTTCACCAGTTCTTTAAGATGCTGTCTATTAAGTGCTAATCAATTATATATTCAAGGACCACACCGGTAATAGGAAAAATATTCTGTAATAATAAAAACTTGGTTGCTACCTACTCTCTGAAACCTTCCCTTCCCTTCTGGGTGAAAGGGAGTCTTCCCTCCTCAGTCTTCTATAGTACTTTGCGTTTTATAGCATTTTGCACTTTTTATAGCACTTTATAGCACTTTTATAGCACTCTCTTTTGCTCTTTATCTAACTCTTCCTTGTTATTATAATTATTGGTTTGAATGTCTTTTCCTCTTATTATGTAGTAAGGACCTTGAAATCACGTAGTATTTGTGTATGAATGAATAATGAATGAATGAATGAATGAATGCATTCTTTCCTAAGGACATTTTCCTCTAAACTATAAGGCTGTGGATAAGTTTAATTTTTGAATCTTTCTAATACCTAAATTTGCTACTAGAAATATCACTTTTATAAATGAGAAAGAAAAGAAAAAAAAAATAGCATGACCAAGGTCTTACAACAAGGCAATGCTAAAATAGGAGAATAAACCAGAAATCTTACCCCTCTGTTGGATAAGCATGGTTCAGACTATAGGTCAGGATACAAGTAGAAGACATTTTTAATAATATGTTTTAATTGTGGTAAAAGTAGAGTTTTGAGGACAGAGGTACTAGAGAGTACACTGAGTTCCACTCAAGAAGGCATACAGTGATAAGAAACAATACGTCTTGCTAACAAATCAACGATCCTGAATTTATAGCCTAAATTATAAAAGGGGATGATTTCCAAAGGATAGAAATCAATCCTGCCTCTAAATTTGGAAAGCAAGGGTGATTTTATTCTTATGATTCACAGAATGAATTCTGAAAGAAGAAGAAAACTTCATGACCATTTAATTCAATATTTCCTCCTTCTCTTCCTCAGTCCTTTGCAAGATGAGGAAACTGAGACCAAGAGAGGTTAAATAGTTTCCCAGTGTGAAGTATTCAGTTCATGTCAGAGTCAGGATGAGAGATGAGGCAAGTTAGTTCCTAACCCAATGCTCTTTCCAATAAATCATTTTTTTTTTCATTTTAGGACCATAAAGTAGAAGGAAGAAATCACACAAAGACCAAAATGGAAATTTTTTAAGGAGACCCACAGGAAAACCTACAAAATATATTTGCAATTCAGTTTTACCACAGTTTACCTTCCATTTCCTCTTTTTTATTTGAATTTACTGACTTGACTGAAGGCATACTGGTTCAATAAGGGTGCTCATTTCAAAAGGAAATTTGATCTTGAAATTTTCAAACTGTAAAACTGGGTAAAACATTCAAGAAATTATCTGTGTTGGGCATTTGTTATGCACAATTTATATGAACTGCATGGTATTTGACCCACTTGAGGTCAATTTTTTTTTCTACCTCCAGATTTCTGGACTTAAAATTATGCTCTTCCTGCATTAAAACTTTGAGTGTCTTTTGCATGGGGTGCCATGCTGAAAGCCCAGTGCGCTCAGTGCTGTATCTACAGATGCCACCTACCAGCCTATCATGACTGACTAGGGGTATGCTATTTCTGCTATGTTGTGGAAGCAGCAGAATGAGCTCAGAATGTATTATCAGGATCTGAAGCCATCACTCCATGGATGACTCGTGTGGGGAAGTGGTGGCTTTGGGATATAGGTGGGAAGAGCTCTTACTGCTTAATGTGACTCCTTGTTATTTACCTGACTGTCTGCTTTAGGCAAATCTCCTATGAGTTAATATTGTGTCACACGATTTGTGCTTACTTAAGGGAGAGTCAATAGAAAGGGGAATCACATGCTGTAGATTCAAATACATGATTATGCCTCGAATACCACGGACCTTGGAGTAGCCAATGGAAGGAAGACTTTGGTGCTTTGTGACATCACAGATAACACAGAAAGACAGACGGACAGATAGGTAAGAATTCTTTCCAAGTTTTACTTATTTCCTTTCCATGGCACCACATTTCAAGACTGTAAGGCAACTGTCTAGGTTTAGAAATAATATTTTATGCTTCAGCATCTTTTTTAGAATAAACCTTTAAGTTTAAAGAGTTACAGCATGAGGGTTTTTTCATTTTCACAGCACTAACTAAAACATATTCTACATATTAGACTTCAGCAAGTCTCAAGTTTCCAAATTTAAAAGATGAACATACAAGACTTTGTGGTTCACACTTTAAATTCAGTTCAAATTTAATTACTTTTTTAGTATTCTCATTGAGCAGGTACCTGCGTGTTTAAGCATGCATAACTCTAGGGAATGAAAGGTGAAGAAGGTGAAAAATTCCATTCTCACAAGAAACTTACAATTTAGTAGGCACAGGTAAGACGAGTACCCAAATAACTGAAGTACAGAAAAGAATGTCTTAAGTGCCTTAAAAGAAGTACACAATCATGCTATGAAAGTCTAGGGAAGGGGGAGATTAAATCCTTTAAGGGGTATCAAGGAGAGCTTCATAGAGGAGGTGACATTTGAGTCAGTCTTAAAGGATAGGTAGGATTTCAATTGGTAGAGATGAGGGAAAGGCTTCTAAGAGACAGGAATAAATACCATGAGAGGAATGAATGAGAAATGGGCCAGTCTCAGATGTACTTGGGAACAATAAATAATCCACGATAGCTTTATAGTGGGGTATTTAGAGAAGAAAAGGGCAACCCACTCTAATATCTTTCCCAAGAAAACCCCAAATGGGGTCACAAAGAGTCAAACTTGACTGAAACGACTGAACAATGACACATTTGGGATGCTTATAGGATGTGAGGACTTGACTGTTGCATGGCAATCCTTTACCTCTTTTTGACTTAACATATGCCCAGATGTTTCATATTCCTTGTTCTCACCCAAACCTTCAGGCCTACACCTTCTTCTCCCAGCCCATAATTTCTGTATGTGTTGTTTACTGCCAATATTAGGGACATCTATAATAAATAAGGACGTCTACAATAAATTCCCTCAATTCCTCTCCTCTAAGTCTCTTTCAGGGGCAGGGAACCTGCAGCCTCAAGGTCACATGTAGCCTTCTAGGCCCTCAAGTACTGTCCTTTGACTATGACTGTTTGGATTCACCAAAGGATCATACTTGAGGACCTAGAGGGCCACATGTGTGGCCTCAAGGCTGCAGGTTCCCTACTCCATATCTAACTTATTTCAGAAGTAGGAGATCTTTAATCTTACTAAAGCTAACCACTCCACCTGTATCTTTAAACTTGCTCTCACCTCTTTCCTCAATGATCTTACTCTTTCTTTCATTCCCTCTCATTCAATTCAATTTAATAAACATTTATCCAGTACCTATTATGTGCCAGGCACTGTGGTAAGGCTTGGGGATACAAATAAGGAAAATAAACAATCTTTGACCTCAAAGAGCTTACAAATTAATGGGGGGAGAAAACGCACAAAAGGAAGCTGAAAAGGTTTGGGAATAGCGAGGCGAGGGGAGAAAGGGGTCGGGGGGGAAGGGAGACATGTTGTTTTGTGAAGTGGAGGCCAAGCAGAGTAGCTGATGGAGATTAGAGTTAGCAGGACAGTTTTGAGTTCTCTACTAAGGGAGATTTAGGAATTTTACCTCCACTCTCCAACCCTCCATCTCTCCCTCTCCCTGGGCCATTATCCTTATCTTATAAATACCCTAAGATATTCCACATTCTTAAAAAAATTCTCCTTTCCTCAGCTACTCCTTTAAGCATACCATCTTATCTCTTTTTTATCCCTCCACTGATAAACTTCTAGAATCAATATTCCACTTGCTCCTTCTCATTCCCCATTCACTCCTTCCTCCAGTTTTTATAATCTGGCTTCTTCCCTCACTGCTCTATTTAAACATTTCTTTCCAATATCAATTATGACCTTTCCCCCTTCTAAAGAAAATGTTATTTTTCTGTCCTAATTTTTTTCTTTATTATATATGTAATATACTATCTATCTATCTATCTATCTTTCTTTCTATCTATCTATCTATCTATCTATCTATCTATCTATCTATCTATCTATCTATCTATCTATGTATATCCATATACTGGCATGTATTTGGGGATCATCTCTCCTTACAACTTCTCTTGTTGCTGTGACACTGTTGAGGTTCATCTCTTACTCTCCAACCAATTATTCTCCGTCTTCTTGTGTGTCCTTTCATGGTACCTTAAATGTGGGTAACCACAAGGTTCATCCGTTGACTCTCTTTTCATCTATTTTTATTTACTCAGTTATAATGAGCTCATCCACTCTCATGGCTTCTACCTCGGTCTGACATTTAAATCTCTTCACAGCTTGGTCTTCCTCCATTTCCAGTTTTCTTTTACTACCCTCTGGGCCTGGCACATGGTAGAGACTGAACGAATATTTTTTCATTGATGTAGTCGACTCTCCAATCTCTAGCTTTAACTCTCCATAGCTGTAAATCTCTATTTCCAACTGTTGGTTGGATAACTCAATATCTATCAATCAATATATCACTGATTTCTCAAACAACATCCAGAACAAAATCACCTAGCTTTTCTATAAGAGCTTCCAGTGCCCCTAACAAATTCATTTCCTTTGAAAATACATTACTACTATTCCATGTGTAAACCAGGCTTAAAAGATGAGAGCTGTCTTTGACTCTGTCCTCTCCATCCAAATGGCTGCCAAGTCCTGCCTGTTCCTCTTCTGAAAAATCATTTCCGTTCACCACTTTATTTCTATTTGTACCACACACACACACACACACACACACACACACACACACTCACACCAGTTCATATCCTCACTGCCTCTTGTATACATTGCTGTAATAACCTGCCTCCAATTTATCCTCTCTGATCTCTTCACATCCCTGCCAAGTGATCTTTCTAAGGCATTCCTCTGATCATGTCACTCCTCTATCACAAGGCTTCAGTTCCTCTGCATTGTACCATCTACTGGTCCTGGCATGTGAAGCCTCAGCCATTCCGCTCCTACCCCCCTGTTCTAAGTGCTATGCTTCTATTGATGTATCCTAAAATCATCTAAATCTGTCTTAGTTCCTTCTGGATAAAACTTCAGGTTTCATATGTCTTTTCTCCTTGCTGGAAGTCATAATGGTCCATCTTGAGTTAATTTTTGCCTTGACTTCTCAACCAATCTGTTACCCTCCTGTTCCCTAGCTCAACAATGTATTTCCTACATGCCTTCAGTGTCTAAATAGCCTTTTTCATCTATCAATTAGCAAGTTTTTTTGGAGTGCCTACTATACTATACTCAGTTCCGTGAGACATTCAAAGAAGTATTAAACATGGTCTCTTCTGTGAAGAAACTAATTGGAATTCTTTTCCTCTTTTTAAAAAAGGCTTACATGCTTAGCCTGGCCCAAGTATTCTGTAACCCTAATCCTAAGCCCAATTAAGTTCACTGATCCATGGCTATCTAGAGTCAGGATTTCTCTTTGAGAGAAGACAGCATTATCACTTTACTACTTCTATACTGCTGGGAATATTCCTGAACATACCTCATGTGGACAGAGGTGAGATATGAGTGCTAATTGCCCTCTCTCTCTCTCTGAAACACATTCTTAAATATACTCTATCGGGAAATCCATAACTTCAACAAAGTGAGGCCACTTCTCTGAAGCAGATTAAAGAAGCATTTCCCATTTCATACTCCAATAAACTACTGAAGTACTAGAGGCCACTGTTCTTCTTACAGTTCAGAAAACTTCTCTTGACTAGGAAATGTTGGTTTTCATTCAAATTTGGTTTAAATACAACAATCGCTAGGTTAAAGATAAGATCAGTCAACTACAAATGGATATAGAAGTAAATCCTCATCAAGAAAATCACTACCAATCAATTCATTATATGTGTGAGGTGGGAGGGTATTGTAACCAAAAGAAAATGCTTACAAATGACTTATAAAAATAAACGAGGGCTGAACTGACACAGGAAAATTTAAAGGGAAGAAAGCTATTTGCTACATATAGCCTTATAGAAATTCTTTGCATTCTACAAAATGGACACCGGAGGGCAGCACATTATAACACCAACATTGATCACATTTGCTCTTGTAAGGGAAGCTGAATGGACGAGGGTCCTTAGAACACACTCATTAACAGTAAACCAAATCCTTGATATTTTTCCTTGTTAAATAAGTGAATACTTGATGAACCGTTTTAGTTCTATCACTATTAGTGACACCACCACAACTATTTCTTGTGTAAGGAATGACAGCCACCAAACCCCAAAAGCCATCAAGGGGAAAAATGATTTTATTTTGGATATTCCTGAAATTCACTTCTTTTTGCTAACTGTCTGACTCAGGCTTGCAGCTTCTGATTCTTCCACAGTGATAGGAGGAGAAGCAATATTCTCTGAAAACTCTGTGACTAGATTACTTTGAAAGCATTTGGGCAAAATTGCCTTTCTTATCTCCTACCTAGACAACTTAATATAGGTGTATGAATTTACACCTTTGATGTACTCCTGACTGCTTTGGCATTTTATAATTCACTATCATTAAGCACCTCAATAAGAAATGTTTTTTGTTTTTGTTTTTTATTTTGCTATATGTATGTTCAGTCATGGTATCAAATAGGCAGAAATCTCATAGAGACAGGTAGAACTCAGATGGTAGAAATTTTGATTATGCATGGAATGGTAAATATAAATACAGAAAACCACTTAGTAAAATCACTTTAAACCAACCCCTTCTCCAAACTCTGAAGTATCTGCTGTCAGTCCCTTCTTTAGCTCCTACTTTCTGAACTACGAACACAGATAGAGATGCTTTTGCCTGCCCCTGCCCCAGTATTTCACCCTGAAGCTAATCTAATGAATGGTGAGTCCCTGCCTCGATGCTCCAGATCATAAGAAGGGGCACCCATGCTCCTGCTGCTCTTCACACTGGCTCACCTTCTGACCTGTTCCACCTTCACTCTGCCTGGCCCCACAAAGTTACCCTCTTTTCCTTCCTCCTCCATCCCTGCTTTCCAGCTTCTCATGATGTTTTATCTTCCTTTATTGGAATCTAAGTTTCTTGAAAAATGTACTGTCTGTTTTACTTTATTGTTTTTATATCCTCGGCACTGAGCTCAGTGCTTGCCTTAGAATAAATGTTTACTAAAGGCTTTAGCTGGCTAGTCAGCTACCTATCTCTGTGTACATATGCATGTATCTATATATGTACATATGTAGCTATCTATATCCATATCTGTAACTACCTATACATGCACATGCATACACTTACAGGTGTAATCGTTTTGGAAGAATTAATTTAGATAGTGGACAAAAAGTGATAGAAACAAGGTAAATTCTTAGAAATGTTGTATCTACTTATTCTAGCCCTAAAGAAGGCAATTAAATATCGAAGGAATAAATAAATAGCTTGTAAATGTGCATTGTAGAAGTATTGTCAAACTTATTTGGCTTAGCCTTAAGGGCCATAACTAGGAGCAATGAGTGGATGTTCGGTGACATTATATATTTATATAAGAGAAAATTTCCTAACAGTTAGGATTCAGCCAAAATGGAACAAGATCCTTATAGGACAGTGAATTCCCTGTCACTCACTTACAGGTCTATGTGCTAGCTATAAATATCTGTCTGTCTACATCTATATCTATATCTATATCTATAGACACATATGTATACACACACACACATATATATATTTAAATGAATATAAGTGAATCTTGGGAAAGGTTGAACTAACACGTGTTCAATGATGAAGATGGGATTTGAGCTGATTCTTGAAGGAAATAAGGATTCCAAATAGTACTAGTGAGAAGAACGTATATTCCAAGAAAAGGGGATAGTCAATGCAAAAACACAGAAATGAGAAATGGAGTGTTGAATGTGCAGAACACTGAGTAAAAGAATACTGAAAAGAGCAGGTTATAAAGAGATTTAAATATCAAAAAAAGAGTTTCTATTGAATCTTAAAGGTAATAGGGGGTCCCTGGAGCTTATTGAGTCAAGTGCTTTAGTAATATCAAATTATCAGATAGTTAGAAGGATGGATAGGAAAGAGGATAGACTTGAGGTTTTAAATGATTTGCTCAGGGTCGAGAGCCAGTATTTGATTTGAATTCACAGTTCCTCCTGATTCAGAGGGCACTTCTTTATTCACCTTACCATGATGTTTCTCCTGTATGAATATTGCAAGGAATCAATTGTATTTCAATAATATCAAGTATTTAAACTCCTAACCTTTACCTACCACTGTGCTGGGTTTTAAGGGAAAGAAAAGGAATATGACATCCTCTTTGCCCTTAGCAAAGAATCTAGTTAACATGCATTATAACAATCCAGTATGATAACCTCTGTAAGTACGTTAGAATTCCAAAGAAAGGAGAAGTTAGCATGGGCCAGAATAATTGTGAAAGACTTCATGGAAGAAGTAAGAATTCATCTAAGTTCCAAAGAATAACTCAGATTTGGATACATAGACATGAGGAAGAACCTACAAGGCCACCAGCTAATTCCAAACTCTTCATTTTACAGATAAGGAAACTGAGGTTGGGGGAGGTTAAGTTACTTTCCCTAAGAACAAATTTAATTGATGGTAGCTATCATGTTACTCTTAAGTCTTCTCCATTCTAACCATTGCCAATGCCTTCAATTGTTTTGAACCTTTTCTAGTTCATCAATTTTATTTCTAAAATATGATCCTCAGAAATGAATACAATATTGTAGATATGACCTACCCATAACAGAGTATGGCAGGATTATGGCCTCCTTAATTCTGGAGTCAAACTCAAGGCTAAGCTTTAGCAAGTTATTTTGCAGTCTTATGGTACTATTAGGTTATACTATTCTTGTATTTTTGTAAGATCAAATCTTTTCAGACCATCTTCCAAATAGTTACACTTCTCCACATCTTATGCTTGTGATACTGATTTTTGCTTAAACTAGTGGTAAGAAGGTGTATTTCTATCTATTAAAGGTCATCATTTTAGACTCACTCCAGAATTCTAAAATTGGGTCAGGAACCAAAGTCAAGTTCACTGTCCTATTATTTGCTGGCTTATTTTCCATTCTTTTTTAAAATTGGGTAAAATATTTATCCTTTTCTAATACTTTATCTCTTATTTTCCATGATCTTTCAAAGGTCACTGACAGTGGCTCAAAAATTACATTTTTTCTAATTTTTTTCAGTACCAGAAAATGCAATTCATCTGAATTTGATAACTTATACTCATCTAGAGAAATTAATGTCTTCCTCTCTCCCTATTTATTAATTTTCTATTAGCCATTTTTGTTCTATTTCAGTAGAAAAATCATTCTCAATACAGAGAAAGCACAAATAAAATTAGAGTTAGGTGGATAGTTCTTTTTTCTCTGATTTTCAGTATCACAGTCCCATATGCCCCAAGAGATATTCCTTTTCCTTATTTGATCTCTTCTGTTGTATGTGTGTTTTTTTTCCCATTATAGCTTCAGCATCCTTTTTGTTGGTTTTTCTCCTTACCTTCATGTGATTTAGAACTTCAGCAACTATGAGACTATTCTTTCAGTACTGTACAACACTTTTATAATTTTGGTCTATTATCAACTCTTACTTCCCTCTTCTCCACATGTCTTTCAATGAAAATTGCTTGATAACTCCCCTCAGGATGTACATATGTCTCTCAATAGAACTTCAGTTTTCCTCTTAATTACAATTCTTTCTCTTCTTGCCTTCAGAATTTTATTCTTGAGAGTTTTCCATCCTATCTGCCCTCCCTATCCTCAAAGAATTTTAGTCCATGAGGTCCTACCTATCTTTCTTCTGAACCTTTTGAAATTTATTCTTCATGATTTATAAAACAGAGTAGCTACTTTTACCCACATTAGCATTATGTCCACCCCTGCAACTAGACTCTTTATATTGATGTGAACTGGATCCAAAATAGCAGAACCCATTGTTGGTTCTGCTACCTTTCAAAGCATGAAATTATCACTAAATGCAAACATTAATCCCACAAACCATCAATTTTATAAACAAATGGAGAAAGGTTCTCATCTATTTAGATTGCAAGTTCCCAGCAGTCGTGAAATACTCATTTGAATGTTTCCTGCAGCAGAACAAAATATAGTGAATAATGATGATGATAAAGGTGATAGGTGAGCAGAAAATGACAGTAACTGTTCAATACCTTACAATACCCAAACAATAGCAGTCACACACAGGCTTAATCATGTGAATGAAGAGATCACATCAATTACATGACACACCAAATTAAAAGATTCTTTAATACCTTAGTTTCTTCCCTCCATCTGCAATTTTAGCTTTTTGGAGATATCCTTCCTTTTCAACCATCTGTAAGAAAAATGCAACTGTTAAACACATGGCAGACTCTTATGCATTATTAGTTTGAATGAACCTATTTCTTTCAAGAGTCTTTATCAGGAAGGAAGTCTCTTGTCATAGGACTTCATTAATAATGCACATATAGCTTATCACAAGTGCCTGTAAGGTCATATCCTTCTCAAGTAGTTAAATATACCAAGAGATAGATTGATAGATTTTGGAATGATTTGTGGGCTGTACCTTCATTTTTGTTTTATGTGAATGAACATTGAAGTCATTTGTTTGTATAATTGTTTCAAAATGATGAAATGAACCGTAATACAATGCCTATCCTTCCCTCTTTTTCTACCTACCATTGATGGAATAAGACCCAGTTTCTCTTTCCCTCCATGTACTTGCTTACCTTAGGAAATGGCAGGCTGACTGAATAATCATCTAAGAAACTCCTAAATTACTGATGAATAGCCAGAAATCCTGTTTTCTTTAAGTTTAGTTCATAATCACCCCTTTGGTGTTATGCTTTTTATAATTGGATATTTTATTTCCTTCCTACTTGTGTCCTTTTTACACCACCATCACAGTGCCTTGGAAATAGTAGTTAATACATATTCATTTATAGAATTACTTTCTTCCAACTAAAAACTTTTTTTAATAAATTAATTTGTTTTCAGTTTTCAACAATCACCTCCATAAGTCTTACATTTTCTTCCCCTCCCTTCCCCTTTCTTCACCAAGATAGCATTCAATCTTAAATGAGTTCTACACATACATTCTTATTAAATACATTTTCACATTAGTCATGTTGCATAGAAGAATTAAAAAGAATGGGAGAAACCATGAGAGAAACCAAACCAAAACAAAACATAACATAAGACAAAATACTCTGTTTCATTTTGTGTTCTGATTCCATAGTTCTTTCTCTGGATGTGGATGGCATTTTGCCTCAAGAGTCCTTTGGGAATGTTTTAGGTCCTTGCATTGCTGAGAAACAGTCCTCGCACAGTATGGCTGTTACTGTGTACAGTGTTCTCCTGGTTATGCTCATTTCACTCAGTATCAGTTCATATAAGTCATTCAGGTCTCCCTGAAGTTGTACTCCAACTAAAAAATCTTGCCTCTCTCATCTAGAGACAGTATTTAGCTTTCCAATACCTATTGTTTCCCCTTTTTATACTATGAGATGCTTGGACATATTCAACAATTCTTTCTAATCTCTGAGGTTTTCACTTTGGTGAAAGTACAAAGTAAGCTTACAAAGTAAGCTTACCACATTAGTAGGGCAGGGCAATGAAAAATTCTGAAATAGGCTTGTTATGTTTTCTTATTTCAATCTGAGTTCCTGCTTGCCCCCAGGATATTATAGCAGGGTCCAGATCTTAGTGAGTTTTTACAATTCTTCCTAAGGTATTAGTTGATTAAAAGATGAAAGTGTTAACTATTTTAAGGTTATTTATATCTTTGTGGAAGATCAAAATAGAATTTAAGACCCAAAGGAATGAATCTCAAATGAGAGGATTTCAGGTTCTTTAATAGATAGTGTTTTTCAGTTGTTTTCCAGTAAAGTCTGACTCTTTGTGACCCCTTTTGGAGTTTTCTTGGCAAAGAAACTGGAGTGATTTGCCATTTCCTTTTCCATCTCATTTCAAAGATGAAGAAACAGAGGTAAATAGGGTTAAGTGACTTACCCAAGCTCACACAGCTAGTAACTATCTGAGGCCAGATATGAACTCAGGAAGATAAGTCTTCCTGACTCCAGGTATGGTGCTCTACACACTATGTGTGTGTTTGTCCTTCATTGCTGAAGAAGACCATGCCATCAGAGAAATAATGACATGACTTGCACTTGACTTTGTTTTGAGTGAGGGATGGCTGTGCAGGTCACCAGCCTCACTTCTCCTCCAGAGCCATCTGAATCCAGTGACCAGATATTCATCAGGATGACTGGAGATGACTCGGGATGAGGCACTTGGGGTTAAGTGACTTGCCCAAGGTCACACAGTTAGTAAGTGTCAAGTGTGTGAGGTGAGATTTGAACTCAGGTCCTCCTGACTCCTACACTGGTGCTCTATCCACTACACCAACTAGCTGCCCTCTACACATTGTACCACCTAGCTGTCCTATAGGTAGGGTTAGAGATAATTTAAGGACATTTTGGTTTGCACTATATTCTTCAAATTTCAGTGGGTAATCCAAATCCATTCAAACCAACAAAGAGTTAGTAAATACCTGAAATATGCAAGGTATCATTCATACCTAGGGCAACTAGGTGGTGCAGTGGATAGAGTGCTGGAACTGGAGTAAGAAAAACTCATCTATCTGAGTTGAAATCCAGCTTCAGACACTTAGTAGCTATATGAGCCTGGGAAAATCACTTAACCCTGCTTGCCTCAGTTTCCTCATCTGTAAAATGAACTGGAGAAGGAAATGACAAACCACTCCAATATCTTTGCCAAAAAACCTTTAAAGGGGTCACAAAGATTCAGATATGACTAAAAAATGAACAAACAACAACAAAAATGATTAATACCATGGTAACTGGGATGCAGAGATGAAAAAATAATCTGAAGAAATGTATAGTAATGGAGTGGAGGGGAAGAGATTATAATATACATATCACTATGATACACATTAGAAAACAATAAATTGATAAATATTTACTAAGTCGTGTACCAGGCATTACTATAAGAACTAGGGATTCAAAAAAAAAAAAAAAAAAAAAGGGAAAAGACAGTCCCTGCCCTCAAAGAACTCATAATCAAATAGAAGAGACAATAAGCAAACAAACAGATATGTACACACTATGCACAGGATAAATGGGAGAGAATAAAGAAAGGAAGGCATAACTTAGGTACATAATGGGAGTTAGACAATCCTGATATCATTTCTGGTTGAGGAGATGAAGGAAGGCTTCAGGATAGGTTCAAAGCCTTGCTCTTTTACTCTTTGGGTGACTTTGGGAAAATCACTTCACTTTTCAGGGTCCATGTTCCCTCATCTGTAACATGATGAGATTGGATTAGATTATCTGTAAGGTGTTTTCTAATTCTAATTCTATGATCCTATGGAAGTTGCTTTTGAACTGGGTTTGAAGGATGAGAGGACTGTCAATAGGTATGTATGGATGGCAGGGCAGTGTGTTATAGTCATAGGAGAAGGTGTGTACAAAAACAGAAACATAAGACAAGATCAAGAATTTCATTCAGTATATGAATGAAAATATGCAGGGAAAGGTAAGTTAGAACCAGGCTTGGCTCTGAATGATAGGCTAAGGGTTTTGTACTTCATCTTATTGTAGCAGCAAGCACCCTGACAGATTCAGGATGGCCTGCTAGCACAGGTTCTTAGGTCTGCTTCTCTAAAAGGAAAGCAACTTTTGAGGGGTCAACAATCTTCTTTAATTACACATACCAACACAGAAATTATATGCAGAGAAATAAAGACCAACAGATAGGGCAATACATACATCACAGATCAACAGACAGATCCAACTGTCTGACCACCACATACATATGTAGTTACCAGAGGAACAAGTGCCAACATCTGGATTTTCAAGGGTGGGGGAGGGGGAAGGACTCCTTATTGGCTCATCTGGCACAGGAACCTTCTTACAAAAAGGAAGCTCCCAAAGTAAAACCTCACCTCAGAGTATATATACTCTTCTCAGAGCTGGAGGGCAACAGGACCCTCATGACCCAGTGCCTCATTAATTGACAAAAGGTATGGTCCTTCCTACAAAATAAGCCTCCCCTAATCAAGCTGCCCTTAATGGGATTCACCTGAGGTGTATTAATGGGGGGAAGATCTTAAACTCACATTACACTCATAGACAAAGAAGGCAACTTTGAATAATTTTTAAAATTATTTATTTTTAGTTTACAACATTCAGGTGCCCAAGCTTTTGACTTCCAAATTTTCTCCCTCTCCCTCCAGTCCCCATTCCCCAACATGGCATGCAATCTGATAACCTGATATAGGCTCTATATATACATTCACATTAAACATATTTTCACATTAGTCATATTGCAAAGAAGAATTATAACCAATTGAATGAACCATGAGAAAGAAGAAGCAAAATAAAAAAGAGATAGAGCAAATTGTATGCTTTGATCTGTAATTCTTTCTCTGAATGTGGATAGTACTTTCCATTATGACCCTTTTGGAGTTGTGTGCAACCTTGTATTGCTGAGGAGAGCCAAGTCTATCAATGTTAATCTTCATACAATGTGGCTGTAACTGTGTACAATGTTCTCCTGGTTCTGCTCCCATCACTCAGCATCAGTTCATGTAAGTCTTTCCAGGTCTTTCTGAAGTCTGCCTGTACATCATTTTTTACAGGACAATAGTATTCCATCACATTCATATATCACAATTTGTTCAGCCATTCCCCAATTGATAGGCATTCCCTCAATTTCCAGTTCTTTGCCACCACTAAAAGAGCTGCTATAAATATTTTTGTACATGTGGATTCTTTTCCCATTTGTATGATCCCTTTGGAATATAGCCCTAGAAGTGGTATTGCAGGGTCAAAGGGTATGCAAATTTTTATAGTCCTTTGGGCATAGTTCCAAATTGTTGAACAAGGATTTTGAGCAAGGAGTTTAACATGGTGAGTAGACCTATGCATTAGAAAAATTACTCACTTGGTGGTATGGAAGATGGGTTTCAGAGGAAAGACACTGGCATCAGGCAAACTGACTTAGGCTTAGGAGCCCAAGCAATAAGTAAGAAGATTTTAACTAGGAGTGACAATAGAATAGGAAAGTCAGAAATGTACAGAAGAGATATAGACAATTTATTTATAAGCAAAGCCCTGATGTTAATAATTGTGATGAGGATTTGATAGTTACAAAACACTTTTTTTTATACAAATGGCCCTTTCAGCAGAGAAATAATGCAGATATTATTATGTAGTAAAGCAGATATCACGTGAAAACTTTATTTTCAGATTAGGAGGTTGAGTCAGAACAGTTAAGTGATTTGCTTAAGATCACACAGGTGGGAAATGGGAAGGCTATGACTGACCTGAACCCAGGTCTTCTGATCCCAATTCTAGTATCTGTTTGTTTGTTTTTTTTCTACTACACCCTATTGCTTTGCTAATAGTGATGATAGTAAAGGTGGTTTCATAAAATTAACATGGGGTCTTTCTATGCATTGATCTCACTTCCTTCATATATATAATTCCCACAAGTCCCAATGGCCATTTTCTGAATTTTTGTAACTATAGACACTCATATTGAACTTCACACTTTAGAAAGTCTATTTTTCTCTGTCTGTGATTATTTTTATATATTTCCTCGATCTGTTCTTGTTCATGGATTTCTCTGCCAATCCATCAAAAGATCATTCTGATGGACAATTAATACTGTGGAGTCAGAAACTGCCCCTTTTGCCAGTGTGCACTGAGATATGGTGCCATGTAACCACAGAATAAATTCACAAGTTCAATTTAAGCATGGTTTCTGTTCGGAGAGAAGGTGAAGATTAGAAAACCTAGATTTAAAGAGAAAAGAGGTACTAAAATGTACAACATGTTACAAAAAATTATGGATCCTAAATTGACAGGAACCTTCCACCATTCAAAAGCACTGACTGATGCAGAAATGGTGGATGGAGAATGAGGGCAGATGGAATTAAGATGGTTACAGTATTTTCTTTCTGAGAACATGAAATGAAATACAACTCTTATTGGGTGGGGCCAACATGAGCATGCGTCAGCTGTATCACTAAATTGGCTCTTCCTGCTCAGTGGGGAGTTTATTTTATCCCACAGGATCCTGTTAGGATCTTCTTAGGATACCAAATGTTGCAGAATCTCAGTGGTTGGTTTTCTCGAATTATTGTACTCTAAGAATTTGATCACTTCCTCCTGGCAAGTTATATCAAGTTCCTGACTCCAGGTTATTGGGTATAGCTTCCAGAAATTGGTGTCATGCACCTTGAGGCAATGTAAAATAGTAGATATGGTGTTGATCTTGAAGTCAGAAAATCTGGATTTAATTTCCAAATCTCAATACTAGCTGCGTGGCCATGGGTAAAAGTACTTCTCAGTTCCCTAGGCAGCTCTCTACCTTGGGATTTCCTCCACGGAAGCTCTTTACAGTCAAGACATCACAGGTATATTTAAAATAATAACAATATTCACTTTTGAATTATTTCTAATTCCGCTTCTACCCTAGGTACAGAAGTTATAGTTTGGGGCTCAATTTTATATTTTCTTTTGTTAAAAATTTATTTTATTCTGAATTTAAGAAATAAAACAAGAATTTCCATAACATAGTGGAATAGAAAAAAAAATGATTGTACAAGTAATTGCAAATCTATTATGTACAACTTATTCCTTTAAAAAAATAATAAAGTTATCAGGTACCTTTTTTCTCCTCCCCAAGAGGGCTACCATTAGATACAAAGATGTATGTATCTATGTGTGTATATGTATGTGTTATATACACATACACACATATGTAAAATCAATTTTGGATTTTCAATTATAGTAGCCTATTTGTTAGTGGCAGAGCTATACCTAGGAGTCATGCAATTTCCCCCTTCTTACACTACCTTGTTCATGGAATACGGGAGGTTATAAGACAAATACTGTTATCTTCACAAGTTTCACCCCTAATCTTACTGCAGCTTCAACATCCCTTGTTTTCCTTGTAAATCAGTTCAGGAGAAAGACTGAAAGGGGCCAGATGAACTGACAGCTTTTGCCTTACTGATGCCCCCATCCACCAACCAAATTATTGCGCTCCTTTAACAGTCACTCCCAAACTGGCCAATGTCACCTGGAGAAGAGACAAGTGAGGGATTCATACCATCATTCACTCATCCTGCTCTCAACTCTAAGCCAAGTCAAAGTTAGTTAGGTGGCAATTCACACTCTAGTTTACACCCCTTGGGTTGCATGTGATGTGACAGTGCCACTGGGGCTAATCTTCAGGCTGATTTAAGTTTACTATCACCTGTAATAAAAATTCTGTGGAGGTAAAAAACAAGGATGCACACACTATGACTGACCCTAGACTTCATTCTCATCTCTGTATGGTCCTGCTGACAGGGCAAGGAAACAGCGAGAAATCTATTTCCTACCCCAAAAAGGAAATATCACATACATGCTAGTGTAAGCATGAGAAAGTGAGTATTCATGGTATACTAATGAATAGGTATTTAAACACAATTTTAAAATTTGATAGATGAAGGTATTACAGAAAGAAGACAAACTATAATAAAACTGAAAGAAATACAGAACTATAGAATTTAAAGCCAGAAAGAAACTAAAAGATCATTTAGTCAATTTATTTCTATTTTATTTGGGAATGTTAAATTCCACTTAAGAAAAGGATAGATTTATTATGGAAAGCAAGCATCATAGTAGATTGGGCCAGGCATATGAGTCTTAGATCTTCTAGCAGCTCCTTTATATTAAATATTGACCTACATTTATCCTAATGGAAGTTATTTTAAAATACTCTGTTAGATCAATTTACTACGTAATTTAGTACTAAACTCTAGACCAGGGCTTTTTAACCTGCCATTCACAGATCCTTCTTCAAAGGGGTCCATGTATACATTTTAGGATGTCTGTGAACATGGAGAAAGAAAAAAATATTCACCTTATTTTCTCTTACCTTGAACATAAATGTAGCTTTGCCTTCAGTCATGAACATATCCAAAAAGGCAGCATCATTAGCCTTCATCAGAGTTCCAAAGGTGCCTATCACACACACACACACACACACACACACACACACACACACACACACACATACAGCGTTAAGGACCCCCATTCTAGATCAAAATGAAGCTCTGTCAAGCACAGATAAGTCTCTAAATCAGGTGTCAAACATGCAGTTCACTCCTCAGTGCAACCTGAATCAGAATAAAATATAATTCGGAAATATTTAAGAAAATAAATAAAAATATAGTGAAATATAGATAATATTACAATTTAAAAGTAAGTCAATATGTGATCCATAGAGTTCCTTATGCGTGGATTAGTGGTCCTTGTTTCTATTTCAGTTTGACACGTCTGCTCTAAACTACAGTATATCTACTAGCCATGGCCTAGCCTCAGATGTCATGTTTAGCTTCTTGAGCCATTTCATGTATGCCTCTCATGAGCCCTACTTGACTAAGTGGCAGAACAAGGTCACCCACTATGAAGTCTTGGGCATCCACCAGTCAACAAGCACTGAAGTGATGCTCATCAGACACAATGAAGAATGGTTGACAGCAGGGTCTCCCAATAGCTGTTTTCCATCGAACTAAAGTGGGGATAATCATTAAACAAAAGACAAGCTTAGCTAATAAAAACTCATAACAGTATATAGATGAGCTTGGATAGCATCTAAAATAATGAAAGTGTTCTCTTTTGGTGAAGGCTGAACAGATGACTTCAGGTGTGAAGGGGTAGAAATAAAAAGAAGATTCTTCAAATATTATACAACTTTACTTGTACATAAAGTAAGAAGGATTATCTTTCCAGGAAACCAACACACACCACAGTCAGCAAATCATTTTCCCACGTGAACAACAATAAACCATTTAATACAATTCTATTAGATATCTCATGATTATACATAGTGACATCTTAAGCATAATTGTCACATGTAAAAAGCCTAATATTGAGTAATAAATAACTGAGTAACAAATTCATAATTTCTCTTGACACTATTAATATTAAGGAATTCTTTGTGAGGATTCTCTGTGCATGTGAGATATATATGTGTGTGTATGTATACATACATATATGTATACATACATATATAGTAGATATAATTTCCAGCATATAGCAGATAATAAATACTTGTTGATTATACTTTAAGAACATATTGATCAATCAGAAACTTTTATAAGCACATCCTTACTCTGTCAGGCACTGTTCTAGATATTAAGGACACCAAGGCAAAAATGAGAATTCCTATCTTTACCTTCTACTACAAAAGACAACATGTACACTTGCAAATATATGTAAAATAATTCTGGGGAAGTACTAGCAGCAGAGGTTTTCAGAGAAGCTCTCCTCTAGGAGATGGTGCTTATTCTGAGCCTTAAAGCAAACCAGGGATTTGAAGAAGCAGAAGGTG
Organism: Notamacropus eugenii; assembly: GCF_028372415.1. Taxonomy (NCBI): domain Eukaryota; kingdom Metazoa; phylum Chordata; class Mammalia; order Diprotodontia; family Macropodidae; genus Notamacropus; species Notamacropus eugenii. The sequence goes on from NC_092876.1 coordinate 288,946,090, forward strand.
AGGAAAGAGGGCATTTCAGACCCAGGGAAAGGCTACATAGGTAGGTAAGCAAGTCGAAAGGCATGTGTTTCAATTGTTTCCTCCTTCTCTGAACTCCTCTAACACTTATTCTCTAACCTGTGGTGGCACAGTTTAGATTACTAATCGTTTGTCTAAAAGTTTGCCAATTATCTCATCCCACCCTCTCCTTACACTTCAGCTATTTTTCACCTAAAATCATTACATTTTGCTATTATTTATTTATTTAGCTTTTAACATTAATTATCACAAAATTTTGGGTTCCAAATTTTCTCCCCTTTTGTCCGCTCCCCCCACCACAAAACACTGAGCATTCTAATTGCCCCTATCACCAACCTGCTCTCTCTTCTATCATCCCTCTCTGCCCTTGTCTCCATCTTCTCTTTTGTCTACATTTTGCTTTTCTGCAAGTAAATAGCTTTCTTCAAAGTAGATTCAAGTTATCTAGAGGTAAATGAATCATTTTGATGCTCCTTCAAAGTTTTCCATCTCACGTGCACATAGAATTGCAGAGGTGAAAGGGATCTTAAATATCCTGTAGTCTAATACTAGATAGGTCAGCCGCATGTCCAAGGTCATCTAGTTAATTAGAGAAGGAGCTGGGTAAGAATCCATGATTTCTGATGACATAGGCCACATTGTCTTCTTACTGTACTGCAGGGCCAAGAGATATTCTCAAAAACCCAATTCAACACCAGAGGGCAATTAACATATTAAGAAAAGGGAATATTTAATTGGTTTCTTAGTCAATATTAATATATTATTTCTACCAACTACTTAATTCTGTTTTTCATAACTGGGCAGCTAGGTGGTGCAGTAGATAAAGCACAGAGTCAGGAGGACTTGAGTTCAAATCCTACCTCAGACACTTGACACTCACAAGGTCTGTGACCTTGGGCAAGTCACTAAACCTCAATTGCCTCATCCTGGGTCATCTCCAGTCATCCTGATGAATGTCTGGTCACTGGATTCAGATGGCTCTGGAGGAGAAGTGAGGCTGGTGACCTGCACAGCCCTCCCTCACTCAAAACAAAGTCAAGTGCAAGTCATATAATTATTTCTTTGATGGCATGGTCTTCTTTGGCAACGAAGGCTAAACACACAACTGTAACTAATATAACAATAATGAAAGTATGTGTATGTGCGCACACACGTGTGTGTGTAAACATATTTCACAACAAACAATTGGGTCAAAAATAAAAATTCAGTTAAAATCTAGGGAAAGAGAAAAAATTCAGTGACTTGACTTTCTATCCAAAAACAATTGTTTGTTTATTTAACAAAGACACTGTGTCTTGATCACAGTACAAGCACTGTTGTTACAGTGTTCTTAATTTCCTGAAGTGAAACGAAAGGTTCAGAATGCACTTTGGTGAAACGCAAGTATCTATATACATTCCTATGCTAAAGTCTTTAAATTTTAGGAGAAGTCTTTATTTATATGAGTCTTTGGAAATGGAAAGCTAAATAAAAGAACAGGGAATGCATTTGTCAGACATTTTCCCATCCCATTAGGTAAGTCCTTACTTCATCTCCACTTGTTGAAGCCCATCGTTGTCCTGAAGACTCAGAGCAAATACCAACACCATCTCTGATCTCCCAATCTAGAAATGATTTTCCACTCCTTTGATCTATCATTTTATTTTATGCTTTTCATACACTTATGTCATATTTAACTTTTAGTTACTTGGTATCTCCTCATCGTTCCTACTAAACCACAGATCCCTTAAAAACAAGCTCTCTCTCTCTCTCTCTCTCTCTCTCTCTCTCTCTCTCTCTCTCTCTCTCTCTCTCTCTCTCTCTCTCTGTTATAGTGTTTAGCCCTTGCTTTGCACATAGTAGGCACTTAATAAGTATTCATGGAATGGATTGGGGATGAGAGCCTTAGGCATAATAAAAAAATCATACTCTTTTTGTTCTGTTTTATTTCAAGTTGACATCTCTGGTAATGCTCAGTAACTCTGCATGTGACTGATTAAGAGAAATAAAATAAAATAAAACAATGCCTGCCATTCCTTCTCCTCACACAGTACAAATTTTTAAAACTATTCTTTAGATTGTGGATGAAGCCAGTACTTTTAGTGCTGGACTGAGTTGTCTACAAATCCTGCAATTAGGACAAATCTACCAATTGTAACCAAATGATGAAGAAGCAAAATATATTGTTCGGTCCAGTAATAGGTCACTGAAGTAGGCAGGGACCAAGAAATACCAATCTTGCCCCATTGTTTACCATTAAGGGGATTCTGGTTGAGTCAGATCAAATTTTATGACCCCATTCCCAATTTTCTCAAATCCACTCACTCGGCATTACACTCACAGTCTGGCAATGGCTTATTCCAATCACCAGTTTTGAAGTACTATAAGAATGATGGTAGAATCAGCTTTCATTAGACCACTAAGTTTCCTAAACTCATTCAGGAATTATTTTGATTATTACTATATAAAATCCTTGGATATGTTTTAATCTATATTTTCATTATTGCCTAAATTAGTTACAGGGACAGAGTCAGATTCGAATTTGCTGCAATATTCTCATTTAGAATAAAAAAATTGGTTAAAAATAAATTAATAATTAAATGATAAAATAAAGAAATTAAAAGGGAGGAGGGGAAGTTTTCATATTTGGTTAGTTCATTCTGTTCTAAGCCTACTTCTCCACGTTCTTTCTTATATTTCCCTTGCCTCTACTTTTCCAGAGGGATCCCAGCAAAGCTTGGTTTTCCTTTCCTTGCTTCCATAGCCTTGCAGGTGCCTGGTTTTCAGCTGTTGCTTTTGCTCATTGCTGTTCTCCTGGCTTTTGATCCATTGTTTGTGTCTGGTTCTCTGTCTCCTCCTTGCCCTTCTCTACAGCTGTTGCCCCTGCTGTTCTGGTTCTGTTGGCCAGGTGTGTGGCATGGAAGTGGTAGTGACTCTCCTTTATTAAAAACAAGCAAGCAAAAACAAAGCCCTCCCGAAAGGAACATCAGCAGCTCCTATAGCATAAATAATAAAGCCATTTTTCTAAATTTTGTACTTTTGTACCAGCTTTCCTCTTTGCTCAGAAAATGAAATCCAGTGCTTCAGAGGCTTCTAACAATCACAGAGTATGGTACTTTATATTTAATGTCTAAATGGTATGATGTGTGTGTATGTGTTTACATGAATTGAAGAAGCATCCATGCAAAAGAATTCGGATTTCTCTGAATAAGACACAGGAGTTATCTCAAAAGAAGAATCTGGGAAATATGAAGGAGAAAAGTTTTGTGCTATCGGGGCCAAAATGTTCACCTAAGGGTTATCCAAGATAAGCCACAGAGAAGATGGTGTTAAATTCAAAACTCAGGATATGTCTGTTGATTCTACTGGATGTCCATATGTAGAGAATAGGTTTCACTCATACTCTTATTTTAAAGCCAGGGATGGGAGAACCTGGCAGGCTTTAGGGTTCGGCAAAATGTCTTGAACTGTTTTTCAAATGTTTTGGGTTTGGCAAAGCACTGATTATGTTTTGCCAAGTGCTTTCCTCCTTCATTTTAAAACCCCTGAGTATTTCAAGGGAAATTTAATCCGTATGTTTCTGACTCATTTAGCCTTAACTCATCAAAATGTTGTTTTGGAAGAGCTATTTGATGTCTAAGAAGCCCTTATGAGCTTTTTTAAATGAAGTTTTCATTTGAGAACCAATGAGCTACATTTTTTGTACCACCATACAAAATGGTAGCCTGGACAATCAGAGGTTTGGTTCAGGAGGTAGGCAACAGTTGAAGGTACCTCTTTCTTTGCTGATAATTTATGAAGTGTGGGTGTGTAGGCTGTCTACATCCACTCTCTCCTCAGACCCTCTTTTCCACTATTCTCAGGGTCTGTTTGCATCTCTGCTCAAGACATGTGGAGCTTTGGTCTGACTAGTGTTCAGTGATAATGGCTCACCCATTTCTGTTCTGGGCAACATCTTACTGGAAATTTAATTGTCTGTTATAACTTAATGGAAAAGGAAGTAAAGGATGGCTCAATATGCCTGGGTTTGTTTGTTGCTTCTACTTTCACTGTACATTAAGTACAAATGGAAAAGTACCTAATGAAGAAGAAGTTATGGTAATTTGATGCTGCAAAAAAGAGGAAGGAGTATTGTTACTGTAATCTACCAGCCTCTATGTGGTACTTTATCAAAATTAACTGCTCTTTTTCTAGACTTGGCTTCATCCCTTCCCATAGCTTCCAGGAGACTGCTCCATCCATCATTCCTTCAAACATATTTTCAGTCTCTTTCTATCTACTGGCTGATTTCTTGCTGCCCACTAAAACATCCAAATCCACCCTATCCTTAAAAATAAAACAAAACAAACAACAAAGAAAAAACTCTTCACTTAATCCCACCATCTCCCTAAGCTATATCATTCTATATCTTTCATTACCGTCACTGCCAAGCTTCACAAGCGAGTTGTTTCTTATTGCTGTCTGCATTTCTTACTACACATTTGATAAATGCTTGCAATCTGAAACTCATGACACACCCTTTGAGAATCACTGGAATAGAGAGTTACTGCAATATAGGAAATAGAAGAGTATCTGACATTTCTAGAAAGTTACAGGACAGGAGAAGCCAAGATGATAGAGTAGAGAAAGCACAATAACAGAATTCTCCCAACATTTCTTTCCATAAAACTAAACCTAAAACTGAATTCTGGAGAAGCAGAATCAAAAAAAGGTTAGGGTAAGACATTTTTTTTTCCAGCCCAAGGCAATTTAAGAGATTGGAAAGAGACGTCGGTGACACTGGGATGTGGGCCATGACAGAAACACCAACTGTTGGCCTTGGAAGCAGAAACAGCAGAAGTGGCTTTGGGAGTTCTCAAACAAGAGACAGTAAGGTGATTGGGCAACTGGTCAGAAAGAGACTACCAGGAAACCCTGTGCAAGCACAAGGTGTGCAACACCACTGTCATATACCCATTTCTGGTTTAGAGCTTCAGAGTGGAGAAGAACACTTGCAGTTACAAGGGATCAAGGACCCTGAGAAACAGTATTGCTTGTGTTCCAAGGGAACAGGGGCCCTGGGGAAGAGTATTCCTTGTGATTGCAAGGGAGCAGTGACCATACCTCTCCCTGAATCACCACCTGGGAAACACTGAGAAACTTCCAAACCCCCAGACCTAGCTCTGAAAAACAGCAGTTCAAAAAATCCTGAAGTTTGTTCTTGGTCCACCCCCAGGAATAGAGCCCAAATTTAACATCAAGTGCAAAGTCAAGAAAGAGGTTGGAAAAAATGAGCAAATAACAACAAAAAGACCCTGACCATAAAGAGCGAGGATGGTGACTGGGAAGATTAAGATGCAAACTCAGAAGAAGGCAATGATATCAAAACTGCTACAATCAAAACATCAAAGAAAAGAAAACATTGAACTGGACACAAGCTCAACAAGAATTTCTAGAAAAGTTAAAAATTATTTTCAAAATTAAAGTGGCAGAGGAAAAATTAAGAAGTGAGATAAGATAATTAGGAGAGTATGGAAAACTTTACCTGTCAAGTCTTTGGACAAGAGAAGAATTTGTGACCAAACAAGAGTTAGAGAGGACAACAGGATGTAAAATGCATAATTTTGAGTGCATTAAGTTAAAAAAGCTTTTTCACAAACAAAACCAATGCAGCCAAGATTAAAAGGAAAGGAGGAAACTGGGGGGAATTTTTTACAGCAAGTTTCTCTAACAAAGGCCTCATTTCTCAAATATAGAAAGAATGGAGTCAAATTTATAACAGCACGAGTTATTCTCCAGTTGATAAATAGTCAGGGGATATTAACAATCAGTTTTCAGATGAAGAAATCAAAGCTTTCTATAGTCATATAAAAATACTCTAAATCATTATTGATGAGAGAAATGCAAATTAAAACAACTGTGAGGTACCACTTCCTACCTACCAGATTGACTAACATTCCAGAAAAGGAAAATGACAGCTGTTAGAGGGAATGTGGAAAAAAAACAGTAATGCACTGGAATTGTGAACTGATTCAATCATTTTGAAGAACAGTTTAGATCTAAGCCCAAAGGGCTATAAAATCATTCATACCCTTTGACACACCAATACCACTACTATGTCTGGATTCCAAAGAGATGAAAGAAAAAGGAAAATGAGCTATTTGTACAAAAAATATTGATGGCAGCCCTTTTTGTGTTGGCAAAGAATTGGAAATTGAGAGGATACCCATCAACTGGATAATGATTGAACAAGTTGCAGTATATAACTGCAATAGAATACTGTTGTATTGAAAGAAATGATGAGCAAGATGGTTTCAGAAAAACTTGAGAAGACATATGAATTGATGCAAAGTGAAGTGAGTAGATATAAGAAAACTTTGTACACAATAACAACAATATTATATGATGATCGACTGTGAATTATTTAACTATTTTGATTAATACAATGATTCAAGACAATTCCAAAGGAATTATATGAAAAATGCTTTCCCCTTAGGGAAAAGTCTGATGCAATCTGAATGCAGATTGAAGCATATTTTTTTCATCCTATTTTTCTTGGTTTTTTTTTGCAATATGGCTAATTATGGGAGTATGTTTTGGATGATTTTACATGTATAAAAGATATATTTCTTGTCTTCATAGTGAGTGCAGGAAGGCTGGAAAGGAAGAAGTAAACACTCAATTTTTTTAAATGTTCAAATATAAAAATAACAAAATTTCAACAATTTTAGAGAAAGGAAAACAAATGAGAATGATACAAGAAAATTATTAACAAAACAATTAACCCTTGGCAAAAGAAACAAACAAAAAATAAAGCAAACAGAATTGCCCAAATGGTAAAGGAAATACAAAACATCATTGATGAAAATAGCTCCTGAAGAACTGAATTGGTCAAATACAAAAAGGGTACAAGAGCTCACCAAAGAAAACAATTCCTTAAAAATTAGAATTGGATGAGTGGAAGTTAATCACTTGAAGAGATGTCAAGAAACAGTCAAACAAAATAAAAAGAATTTAAAAATAGAAAATGCAAAAGTCTCTCATTGGAAAATAGATTAAGGAGATATAGTTTAAGAAAAATTGGACTACTTGAAGACCATGATCAGTGAAAGAGCCTAGATTTCATATTTCAAGAAGTTATAAAGGAAAATTAATCCAATATCCTAGAATCAGAGAGCAAAAGAGAAATTAAAATAATTCACAACTCACCTCTTTAGATAGATACCAAAATGAAAACTAGAAATATTATAGCCAAATTCCAGCACTCCCAGGTTATGGAGAAAATATTCCAAACAGACAGAAAGAAACCATTCAAATATCATGTATCCACAGTCAGGATCACACAAGATAGCTAGCAGCTACTACATTAAAGAAGTGCAGGGCTTGGAATATAATATTCTAGAAAGTAAAGGATTACAACTAAAAATAACCTATCCAGCAAAAACTGAGTATGATCCTTCTGGGAAAAAAATAGATATTCAATGAAATGAAGGATTTTCAAGCATTCCTGATGAAAAGATCAGAGAAGAGTAGAAAATTTGATTTTCAAATACAAAACTCAAAAGAAGTATTTTAAAGTAAACATAAAAGAGAAATCACAAGCAACCAGTAGAGTAAAACTCTTTACATTTATATACAGGAAGATGTACCCCCTAAAACTTTATCATGATTAGGGCAGTTAGAAGGTCTCTACATAGACAGAGTGGGTGTGAGTAGATCATGCTGGGATTATATTTTAAAATGATTGGTTGTGAGAGAGGGTTGCATTGGGAGAAAGAGAAAGGGAAATGAGTAATAGAGACAATTATCTCACATGAAAGGGATGCCCAAAGAGAAGGGGAAAGTGGCGGTGGAGGGGGTGGTGTTTAAATTTCCCTCTTACTTGAATTAGTACAAAGAAGGAAGAGTATATGTATATGTGCACACACACATATGTGTGTGCACATACTGTATATATGTATATGCATATGCACATGTGTGTATATGTGTATATGTTCATGTATGTATGTGTATATATGTAGATTAGATTAGATATAGAAATCTCCATAGCCAACAGGGACGTAGGGGGGAAAGTGATAAAAGAAAGGAGAAGGTGGTTATCGAAGGGAAGAAACATTAAAAATACAGTGATCAGAAGCAAAACATGCTTTTAAGGAAAGACAGAGTAAAAAGAGAAAGAAAAGTATGAACAGAAGAAAATCAGGAGGGAAATTCATTGTTAGTCATTATAATGGTGAATGGGAATGGGTTGGATTTACCCATAAAACAGAAGTGGATAGCAGAATGGATTAGAAACTAGAAAAAACAACAATATTCTGTTTACAAGAAACACATTTGAAATAGACACACAGAGATAAAATAAGGGCCTGGAGCAGAATCTATTATCCTTCAACTGAAATAAAAAAGGCAGGAGTAACATTCATAATCTCAGACAAAGTGAAGGCAAAAATAGACTTAAAAGAGGTAACTACATCTTGCTAAAAGATACCACAGACAATGAAACAATATCAATATTAAACATGTATGTACCAAATGGCATAGCAGCAAAATTTTGAAAGGAAAAGTTAAATGAATTATAGGAGGAAATAGTCAAATTTATATTAGCGGAAGGACTTCAACTTTCCCTTCTCAAAACTAGATAAATCTAACTAGTTGAGGAGGTGAATAGAATTTTAGAAATTAGATATGATAGGTCTCTGGAGAAAATTGAATGGAAGTAGAAAAGAGTATGCTTTTTTCAGAGCTCTACATTATAGTTTCACAAGAACTGATCATGTTTTAGGGTATAAAATCACACAGAACAATGAATTAAAGCAGAAATATTAAATGTGCTCTTTTCAGAATATAATGCAATGAAAATTACATTCAATTAAGGAATGTGGAGTTATAGATTAAAAAGTGCAAACTAAATAATCTAATTGTAAAGAATGAGTGGATCAAAGAACAAATCATTGAAACAATCAATAATTTCATTAAAGATGACATCAATGAGACAGCCTGCTAAAACAGTACTTAGGGAAAATGTAGATATCTAAATCTTTACATCAATAAAAGAGAGAAAGAGTAGATTGACGAATTCAACATGCAACTAAAAAAAAAAAAAACAAACTAGTGAAAGAACAAATCAAAAATTTCCAAATAAAGACCAGAAAGAAAATACTGTAAATCAAAGGAGAGATTAATCAAAATGGAACTTAAAAAATTAAACTAATAAATAAAACTAAGACCTGGTTTTACGAAAGAAACAATATAACAGATTAATCATTAGCTAATTTGAATTTTAAAAAAGAAAGAAGAAATTCAAATTATCAATATAAAAAATAAAAAAGGTGATTTTGCCCAATTATATGCCAATAAAATTGATAATCTAAGTGAAACAGATGAATATTCATAAAAATATGCAGATTAACAGAAGAGGAAATAAAATATATAAATAACTCTATCTTTGCAAAACAAATTAAACAAGTCATAAATGAACACCCTGAGAAAAACATCCCCAGGACCAGATGAATTTATGAGTGAATTGTGCCAAATACTGAAAAATTAACCCCAATACTATGTAAACTGACACTATGTAAACTAAGTAAATTTGAAAAAATAGGTAAAGAAATAGGCCAACCCAATTCCTTTCATGACGCAGATATGGCTTTGATAGTTAAACTATAGAGAGCAAAAAAACAGAGAAAGAAAACTATAAGCCAATTTCCTTAATGAATATTCATGGAAAAAATTTAAATAAAATATTAGTCAGATTATAGTAATGTATCATAAAGGTCATACAATATGACCAAGTGGGATTTATACTAGGAAATTCAGGGTTGATTTAATGTTAGGAAAAAGATAAGTATAATTGATCACACCAATGAGAAAAGCAAAAATCATTTGATTATATCAATAGTTGCAAAAAAAGCTTTAGACAAAATACAGTATCTATTCCTATTTAAAATACTAAAATTATCGGGAAAAATAGAGCTTTTAAAAAGATAATTAGCTGTTCATCGCTTTCAAAGAGGACCAATGACATCATCATGTTCTGTCTTGACTTGTGTATGAACTGGACTTAAGTGAGGCTGAGTTCCACAAAATCATCAGCCTCGCTCTCTCTTACAGTCATCAAAGCCCATTGGCAAGACAAAAGTCAAGGGGATTGGTGATGGCCCAGTATGCAGTGGATGATCTTGGCACTGTCAACGTTTGACCGAACTCTAAGCACCCCTCACTGCCTATTTCAGTGGCCTTTACGGCAACTGGAAATATTGTTCTCATCCTTCCATTCTGCCAGGGGAAAGTCTTCCCATACTTGTGCACAAGAGAGATATAAAGGATTCTCAGAGTTCAGAGGAGAGATCTAGGCAGAGAGGAGACAACATTTGAGTTGGGTCTTAAAGGATAAATAGAAGGAGCATCTAACTACAACCAAGAGCAAGCATTATATATAATATGGATAAATTAGATACCTCCCCAAATATAAAAATAATTATTTGGTAATGTGCTTGGTATGGCCTCGAATGAGTAAATTAACTTAGATAGAATGGTCATTTTTATTATATTCATTTGGTCTATCTGTGAACAATCAATATTGCTTCAGTTGTTATGATCTCTCTTTATTTGTGTCAAAAGTGTTATGTAACTGTGTTCATATAATCTCTGGGCTTGTTTTAGCAGGTAGAGTCCCAAGTATTTTATTTTGTCTCCAGTTATTATAAATGGAATTTCTCTTTTATTTCCTGCTGTGTTCTGCTGATAATATATAGGGATACAGATGATTTATGTGATTTTATTTAATGTCCTGAAACTTTGTTAAAGCTGTTAATTGTTTCAACTAGTTTTTGAGTTGATTCTCTAGGTTCCTCTATATATACTTTCATATTCCTACTAACTATCTATCTATCTATCTATCTATCTATCTATCTATCTATCTATCTATCTATCTATCTATCTATCTATCTATCATGCTTGTTGATGGTTTTAGATAGATACTGCTTATCATCTTAAGAAAACACCATTTATTCCTAGGCTCTCTAGTGTTTTTAATAGGGATGGGCCCTGTATTTTGCCAGAAGCTTTTTCTGCATCTATTGAGATAACTGTGCGATTTCTGTTAGTTCTATTACTGATATAGTCAATTATGCTGATAGTTTTTGTAATACTGAACCAGTTCTTTATTCCTAGTATCCCACATAATCACAGTGTATTACACTCTGATTTTTAAAATAGTTCATGTAATATTGGAATTCATTGCTTTTTAAATGTTTGGTAGACTTCATTTGTAAATCCATCTGGCCGTGGAGATTTTTTTCTTAGGGAGTACATTGATAGCTTGTTCAATTTCTTTTTCTAAGATGAGGTTAAGTATTTTATATCCTCTTCTGTTAATCTGGGCAATTTACATTTTTGTAAGAATTCATATATTTTACTTACATTATCAGATTAATGGAATGCAGTTGGGCAAAATAGCTCCAAATTATTGCTTTAATTTCCTTTTCATTGGTGGTAAATTTACCCTTTTCATTTCTGATATTGGTAATTTGGTTTCCTTATTTTTTAAAAAAATCAAATTAATGAAAAGTTTATTTTATTGTTTTTTTCATAAAATTGGCTCTTTAATTTTATTTATTCAATAATTTTCTTACTTTCAGTTTTATAAATCTTTCCTTTGATTTTCGGAATTTCTAATTTTGCATCTACCTGGAGATTTTTAATTTGTTCTCTTTCTAGCTTTTCCAGTTGCATGCCCAATATCTCCTCTTTTTCTAGTTTATTGATGTAAGTATTTATAAAGTTTCTCCTAAGAACTGCTTTGACTGCATCCCATAATTTTTAGTAATTTTTATCATTATCATCATTCTCTTTCATGAAATTATTATTTCTATGATTTGTTGTTTCTGTGAGTTGTTAACTCATTTATTCTTTAGGATTAAATTATTTAGTTTCTAATTAGTTTTTAGTCTATCTCTTCATGACCTTTTTTGTTACACGAAGGTTTTATTGTATCATGATCTGAAAAGGATTCATTTAAAATTTCTGCCTTTCTGCATTGGATTGTGAGGTTTTTTTGCCCTAATACGTGGTCAATTTTTGTGTAGGTGTCATGCACCACTGAAAAAAAGACATATTCCTTTCTCTCCCATACAACTTTTCCAAAATTCTATTCACCTCCTGAACTTCTTTTTTGCTTATTTTGTAGTTAGATTTATCTGTTTCTGAGAGGAGGAGGTTGAGCTACAATAGCTTTTCTTTCTGTTCCTTCCTGTTACTCCCTTAACTTCTCTTCTAAGAATTTGGATGCCATGCCACTTGTTATATATATGCTTAGTAGTGATATTACTTCATTTGTGGAGCTGTGAATTGGTCCAGTCATTCTGGAAACCAATTTGGATTTAATATTGTTTTAGACCACTTAAGTAACTAGGTAGTATAAAATATGTAAGAGTATACCTGCTAAATTAGGCACAGGAACTACATAAACATAAAACACTTTTTATACAAATAAAGTTAGATTTAAATAAATGGAATAATATTTATTGTTCATGGTTAGATAAAGCCAATATAACAAACAATTACAATTTTACCTAACTCATCTATTTATTCAATATCATCCCAATTAAATTACTAAAAAAAATTGACTGAGAAAAAGATAATAACAAACTTCACTTGGAAGAAAACAAGGTCAAGAATTTCAAAGTAAGGGAAAAAACAAAAGGAAGAAGATTCCAGCAGTACCAGATTTTAATTTAATTTAATTTAATTTTTCACCAAAAGGGTGAAAACGTGCATATTTTGATCTAGCAATACCACTGCTAGATCTGTATCCCAAAGAGAATTAAAAAAGGGGAACAGTTGAAAAAGTTGTGATGTTATTATGATAGAATACTATTATGCTATAAGAAATGATGAGCAAGATGGTTTTGGAAAAACCTGAGAAGTCTTATATGAACTGATGCAAAGTAAAATCAACAGAAATATGAGAACATTGTATACTATAAGAGCAATACTATGATGATGAACCACTGTGAATTACTTAGCTACTCTGTTCAAGACAATGATACAAGACAATTGCAAAGGACCCAAGATAAAAAAATGCTATTCATCTCCAGAAAAAGAACTGATGAACTCTGAGTGAGGACTGAAGCACACCATGTTTCCACTTCATTTTTCTTGCTTTTTCCCCCAACATAGCTAAGATAGAAATAAGATTTGCATGATTTAACATGTATAATCAATATCATATTGCATGCCTTCTCAATGGATAGAGAAGGGGTGGGACAAAGAGAAAGAATTTGGAAATCAAAAATTTTTTTAAAATAAATGCTAAAAATTTTAAAAAGAAAAGAAATTTTCTTTAAGTGTATTTATGAATTTCTTTAAATGTACCCATATAGAGTCATAGTCCAGTCATGGATACCACACACATTCTCAGTAATACTCTTGAGGTCTATTTTCCTACTCTGTTTCATTTTCTTGCATGCTAATATATTGTTCATTTGTAAATGGTTACTTGAGTTGATGTGTTTTAGTGCTATCTACTTTCTTGGCTTTTGTCTCCTATGAACTCTCTGTCTCTTTTTTTAAAAATTCTTTTCTTTTTAAAAATTTTAGCATTTATATACATTTATACACATTTAAAAAATGAAATCAGTAAACAGGGAAGTCTTGTCTATTAAAAAGTACTACAGTGAATACATCCAGGAATCAGAATTGGGAAAATATTTTAATTAGAAAACATTTGAGTCAATTGAACAATCAGTCAAGTAACATTTATTAAGTGTCTATGTTTGCCAGATGCTGTGCTAAATGCTGGCCATACAAAGAAAGGTAAAATTTTTAAAAAATGCCCTGATCTCAAGGAGTTCACAATCTAATAAGAGAAATACCATGCAAACAACTACGTATAAACAAGATCTATTCAGGGTAAATTGGGGTTAGCCTCAGCATTAACATTCAGGAGGACGGAGAATGGCATCTTGAGGAAGGTGGTACTAATGCTAGGAACTGAGGGAAGCCAATGGATCTCAGATGCAGAGATGAGGAAGACAAATACTCCAGACATAAGAGAAAAGTTAGTGAAAATGCTCAGTGAGGCAACAGCATGTTTTGTATGAGGAACAGCAAGGAAGTCAGTATTGCAGTGTAGGTATAATAAGGGAATAATGTATAAGAAGTCTGGAAAGGTAGGAAGGGGGCATATTATAAAGGCTTTCATTTGCCTTTTAACTAACTCTATTTTAGGTTTAATTTTGTCCTAGATCATGATTGCTACCTCTGCTTTTTTACATCATAAATTCTACTCCAGCCCTTTACTTTATCTCTGTGTATATCTCTCACTTTTATTGAGTTTCCTGAAAGCAATATATTACTGAATCCAGATATTTAATCCATTCTGTTATCCATTTCCATTTTATGGGTAAATTAACCCCACATTCTAAGTTATATTTACTTGTACATATCCCATTCTTACAGGGCAAAGGAAAGGAACAGTCATTTATTAAGTGCCTACTATGATCCAGGCACTCTACTTAGTATCGCTGTTGTTCAGTAGTTTTTCAGTTGCGTCTAACTCTATGTGACCTCATTTATGGTTTTCTTGGCAAATATCCTGAAGTGGTTTGCCAGTTTCTCCTTCAACTCATTTCACTGATGATGGAACTGAGGCAAGTAGAGTGAAGTGACTTGTTCAGAGTCACACAGCTGGTAAGTGTCTGAGGTCAGATTTGAAACAGGAAGATGAGTCTTCCTGACCCAGCTGCCCTAAGTGCTTTACAAATATTATCTCATTTCATCCTCACAATAACCTTGGGAAATAGGTGATATTATTACCCTTATTTCACAAATGAGGAAATTGAAACAGACAACAGTCAAGTGTCTGAGACTGTATTTAAACTCAGCTCTTCCTGACTCCAGACTCACTACTGTATCCACTAGACCTCCTACCTGCCTACTTGAAGAATACTCTTTTCTGATCTATCAGTCTCCATTTCTTACAATCCTTACCTTACTAAAAGGTTTTGCTAAGATGCTTCCATAAAGCCTTTTCTCTAATTGCTAATGTCCTATGGAAGAAACTTGTATTTACCTGTGTACATGTGTCTTCTCAAAGAAGGCTGGGGAGAACATTAATTTGTTAATTATCTGCTCTGGGCCTTGCTCTATGATAACAATTTTATAAATATTATCTCACTTGATTTTCCCATTTCAAGTTCTTTATATCCCAGGTGCCAAACACAGTTTTTTAAAGGTAGTCAGTGTTTCAACACTTTTCTTTTTAAAGACTGAGTCTCTCAAGTTAACTTAGCCTGGAAGTTTAGGGAAAGCTTACATTCCACTATTGACTGGACCATGAACTTTAACCTGTTATGTTTTCTACTTGGGTTAACCGAGAGGCTCTCAGTCCAGGAAGTTTACCATTTTAATGCCAAACTTAATGCTGACTCATTAGCATCTTCCACTGAGGCTCAGAATTTCTGAGCTCAGGGAAGCCCCCTGGCTTTAGCCTTCTAGGCGGCAAGCATTTCAGGTTTGTACCATCATAACTGGAATACACAACAAACAATAAATGTTTATTGAATTTAATTGGTAATGAGAGTTTTATGGGATATTAGAGGTCATTTTAGGATCATAAGTTTAGAGCTGACAGAGACCTCAAAGACATATAATTCAGCTCCCTCACTTTACAGATGAGAAAACTGAGTCTCAGGGAAACTGTGATTGTTTCAAGGTCACAAAAAGACCAAGTGACAGAAAGTTCAGTCTTCTTATTCCAGACACAGTACTCTTTCCCATGTGTCACAGTTTTCCATCAAACCTCTTATTTTACAGATGAGAAAACTGAGGCTGGAAGGAGAAAGATTTAAAGCTGCCTCTATTTTTATAAATCCTATCTTCCCCTTCAGGACAGCTTGGTAGCACAATGGATAGAATGTCAAGCCTGGAGTCAGGAAGATCTGAGTTCAAATCCAGCCTCAGACACTTATTAGTTGTGTGACCCTAGAGGAGTGACTTAACCCTGTTTGCCTCCATTTTCTCATCTGTAGAATGAGCTGGAGAAGGAAATGCCAAACAACTCCAGTATCCTTGTCCAAGAAAACCCTTTTAAAGGGGTCACAAAGAGTCAGACACCATTAAAAATGATTAAGCAAGAACAACAATCTTATCCTTCAGCTTTAAGACTCACCAAGAAAAGAGTTTTTCCCCAGATCCTACCATGCATGGCTATAGTTGAGAACAGGACTATTCTCAATTGTTCAATTTGAAGGAAAGTTCAGTCTCGTCCAATGGCATTTCAGAGAAATATTCTGTCTTTTGTTTTAAAACAAGAACACATAACACATACTGAATGCCTTTCATCTTCAAAGCCCTTCACAAATATTAATTAATCCTTAAAATGATATCAGGCTCTAAAGGTGAAATCTGCAAGTACAGATTTATCTCAGAAAACCTACTTTGCCCTAAGCCATGGTAGATGTTCACTGAGCCATCCTACTCTAGGGGGAGCAGAGGATTTTCTAAAACCTGCTATATTCTTTTGATTCTTGCAGGGTTATTTGCAAAGATTTCTTACATTCTTTTGACTAAAAGAAGGAAGAAGAAAAAAAGATAAAGATTTCAAGTCATATGAACATGGCTATTTCCTCCTGCATTTCTGGAGGGGGAAGGAAGAGCAAAAAAGAACTTGTCCTGAAAAGATCTAAATCTTAAGGAGATATCTACTTGAGGATATTTGTTATGAGGTTTTGGAAAATTCACCATGTTTGTTAAGCAACCACATATTCTCAGAAAATCTTAAGAGCATCTTCCTCTTCCAGTATTATGATTTGCATGGCATACAGTCCAAATCCTTTTCTTCTCCTTTTCATGAAACAGGAGGGGGTATCTCCAGTGAGCCTATTGGCTACAACATGGAATGCTTGTTTATAAATAGGAAAATTACTTTTCTTCTTAGGAACAGTCATTGATCATAAAAGAGTAGGTTATAAGTGTTAACTCATTGCCTCCCCAACCCCTCTCCATGAAATAGTAGTAGCACCCAATCACTGTAGTACCATTATTAGATCAGGCTCAAAGATAAGTCTCACTTCAGGAGGAGACATGAGATGTTAACCAGAGGGCATGCCAATTACTCTAGATCTGAACGTCCCCTGCAGTTGAGTATAAATGTTGTAGATGAAAATAGGATAGGACTATCCTGAATAAGAGGAGACAAGGACAGTGAGATCATCTAGGGCATTCTGCTAGAAGTCATTGAACTGGATATTTCATACACTAATATCATGTGCAAACAGAAAAGTTGTTGGGTCAGTTATATAAAGCAAACATCAGAGAATGGATGAACAGCTTCAGTGGCATATTGGTTCACCTAAGATACTCTATATAGGAAAGTCTTCTATGGAAGGATTATAGTAAAACATGGATCAGAACTGCATAGGTAGTTAGGTGGTGCAGAGGATAGAGGATGGTGCCTGGAATCAAGAAGACGAGTTCAAATTTAGCCTCAGATACTTACTAGTTGTGTAGCCCTAGCCAAGTTACTTAATCTCTATCCACCTCCGTTTCCTTAACTGTAAAATGAGGGTAACAATAGCACCTATCTCCCAAGCTTATAGAGAAATCAAATGAGTTGATCTTTGTAAAACACTTTGTGAAACTTAAAGCATCATATAAGTGTTAGATGTTGTGATGAGGATGAGGATAACAAGACAATACAGCGTGGAGAGGTTACAATTTGCTTCTGTGAATGACAGAAGTCACAGATCCATTAGAGCACCCAAATAAAATACCATCCTAGCAAGTTTCATGTTTTTTTCCAAAATGCTTACAAATACATTATCATATATATAATATACACATACATACATGCACACACACATATATGTATATATATGTATATAATCCTTTCTTGCAATGGCAAAAAGGCCATCTTAAGATTCAAAGATCAAATTGATAAGCAGAGAAGATAGAAATGCCATAGTAGAGGATATAGAACATCTTAGGTGGAAAGGGAACTTATAAAGTAGGCTGATAGGCATATAGGCAGGAGGAAGAGAAGGAAGGAAGCAAGGGAGAAAGGAAGGGAGGAAGGACAGTAGAAAGAAGGAGGGAAGGAAGAAGGGAAGGAAAAAGAAAGAAAGGAAGGAAAAAAGGAAGGAAAGGAGGAAGGAAGGGAGGGAAGGAAGAAAGAAAGCTTAAAAAAAGATAAAGCACTATTAAGTGCTTTCTACATATCAGGCAGTATGCTAAGCATTTTGCACTGGGAGGTAGGTGTTTCTACGATTCTCA
Source organism: Notamacropus eugenii (assembly GCF_028372415.1). Classification (NCBI taxonomy): domain Eukaryota; kingdom Metazoa; phylum Chordata; class Mammalia; order Diprotodontia; family Macropodidae; genus Notamacropus; species Notamacropus eugenii. The sequence continues at coordinate 288,964,339 of NC_092876.1, forward strand.
TGTTATAATTAAGGAGATTCAAGCCCCAACTTCCTCCTGGCAGGAGTAAAAGTATCCCTTGGAGAAGGATGAGGGGGAGAAGAGACTAGAGATGTCTATTCTGTCTTCCTTTGTGCCACACATTAAGCCAGCCTTCATCACAGATAGGCCCTCACTTTTGTTACATTTGGGGTTCCCTTTTTCTCCTAATTATAACAAAGGAGATAGAAAGTCAACAATAAAACAATTAAAGCTGAATACTGAAAAATTAAAATGATCAAGTTGGGCCTCAAATACAAGATGAGAAGGCATCTTACTCCTCTTTTCTGAAATGGAACCCTAAAAATGATTACTGAACTGCTTTTTTCCCTCTTTTTTCTATTCTTTCTTTTAAAGGGATGACTCTCTGGGGGGAAAGATACATTTAAAAATTCAGGTTGTATTTTTAAAAAAGATATTAAAATTCTAAAAATAAAGTAAAGCATCTCATTTTGCTAAGCTTCACCTGTGATTATCATGTTAATTATCTTATGTTGTGCTGAGTGCTCTGCTAGATACAATTGTTTGCCCTTCCTTCTTGAGGAGGACCATGACCTCACAAAGGAGATGTCATGCCTTGCAAGTGAATTGGATTTAAGTAATGCTATAGAGGTACTGGATCGAACATGATTCCTACCCTCATGAACCTTTAAATTAAGGGTCAAAATGCATTAAAAATAATAAAAACATAAATTGTGTAGTACATACTAAATTTTTGTAGGAACTGATAGGACGGGGAGTAGCATTGGAGTTGCAGTAGTAGAGAAACATTCTAGGTAACAGAATAAACCAAAAATATATGCAAGTATAGCTTTGGAAACAACAATGAGAATGCTGCACTTTGGGGGTAGTATGAAGGAGGACCAAATAGCCATACATGTATGTATATACATATATGCAAAACTATTCTATACATACGTCAATTTCTCAGGTTTTCTGTGGATGCAGATAGTGTCTTTCTTCACATGTCCTTTTGGTATTTATAATAAACTCCATAGAACTTTGTAGCTTATGATATCAAGGGTGAAAGAGCTTTGTCAAATAACTCTAAGCTGGTATAGATAGAGGAGGAGGAGGATGTTTTCCATGGACAGAGATTATAGAAAGCTGATTTGGGAGAAATAGATAAGAAAAGTATAGAGTCATAGAATTTGAAATTTGGAAGGAACTTCAGGGGCCGCCTAGTCCAAGTGGTGCATGAAAGAGACCCTTAATATAACGTACCTGAACAGTGGTTGACAAAACTCTGCCTAAAGAACTACAAGGAAGATGACCACCCCCCCCACTTCTCAAAATAACCCATTCTCCTTTGGAGTCATCTCTAATTGTTAGGAAGTGTTTTCCCTCTGGAGTAAAAGAGTACAAATTTGAACCATTCTTCACAGGCTAGTCTTTCAGATGCTTAAAGGTAACCATTATGCATTCCCATTCCCATTCCCATTCTCATTCTTTTTTTCTTAAGGTTAAACATGCCCATATGACAAGGACTCAAGGTTTTTCACAATCAGCAGGTTGCCAAACTCTGGGTACTTCCCAGTTTATCAACAGCTGTATTCAACTGTATTATAGACAAGGAAACATTAACATTTTTCTTATATGGTCTCAAACTTCTCTCTCAAAGGTCAATGATACTCTCTTATCACCCTCCTTAAACAATCCTAGGACTTTTTCATAATCCTCATTTTCACAATTCAACATTCCAGATGAGTTCTGACAAGGTCAGACTGCAGTGTCACTATCACCTTCCTATTCCTAGAAGCTGTGCTCCACTTCATGCAGCTCAAGACAGCATTAGCTGTTTTGGCTGCCACATCACACTGCTTGTGTCCTTCTAAAATCCCTAGATTTTTTTTTAGAATGACTGCTACTTAATTATGTCTTCCCAATCCTCTATTTGTGAAATTGATTTTTTTGTTTCCAGGTGTAAGACTTTATACTTATTTCTAATGAATTTTAACTTAATATATTCAGTCAAATGTATGTCTATCAAGATGCATTCGGATACTGATTTTGTCATCCAATGTATTAGCTATCTCTTTCACCCAACTTTGTGTCATCTACAAATTTGATAAGATAAGATACTTTTCCCAAGTCATTAATGAAAAAGTTGGCACAAAGCCAAGTATATATTCCTGGGGTATTCCCTTAGAGACCTCTCTTGCCATGTTGAAATTGAACTTAATAAAAAGACTTTTTGAGTCTGGTCATCCAAATAATTATAAATTTATTCAATTGTATTACTGTCTAATCCAGGGGTGGGGAATCTGCGGCCTCGAGGTCCTCATGTGCAGCATTTTGACTGAATCCAAACTTCACAGAACAAATATCTTTAATAAGATGATTTGTTCCATAAAAGTTGGACATAGTCAAAAGGCTGCACCCAATGACCCAGAAGACCACATGTGGTTTCAAGGCCATAGGTCCCACACTCTTGGCCCTCTAATCCATATTAATGGCATGTTACTGTGATGAAAAACAAATTAGGATCTTTTGTTGTTTTTGTTTTATTAAAAGTGCCTCTGATTGAATAATGTAATTAAAGAAGATCTTTCCCACCCATTGATGGGCCTGCCCATTGTGGGAAACTTAATTAGAGGAGTTGTTTTTGTAGGAGTGTCCCAAGTACCTTTTGGTTTTTCTATTGAGGCACTGGGTTAGAAGGTTATGCCCTCTGGCTCTAAAAAGTGTATAAATACTCTGAGGGTGAGATTTTACTCTGGGGCTTAGTTTTTGTAAGATTTGACTGCCAGATAAGAACTCTGGGAAGCTGCTAAAAGAGCTCCCCCCTCTTCCCCCTTTGAAAACCCAGATGTCAGTGCTTATCTGGCTGGTAACTATGGTCAGACAGCTGGGGTCCAACTGTCTGTTGAATTCAGTCAGAGGAAGTCATGTTTGTTGAACTTTTGATTTCTCTGTATTTTCTTTGAATTTCAGGGTGCTGACTCCCCTGAATTAAATGAATGATATATGTGCTTGGTTAAAGGAATGATACATATGCTTGATTAAAGTGATTGTTAACCCCTCAAAAGTTGCTTTTCCTTTTATAAATGCAGATCTAAGAACCTGTCATAGCAGGCCCCTATGTGTATGTTGGGGGGTGCTTACTGATACAGGTACTCAAAAACTTTGATACTGAGGTAAATAAAGGATATTAAAGTAAAAATGCCTAACATAATTTGAGCAGAAAAAATAGAAATGAAAGTATATACTTGGGAGTCATTAGCATAGAGATGATATTTTAAGCTATTGGTAAGGTATTTTTGTTTAAGAACTACAGAAAAAGAAAAAAAAAAACACAGCCTGAGCTTCAGGTGTTACTCATAAAGGATGGACTATGCAGAGGAGTTAACTAATACAAAAAAGAAATAACAATGGGAAAGGGAGGAGATCATTCACCACAGTGTATGGTCATCAAATCAAAGGATCAGGATTTAAAGGGAGATTGGTCACCATTGTTGAATGAATTAGAGAGGTCAGTGAAAATGAGGATGACAAAAAGGTCATGGGGATGTTTAAGGAAGCCAGGAAAAGGATAGGAAGAGGATACTACTGATGTGTGAAAGACCAGATTAAGGCCATATAAGAACATTTTGAATATTTGTATGACTATAATACAGCATAATAAATTCTTTCTTCATTTATTTAAAATGAACCTCCTGTGATTATATCAGAATTCAGCCATTAATGGAATGCAAATACTTACCAATTGTTCCAGAGGGGTGATGATGTCCTTTAAGACATGCTGGGAATGATTTCTCCTGTGCCGAGAGATCTGCAGAAATATTGATATTAGATGTCAATTCAGCTCCTTTCAATTTAATTAAAGACTTAGAATTTGCTACACACAAGACACTGTGCTATGTAAGGGACAGTTAGGTGGCCTGATGGATAGAGTGCTAGGCTTGCAGTCGGGCAGACCTAAGTTCATATTTAGATTCAGACACTTACTATCTATGTGACTCCAGGCAAGTCTTTTAACCTCTGTTTGCTATAACTGTAAAATGGGGAAAATAACATAGTTCTGAGTATCAAATGAGATAATATATTTGTGAAATTCTTACTGTAATGCCTGATATTTTGTAGATATCATATAAGTATTTATCCCCTCCACTTCCCCTATGTAGACAATAAAGAGGAATAATTCAAAAGTTCCCTCTCTCAAGTAGCTTATATTCTACTGAAGTACTAAAATGTGTACATGAATAGGTATGATACAAGATCATTTATAAAAGAAAAAGCTCAGACTGGGGAGTTCAGAGATTTCAAGAAAGAGAGCATGTTTATTTGAATCCTGAATGAATATGAGTGTGGAGACAGAAACAGAAGAGGGGCACTATATAGTCATAGGCTATGCACAGAGGTAGTGAGCCAAATGTTAAGTTTAATTCCGATTTGGTTGGAACACAGATTACATGATGGGGAGTCAGAGGAGATAAAGCCAGAATGGTAGAATAAAAAATAAATAGGTGTAGGGCTGGAAAAGACCCCCAAGGCCATAACGTCTGAATGCTTCATGGTACACTGAGGTGAAAAAACGGGCCAAGAGAGACTAATTGACTAGCCCAGAGACACACAGCTAGTATGTGGCTGAGACATTTTTGAACATAGGTCTTCTTGACCCCAAGTCCAATGCTATAAGGCAGAAGTAGATTTTGACAAGCCTTCAGTTTCAGGCCAAGAAGTTTTCATTCTATCACAGAAGGAACTGGAGCTACCTAAGGTTTTAAAAAAGAGGAGGGATCTATAGAGACTTCTTCCTGAGGAAGATTTATTTAGCCATTATATAGAGGATAGATTAGGGACGGAAGAGACTTGAAGCAATAAACCCAGTGAAGAGGCTGTTACAATAGTCCAGGCAAGAGATAACAGTGACTGTAAGTGGAGACAAGGAAGTAGATGTGCAGTATATTGAAGAGGTAGAATTGACAGGTCTTGCCAACTGATTGAATAAGTAGTGTGCATATGAGGCACAAGGAAAGAAAAGACTCTGAGGGAAAACTATAATGAGAAATTCTAGCACCCAAGGCAAATTCAGTTGATATAATAACTAGTGGGAATGACTAATCCTGTGCATGATTGAGGTAGATTATAAGTAAGAGGTTATAAAAGCCAAGGAAAATCGGGAGCAGTGTATTCAAAGGGCAAGGGTTTGTGTTAGAAAACACAGCTGTGAACCTCTTCCTGAACTTGTTAGGGAGAAAGGAGAGTGACTTAGTTGGCCACCAATGACAACAGAGAGGAAGTATGAAGTGAATTGTAAGGGAGTGGTGATGGTTGTTTTATTATGGTGGCAGAAAGTGGTGGGTCTGAAAGTGGTAGAGGGGAACAAGGTACATGACAACTCTTCTTTATGGCCCTTTGGGTCAGAGGAAGTGAAAGAAGGGCAATCAGTCTTACAAAGAGTATTAAGAGACATGTGGTACTTTCCCCCTCCTTTGGTACACAAGTGGTGGGAAGATGGGTATAGAACATTGCATGGATTTTTTTTTAATGTATTCATCAGATTTCCTAATTATTTCCTTTTATTTCTCTTTTTAAAATTACTTTGTTCTAAGCAAAGGCTTTCTGGGAAGAGGCAGGGAGAAAGGTAAAGAGTGAAATATAGATGAAGTTAAAAACAAAAGGTATCAATTAAATCTATTTAAAAGCAAGATATATAGTGCCTTCAGTCAGTCAGTCACTTAACAAATATTTATCAAGTGTTTTCTATGTTCCAGGGACTGTCTAAGCACTAGAGACATGTTGAAAGGCAAAAGATATTCTCTGACTTCAAGAAGCTCCCATTCTAATAAGGGAGATTACATGTAAACAACTATGTGTGTACATCTAGACACATACATACATATACACATATAAAATGTGTATGTATGTATGCATATACATACATACACATACACACACACACATATATATATATACATTCATACGTGTGTGTGTGTGTGTGTGTGTGTGTGTGTGTGTGTATGAAGAGAGGGAGAGTAAATGAGAGGTAAACCCAGAGAGAAATAAATAATGGAAAAGGGAAGAGATTTTTGCTGAAGCCTGGATTTGACCTGAATTAGAATATGAAAGGTAGGGTAAAGATGAGTTTGTGATTTCTACATAAGCATTCCAGATGTCAAAATGGAAAGAGTAGGCAGAAGAACATAGGAGCTAATGAGGTATACAAACTAAATTTATCATAGGATAGGTTGGGAGCAGGTAGAGATAAAAACAAGCCACTTTTGGTACTCTCCTGGGTAATATTGATTACTACTATAACTTTCTATCTATGTTCCCATCTCCCCCACTATTCCCAGAAATATCACAATTGCCCAGCTGACACCTTCTGTTTGCTTCAAGAAAACCTACCTCTATCTCCACCTAGCTCTGGTCATTTCAGGAATCTTCCCCAGTGGGTCCCTCTCTTTCCTTTTGGCAGCATATTAGAACTCTGGATCTTTGTCTTGGCCTTGTTTGCTGCCTTGAGTCTGCTCAGATCTAAGCCCAACAACAAAGACCTATCCTTATACTCTCTCTGGAGACTGTCTCTGTTCAACCACTCATTTGGGAGAAACCCCAACAATCCATGGTTTCACTTCTAAGTCTCTGACCATCTTCTCCTCCATAGCCTTCTGGGTTAAAGATAGGTTTTTGAGGATCATAGATTTGGAGCTGAAAGGAATCAGTTAATGTGATAGTGAGAGGGAATGAACCCATGCATGGTTGAGGTAAATTGGAAGTAGAGGTCATAGAACCCAAGGAAACTGAGGAACCCCCTTTAATTACAGCTGAAAAAGATAGGGCTATAGAGTTTAAATGACTTGCCCAACAAGGAACAAGTAGACTCTGAACAGTTCTAACTTTCATAACAATATTCTTTCTTGAAATTGGGTATGTTGGATATTTAATTCCTTTCTACCCTATTTTAAGCTTTTATTTTACACAGAACATTTAGAATATGAAAAGGACTCATAGGAACCCCTAAACAAATACAAACTCATAAAATGACCCATGAAAGCCTGTGGACAATTAATATAATTCTTATTCCTCCATTTTGGGTGTCACTTTGCCACAGTCTTGATTTAAAAGGATTATCAAATTTATAGCAGCTTGTTTGTACTATATTTTACCAGTCATGGTTGCTAAATACTGAGCGAGATTATGTGACTGGTCCAAGCTTACAAAACTATAGAGAGTGTCTGAAATAGGATTCAAGTTCTAGTCTTCCTAACCCAATCTCCTTTGCCACCTAAATAGAAACAGAGAGTTTGGAGAGCAAAGTTTAAGGAAGATGATCTTCATTATGAAAATGTTAAGTTTTAAATGTCAATGGGACATATTGGTGGAGATATCCATGTCTGGAAGTTAATTAAAATTGGAATATTTGAGTTCAGTAGAGGCGTAAGAGCTGCAAAGGCAGATATGGAGGTCATCAGAATAAAGATAATAATATGAATCATAGGAGTGGATGAGGATATAATGAAAACAGAACTATACAAAGAGGAACCAAAGGATCTGGTGGTGTAAGATAAGGGGGGAGACATCTTTGTTTTCTGTTGGACTTCTATAATTATCCTCAACCTCAAAACAACTCCTTTAAAGTGGGTTAAGAAATTGCTACAGTACAAACTTAGTAGAAGTAGTTGTACAGGAAGTCATTGTCATTTGTGTGTGCTGTGGACCCTGTGCCCTCACAGTTCCCACTTTTTAAGAGGCTCAGTCAGATTTTTGGTAACAGGAAATCATCGCTAGTAGCCTCCTCTTGAATAAAATATTGGAAACAGTTACATTTCTGCTAGTAAGTCACAGAATGTATTGATCTCTCTCAAGCAGGTGGGGCATTATTACAATAACTCATATGTAGACCCAGGAAAGGGAGAATCAGATTCAATGGATCAAGACCAGTTCAATCTGATAAATAAAGTTACAGTAATAAATGCAAATATTCTCACTGAAATGTCACTCCTATGCCTTATCTTAGTCTAGGAGATAACCTTGGGTTTTTGAACACTATGCTAATGGATCACTAACTCTGGAATGGCCTGCCAGATTGAAAATGCTTAGAATCCAAGCCCAACAACAAATCTCATATTTATTGTCCAAATACACTCAAAGAAATTCTTCAATAGAATTGATTTAATGATGATTTGGTATTTCATTAGAGCCATTCATGATACTTAGACATAGAAGGAGCTACTAAGACATAGAAGGAGCCTCATGTGTCTGACTGAGAGACTGGAGAAATGAGAGAGGATTAAAATATTAAAGTTGTATTAATATAAGTGTATCCCAGGTATCCCCTCTAGAGATAAGAGACCCATAAGAGGCAATTTCTTCTGGATGCACAGAGATAGTATTTTAGTAATTAGTAATTGTCATTTAGAGGGAAGTTAAGTCAAAAGTAAACATTACCCAAAGGACATTTTCACAACAAAGTAAAAAATATTTACGACTGTTTTTTGAATTCTTCCCATATTTCTTTTGGATAAGCAGCAAATAGTATCATTCTTCTATTAGCAATGCAGGCAATCTGTCTTGCCCAAACAATCTTTGAAGGAGTTGACAGAAGAGACTTTTTATTTCATGACTCCCACACTAATAGTATCTACAGTAGAATGCTACTTCTATAAAAATACATTATCTCAAATCAAGGCAAAGTTACTAAAAGTCACTTATGAACTCTGGAAATTCTGAATTGTTTTAATTAAGTTGAATATATATCTGTAGGTGCCATTTAATTATTTCATATAGATGGCTAGGAGGGCTATGTGATTTCAAGTCAGTTTGTTTCATCATGTTTTTTTTAAAGCCAACATGGTGAATAAATCTTGGGGCTAAGACATCACTTGGTAACTTACCATCACAACTATCCCAACTATAGTATTCAGCCATAATTTAATCAGTTCCACAAACTACAAATATCAAGAACAAGATTTGTGTACATCCAGGTTCATCCACATTACTACGGAATTATTTTCTTCTGTAAATCTTGAGTTGTCACTACAATGAGGGAAGTGAGACAGTTCATATATGGGGCAAGAACATAGCACTTGTGAACAATAACTCAATAAAATAAGGCTTTATTCTTATCTGAATCTCAATTTTCATCCACTTATGTCTCCTGTTTTTCAGTATATAAAGTCAATAAATTTAGAGGACTGCTCCAATATGGTTCGTTTACAGGAGGCTGTGAACACAGAATGGGCTGGAATGGAGGGACTGTCATTTTTAGCACTGCTGGGAGTATCACAACAATGTGAGCTTATAACCCTTAGAATATCATAATTTCAATAACGACCTATATTTTACTCAAAAAATTATTTCTTTATTAAATCTGTGAATCCTAAGGACAATAGAACCCTTTATTCGATACATTATTTTTTCAGTCCCAAAATAGTGCACACAAGGCTTTCTATATACTCTATTTTTGATCATTAACTTTAGTAGGAAATGATTATTAGTGCTAGAATTTAAATATAGTTTGACCAAAAACATTAATCATATTGTACTCTCTAACAGAAAAAATAATCTAAAGAATCCTGAATAAATTTAGTTTATCTGTAATGTCTACATCTGCTAGAGTTCCAAATGTTCTTAATTAGTACATGGTTCCAGACTCTAAAAATAGCTGATCATGTATGTATGCAGAAAACACATTTTCAGTACACAGAGCCTTCACATTTTTTTGTTAATTTTAATACTTTAAAACTCTGAAATCCCTACCTGACTACTATTTGCTCCTCACTGAAATTTGTACCCTGATTAAATGGCCAGTTCTCAATTCACACTCAGCTTTTCAGGGGAAAAGTATAAAAGAATCTTCTTGAGAATTCAGTGTCTTTCTGACCTATTTATGAAGAATATCACTTAACAGTTTCATTAGGGATGAATAACAGCTGGTGACATGGCTGTGTCCTAAAGTGTTTTTCTCTCTCAATATTCTGCATCTTAAGCAATTGAGCCTTCATAAGAAATACTTTCTTTAGTGGCAGTCCTTCCTTTGGGGAGAAAAAAATGTCAGACCACATTGTCTGTATTTTGCAATCTTGTTTTCAGTGGTGTCACATTCCTATTTTATTAGCTCGTAGAGTAAACTGGAATGATTTGCTGATGCTATTGAAAGAACTTCTAGAGAGTTGCCTTCTAATTGGGGTTTCTCATGAAACCTCCCATCAATGCGACATATATCTGTGAAATATTTTTAATTGAGTCAAATTATTTTCTCTTCCTTCTCTACCCTACCTCACTCAGAAATTCAAAGATTATTTTTTCAATGATGAAAATGAAGTACTTCGACTATGTAAAACATATTTTCTCCTTAGATTTATTATTTTTTCATGTATAACAATTAAATTTTTCAAATATCTTTTTCTCCCTTCTAAAAACAGAATTTAAAATCAGTGTTCCAAAGTATCTTCATAATTTTTTCTCATTCTTTTTCTATTTGACTCACTTAAAGAAAATAAAACCAATTGGTGGGATTGGTACTTGAAATATTGCCTACTATAACAATAATAGGATTTATGCTTATTATTTTTCCTTGTGTAGGAGGACCTACTCTGAATATGATGGAAAGTTATACATTTATGTAAACGTTCAACAGCACATTTCTTTTGAAAACAGATTACCATTTTTGGATGAAAGTTTCTTATGGCATAAGACTGAAACAAAAAAGGAAAAGATAAAAATTATCTGAAAAAATTACTGTTTTTTAAATATATTTCCATACTCTCATGGGGGACCAGCAAGGTCCTTAGTTATGGGTTAGAAAACAAAGTTTGCCTGTGATAATCCTTTTCACTGAAATGCTTTCTTGAAGTATCTTGACTCTTGTGTTCAATTTTTTTTTTCATTAGCTTGGTCAAAAAAAAAAAGTGGATTTCTTTTGTTTTGTTTGTTTTTAGAAAAGAGCCAACCAACAATTAAAGACCAATATTGAATTGAAGTATGCTTAGAATGTAGAGGTTTGGCAACAATGCCAGAGTACCTACCACAAGTACTTTGCTTTCTCCCAAATGTCAAACATAGCAACCTAAGCTTGTTTTAAACTTGTTTACGACAAATCTATGTGGTAGGTACTTGTTAACAAGAGCACTGGAAAGTCTAATTTAAAGCATTTGACTTTGCTAAGAAGCCAATTTTCCAATTTTCCTTCCATTCAGAGTAATGCAAATTATATTATAAGGCTTCAGGGAGAGGCTCATATACAGATCATGGAGTAAGAAAGACTTGGATACACTTTCCACCCCTCATACCTACTAGCATGGTGAATTTAAGCAAGTCACTTAACCTCTCATGACCCTCTGGCAATTCTCTAAGATCATATACTGCACAAGAGTCGTCCATCTGTATTGGTTGAGGGAATTCTTTTTCTAGTAATTCCCTATACCATTGAAATCCTGTTTAGACTACCAAGAAAATGATTTATAAACCTCTGTAGCACAACTGTAGGTAATAACACTGATAATGAAAATGATTTGTACAAATGAGAGCACTATGCAATTCCTTTGTTTGGTTAAAGTATAATATTCAACCAGTAGATGGTTAATATTTGAAGTTTTCTCTTTCTGTCTTTCATATTGTTTAGTTACTATTTCTGATCACCTGTTACAAATGTCTATTAGACTCTTCCTTCAAGTTCCTTTGACTATGTCCTGCCAATCAGGAATGTAATATGCTCTATAATATGCTTCTCCCTGCAAACAGTCAAAAGTGAAGACTGAGGGACCATCTTGAGGTCATGCTGAAGTTGGTTTATCAGCAGTATTTTGATTTGAAAAGCATTCTTCAGTCAGCCACCATGTCACCTGCAGCATTCTAAAGCTGTTCCGTGAGTCCTCACAAATCTCTAGCTAAGTCTAGTTTAGTTAAAGTCAGCCTCAGCAACACTGCTCCCACTGCTCTCCCCCACCCCAACTAGCCAAAGGGGACCCCTCCACTTCTGGAGTGACTCTAGCCTCAAAGAATTCTTCCAATGTCCTACTTTTCACTCCACATATGTTTCTCCCAGAATAAACCAAGACTAGTTCACAACTGTCCAATTTTAATAAAATTAATTCTACGTGGGACGTAGATATGCATGCACATTTGCTGACTGCTTTAACTTGCTTCTTTTCAGTGCCTTCACTTCATTCCCCAGATGCTTCCAATTTAAAATGTTCCCTCTTCAAGAAACTGCTCAGACTCAGAGGTGCCATCACTAAGTTCTTGGAAATGAAATAGTATTTGCTGTCAGTCTTGTTGCTTTCATGGAGTAGCTGATTGTTCATTTAATTACAGTTATATACATAGGGTCATATTGTGGAATTTAGAACTGGAAGGACCATTATAGATCATAGAATTACAGATCACAGACCTAGAGTCAGAAGGCGTCTTACAGATCATTTAGGGCAGCCAACTCCTTTTTGTACAGATAAGGAAACTGAGGCCAAGAGATGTTCAGTGACTTAACGATGGACACAAAGAAGGAAAAACTGAGTTTCAAAACTAAATATTCTTACTCAAACTCAGTGCTTATTCCATTGCACAAAACTAGGAAGAGCAGGTGGGATGAGAGGAAGGGTACTACCAGAAAGTTGTTTAGGAAAATACTGGGGCTCATGTTGCCAAACAATGGCATTATTTTTTCCCCTCAAAATTACATACATATGGTCTCCCACCTTTTCTTGGAGAAATGTGGGCTAACATAAGCAGAACATTACATATGTTGTCATATATGCTCTTTGGATCTATTGGCCTTACTTCATTGTTTTTCTTTGTTTTAAAGGAAGATACATTGAGTGGTGGAGGTCTCAGAGGTTCTATGGCTAAGAGTGACTGATCCTGAAAAAAATTTCATGAATCATACTTTTTATTTCTATTTGACTTTTTTATTCTTTGCATAAGGTCAAATGCAGTTTGTCAATCATTTCTAAATTGATGTAGAAAATACTAAAACACATACCATATTCTGACAAACACCATCCCAGGCCCATAATAGACATCGGAAGAAAGGCTTTGCATATATTATCTCATTTTGGTCCTCACAATAATCCTGTGAGATAGATGGTATAAGTTTTACCATCTCCTCTCTTACAGCTAAAGAAACTGAAGCTGAGAGAATTTAAGTGAGTTGCTTATGGTCACAAAGCTGGCAAGACAAGGTTTATTTCCAGTTCTTCCTTATTCTTAACTCCTAAACACTGTCTACTACATGACTGACAATGTTAGTACCCCTAAGGTCTTTTGCAGTTCACACTATCCACTGTTGGTATCATCTACAAAACTTGTAAATATCATTCTTATATTTTGTCAGTCAAAATTGTCCATTTATTCCTGAATTCCTTTGCTAAATAGAAACATTTGCTTTATCAATACAGACAAATTAAAATAGGAAGTTGAGATGATTTCCTCAATACAGACTGCTAATTTGGGTCATTACTTTAGGATCTGAATTATGCACATTGGCTGCCTTAATTTATCAAATGAACCAAGCCATTGCCAAGTCAGCGCTTGACTATAGACACTTACTGCATCTAATATCAGCCGTCTGATAGGATACAAAATTTCTTGTAATAATAATATTCTAACTCTAGCCCTAGAAATAAGCTTCCTCTTTCCTAGGAAACTCAATAAGAAATATCGAGGGGGAGAAAATCCAACTCTTTTTTCCCTTAATGTGAATACCTAAATGAAACTGTTCAAACATTGAAGATGCTATCTCTTTGGTTAGGGAGACTGAAATATTTGTGTTAGCAAAAGGAGCAATAAAAATCCAATCACTAACAGCAGGATTTCAGGAGTTTACCTGTATCTATCCACATAGATACTTCATTATATCTTAGTGTCATTGCAGAAAGGCATTTGCTCCCTGGAAATTCTGATGCCACAGTGCTGAAATGTCACTTGTGAAAGGCACTACTTTGCTGGAGGCAGGCACAGCAACTAGGAAGAATGATATCCCTGCCAGGGGTTAGCAGGCTTCTCCTCCCAGGGAGTCACTTAAAATAAGCACGTCAAACACTCTCTGCATCTTTAGTAGATACCCAGTAAGCTATACCTCCCTGCTTTGCAAAATTTATCGTTCCAGGTTTGCACAGACTAAAAACCCACCTTATGCTGCTTGAGAAGTAATTTGAGTTTTGAACATTGGTCCAGCTCAGCAGGGCTGAAGGATGGCACTTTTCCTTGGTTGTCGGCATGTTGGCTCAGGCCAGACAGCTGTTAGGACATTCTCCTCTGGGAATCTTGCCCTCAACACCCACAGTTGATGCACATACATGGTCTACTGGCTGCCTACTTCCATGCCCATCTGTTCAAATGGCATGATGCCCACTCACAAGTTGGCTGGATCCTTGCCCTTAGTGTGTAGGTGCCAGGCAATGATGGGTTTAGATGGGCAGCCTGCATAATACTACAAGTGACAATTTTTCCCCTCACTGTTCAACCTCATTCTGTTTGCACTAAGGAAGTAGATCTTTGTGTATATTGACCCAATTCCCACTCTAGTATTACAAATGTGGACATTTGTGCACCTTTGTGCACATTTGGACATCTTTGTAACTGTACATGAGATACACAATCTTCCATTGACAGCAAAGATGGAAGGGGAAGAATCCATTGTTATTCAAATGATTTCTAACATTGAAATAGATCTTGCTAGGAAAATCCCAACCACCTGGAGTCTGTCAGAAGATATTTATCATAGATATTACTTTCCACATAGGCAGTGGTGGCACAATGGATAGCGAGCTGACCTTAGAGCCAAGAAGACCCAAGTGCAAGTTCTATGTCTGACACATACTGGCTGTGTGATTCTGGGTAAGCCATTCTTGGCAATACTAGAAGTTGCCAACACTACAAGTATAACATTATAAGACTATAACTTGCAGAGAAGGCGCCAACTTGCATGGATAGAGGGAGTTTCTTTATCTAGTTCTCTACAGCAGTGAAATCATAAATCCCATCCATATTTCTATGAGTCCCATAGATAACTTTCATAGAAAGAAACAGCACCAATATATTTCAAAACTATAGCAGGATTTTTCTAATACAGATCAATTCAACATGATAAGCATTTTTCAAAACTCAGCTATGTACTAGACTGTAGGCATATAAAGACTGTACTAGACTATAGGCACATAAAGACAACAATGAACATAGCCTCTGCCTTCAGAAAGCATGTGATTCACTGAAGGGAAACATTTGTATGTATATATGTAGAGAAGACCTTGAAAGCCCAGACTTTGTCACAAAAAGGGGAGTGTTAAACTAGTTGGAAAAATATAGTCTCCTCAAGAGATCATAGTCTCTTGAATGAATCAGAGAGAAGATGCAGGATTAACACCTTGAAGTCTATAGTTGGGAGAAGAGGACAATTCCCAGTGTAGCCTCTGTCCCATCATATCTGATACCTCATCTCACTCCTAGAATCCTGGCCCTCTCTTCTTTCTTGTGGTAGGTGTCTCTGTCTAGTTTTTGTTCTCACAGAACTTCAATGCTTCCTACAATTTCCCTTTTTCCAGATTCATGCTTCTGTTTCTCTAGTCATGGGTGGGCTTCTTCTATTCTCTCCTGCACTCAGTGAACAAACTCTTAAATGTCATAATGAGGGTTGACTATCTTTCTTTATCCTGCCATATAGTATTTGTAGAAAAAGACCAGCTGGTGTGAATGCATCTTTTATGATTAGTGTGACAGTTCATCATCAACTCCTTTTTTGAGATTAGATCAAGGACCACTTTCTGACACATAGATAAGTAAATATAAAATACAGGGCATCCCAAAAGTATTAGAGCAATTTAAAGCTATTAATGCTACTAACACTTAAAATTTTACAGACTTTTGGGACATCTTGAAAAAGCTCAAAACTACACTGTTTTGGGGGACACTCTGAATGCATATAATAGTCAATTTTCTAAGATAGGGATTCTTAACATGGGGCCCATTAACTTTTTGAAAATTTTAAAATAATTTTTATCTTAATATATAGTTAGTTTCTTTTACATTCCTACATATTTTATTTTTATACATAAAAAAAATCATTATTCTGAGAAGGGGTCCACAGGATTCAGCAGATTGCCACAGGGGTCCATGACACACAACAATCCCTATCTTAATACTCTAAGTTGATGAAGAGTTGCTGTTCTGTACTGGTACAGTTTCCTCACTCTGCATTCCCTATACCAGTGAAATAACAGGTCTGGACCAAAACAGAAATAAAATAAAGCAAAATATGGGGATTGGAGGAAGTTAATTTTTATAGAATGGAATTCTTCCTTTCACTGAAAAGATAAAAACAAATAAATTAAGAAAAATGAACAAGTGTAATGAAAGCCTAAATCCTATATTCAAAAAGAACAAAGGTCATCCTCTCTGGTATTCATACCTGAGAAATCATCCTGACTGGAAGTCAAAATTAAATGTAAGAGCATATTTCCCTCCAGACTATAGTAAACCTATAGAGAAAAATAGATTGGCATAGAAAGGCTGTGATTTCATGATTCAAAGCATATGAATGCTTGTTAGTGGATAGCAGACAGACATAAATGAACAACAGTAATGCTTGCCTCAGTGGCCCTGCCTATAGCACTCAATCCAATCAGGTGGCCGGAGAGCTTTGTTCTGGAAGGTGCTGGAAAAGCTTATCTTGTGTGTTTATTTAACAGTGATTGAATTCAGGGTGTTGTCAGTTTTCTCTGGAGAACAGTTATCTAGTGTGTAGCCATGATCTTTCTTCCTGAGTATGCTTTGTTGAGTCAGTTAGTTATGTGCGACAACTTGATCTGTTCTCCTCTATGTGTGCTGCCAAATCCCTGAGTCCAAGTTTCAGAGGATCAGTGCCTAAAAACTTTTGGCTCAAGAATCAAATTAAGCTTCTCTGTTGCCCTAGTCAGGAAAAAAAAGCCTAAATACCCAGTGGCCAGAACCAAAGAATTCAAAGCTATGATCCGAATAGAGCTGTCAGATGCCAAAGTGCAGAAATTTCTTCTGTTTTAAGTCAAGGTTAGCTCAACTTCCTTGGTAATCAGAAAAGATTTCTGTAATACCTCCATGGGTTATAATGACTTTTTATCCTTTGCATGCTACCCTCAAGAAACTGACTGTCAATATCATAAACACTAGAAAACACATGTTTGTTAAGGGTTTGTCATTTTATTGGTGATGAATACACTAATCATCCCATTTTTTTCCTAGATGGAAATTTAGGAATCAATACCAACTCATTTCAATATAAAATAATTTTAAAATATTTAGGTGAATCTGAATTTAAGATTGTCTAGAAAATTTCTGAGGTTTGGGGAGAGATAAGGAAGCAGTCAGTGTCAAGGAAAACCCATGAAAGTTCCCGGAGCTCTATATTTTTGTAATACTAGAAATAATGAAGAAGGAAATTGATCAACATGCAATCTGAAAGTGGCAAAAGAGCCATACAAGTAACATAGCTGAAATATACTCTGAGAAGCTGCTAACCCCAACAGAAACATTTATCTGATCCTAAAAGCACAAGCATAGGATACACCTCCAGCATGGTGATCTGACTCTATCCTCCTTTCTCAGGGGAGCTATCATATCCTAAGACATGTTTTTTTGTTTTTTTTTTAAAAAAAGAAGTGCAAATTCATCTTTAGATCAGTGGGAAGCCCAATCCTAAATTCTTCAGTGTCTGAGCCCTCCTTCATTTGACCTGCTGCATGAATTTATGTTTGTGCCTCTGTGTTAGACCATATCAGCATAAAAATATATTATGAGTTATCTTGTGCTTCTGGTAGATCAGAGAGCCCTGGATAGAGGTTCCTTAAGTTTGTATTTGTGCATTATCAGAAGATACCAGGAAACTGATCTGAGCTAGTGAGACTATTGGGCATATAATAGCCATGAATAGTTTCTGAATACATACTCAATTCATTATTGAGAGTCATGTGTGAGAGTATTACTCCAAGGTTTTCCCTCTTCCAAGGGAAACATCCTTTCTCTCTTATGTTTAAGAAGGCTAAACCCTCACAATATAGCTGAATAATTATGCTCTTCTCTGGGTAAAAAACAAAAAAAAATGTGTTTAGATAAAACTCAAATTTCATTACCTAGATAAATCTAAATGACTAATTTTAGAAAACAACTAATCTTACCTATAGGATCACAGATTTTGGAAGGATTGGGTATTAACTTACCCAAATTCCTCATTTTTCATATGAGAAACCAAACACCAGAAAGGTTTAGAAACTTGCCCACATCACATAGATAGTAACATGCAGAGATAGGTTTGAACTAAGGTTCTTTGATTTAAAATCCAGCCCTCTTTCCATTGCACCTTATACATTAGTAGAGTGCCTGGCACATGGGTAGCTCCTTACATGATTTGCACCATATTGTCTCTATCTCCTCATTTCCTTTGCTTCTCCTTCCATTTCTCTCTCCTTGGGTGGCAAATTGGACTAAATTGTCCCTAAGGCTTTCTAAAACTCCACAGTATATTCTATTACTCTTCTTTTTAAACTAATGGTTAATTAGCCTTGAAAGTACTTGGAAGTACACAATGAAAAGATTTCTGGATTTATAGTCAGAGGACTTAAGATTCAACATTAGCTCTGATACTTATTAACTGTGTTACCTAGGATAAATAACATATCTTTTCTGGACCTCCATTTGCTCATCTAAAATGAGATATTTATACTAGATGACTTCCAAATTCCATTTTAGCTTAAAATTGAAAATCTTATAATCTCAAATGAACATTTATTCAAATGAGTGCTACATCATCTTCTGCCATCATTTTCAAAGCTTCTTATCATAATCTTATCCTAAAGGAGTCAAATCATTTCTCCCACTTTCAGATTTTAAATCTTTTTGCAACAGAAGAGAACAATTTTTAGATCCTCTATCCTTTCCTCCTTACAAAATTGTTACCTTAGAAAACTAAACTGAGGATGAAGCAAAGGCAAGATTACCATCATATATGCCTTTCCAATTACATTATAAGTTCCTTGAGGGGAGGAACCATATCTTATATTTCTTGGAAACATCTAGCACCAGTACCAGCTGAAATAATTTTACAGATTGACTATACCAGTAAGAAGCACTAAACTCTTGATGATGCCTAAGAGAATATATAGGGTATAGAGTATATAGGGCTATTAATAAATCCGAAAGTCTTCTACACAATGATTCATAAAAATTAGAAGACTGTCTATGCATTCATGTGTTAGATGCTATGGTTAGATTATTATGTTAGATAGTTATATACTATGTTATATAATTAGAAATAATGGTTAGAATTCAAAGAGCAATGATATTAGCAAGGAAAAGGGAATATAGATGTTTTCGACTAGGTGAAACTAGGGGAAAGTATCATCAACTTTACATGTAGGAACTGGAAACAAGAGAAAATTTACCAGGAATTTGTGCCAGGGCTAACATGATCTCCAGAAAATCTGAATGGATTACATGATCTCAGAACTGGAAATTGTCATCTAGTCCAAGGAGATTCTTTTTTTTTTAATTTTTTTTATTAATTTATTTAACTTTTAACATTCATTTTCACAAAATTTTGGGTTCCACATTTTCTCCCCTTTTGTCCCCTCCTCCCACCCCAAAACACCGAGCATTCTAATTGCCCCTGTCTGCCAATCTGCCCTCCCTCCCTCCCCACCCCTTCCCTTTGGAAGGCAAGCAATTCAATATAGACCAGATCTGTGTAGTTTTGCAAATGACTTCCATAATAGTAGTGTTGTGTAAGAACTAATTATATTTCCCTCCATCCTATCCTGTCCCCCATTACTTCTGTTCTCTCTTTTGATCCTGACCCTCCCCATGAGTGTTGACCTCAAATTGCTCCCTCCTCCCCGTGCCCTCCCTTCCATCATCCCCCCCACCCTGCTTATCCCCTTATCCCCCACTTTCCTGTATTGTAAGATAGGTTTTCATACCAAAATGACTGTGCATTTTATTCCTTCCTTTGGTGGAATGTGATGAGAGTAAACTTCATGTTTTTCTCTCACCTCCCCTCTTTTTCCCTTCACTAAAAAGTCTTTTGCTTGCCTCTTTTATGAGAGATAATTTGCCCCATTCCATTTCTCCCTTTCTCCTCCCAATATATTTCTCTCTCACTGCTTGATTTCATTTTTTTAAAGATATGATCCCCTCCTCTTCAATTCACTCTGTGCACTCTATCTCTATGTGTGTATGCGTGTGTGTGTGCATGTGTGTGTGTTATCCCACCCTGTACCCAGATGCTGAACAGTTTCAAGAGTTACAAATATTGTCTTTCCATGTAGGAATGTAAACAGTTCAACTTTTGTAAAGTCCCTTATGACTTTTCTTTGCTATTTACTTTTTCATGCTTCTCTTCATTCTTGTGTCCCTTTTCTGGGCATTTTCCCAGCCAGTGATTTGACTTCTGAATGTTCTCTTCACACCCACTTTGCCTCCTGATCCTCCCAGCCAGCACTTGGGGTTTGAGATTCAAATGCTGCTTGCCAGCCTCAGGGCTTTTGGTGGGGGCAGGGCTGCTATTCAGTGTGAGATTAAGTTCAGGTGGTCAGGTCGGGGCAGGGCTGCCTCTCAGGTTCAGTTCCCTCACGGGGTTTATGCATAGACCTTCAACAATGGATCCAGGCTCCTGCCTGCTTGGGGAGCCCTGGTCTGCCGCTGCCTCAGCTTCTGCCTCCTGAGGGGGCCTGAGTTATGGGGGCACCCCACTCCCCTCTCGACCCGCCAAAGAGACCCTGTCACTGACCCCTGTCACCTGTGGGTGGAGGGACCCGTGTGGCTGCTGGAGATTCCGTCCCTGAAGCCAGCTCGGATCTTTTTCTCTCTGTGCCGCGGCCGCAGCAGGGCTGTACTCAGCTCCCAGTCCCGGAGCCCAGTCCGCGGCGTGAAGGACCTTTTGCGAGAGGTTTGCAGGTCTCTCTGGAACAGAAATCTCCCTCGCTCCAATGTTCTGTGGCCTCTGGGTGCAGAATTTGCCGTGAGTTACTTTTTTTGTAGATGTTCTATGGGTTGTGGGTTCGGAGCTATGTGTATGTGCGTCTTTCTACTCCGCCATCTTGGCTCCGCCTCCCAAGGAGATTCTTAAAAAGAATTCCCACTAAGATACTCCAGATAAGTACTCATCTCTTGTACATAGCAATTTTTCAATACTTTTATAAGTCAGCAAATCTTCAGGCTAAATATCACTATTTTTTTCAATATAAATGGAATATAGCATGGACAAGTTTCCTTTCTCAATTTCAGTTGTCCTTCTACAGACAATCTCAAGCTTATCAAAGTTTTCCTAAAATATGGTTCCCAGAACTGAATAGAATACTCTGGATGTGGCCTGACCAGTGTGTTGTAGAATAAGGTTGTTATCCACCTAGAGTAAGAAGCTCTTCTTCTTTTAATGAAGCTCAAAAATAAGATCAGTTTTTTTCATCTGTGATTTCATAATATTGATTCATATTTACTTTGTAGACCGCTAAAGTACTCATCTTTTTGAGACAAACGGCTGCCATTCTGTACTTGTGAAGTCACCTTTTTGAGCCTCCAGATAAGACTTTATATTTTTTTCTAACTATATTTCTATTAAAGTTTATGGTATTGGATTGATTTTTATGTTCTAGCCTGTTAAGATTCTTTAGGATTCTGATTCTCTCATCCAATATGTTAGTTCTTCCTAGCTTTAGGTCATCAGAAAACTGAAGGTCACTCTTCTGTGTCTGCGACTTTATCCAAGTTTTTGACAAAAATGTTGTATAGCTTCAGGGGTGTAGAACCTGTGGCCTTGAGGCCATTTGTAGAGCTTTAACTGCAACCCTTTGACTGAATCTATACTTCACAAAACCATCTGCAAATCATTCTCTTTTCATATTATGCCATTGGCCTTTGGTGGCAGCATGAGCACCTTGGGCAGACAAATGAAACCAATAAAAGATAGAGTGACTGGGTAAAAACCTATAGCCACAGATATAGAAATCATTTGGTGTTTAAAAAATAATTTAAATTTATGAATGGAAAATATCATATTACTCTCTTTATCTGATCACTTTTACATCATTTCATCATCAACAGAGCATAAGACCAGTGTTCATTACAGAGATGAGGTGAGGATTTTACACGATGGTTGCATAGCCAGGAGATTCTCATTTATATTTATTCTCTCTCTCTCTCTCTCTCTCTCTCTCTCTCTCTCTCTGTTTTCCTCTCTCTCTCTCTCTCTGTCTCTCTCAAAGTTTAAAAACTGATTCAGTGTAAATATACAAATTATTTTCATATTTCAGTTCTTTTTCTCAGTCACAT
Source organism: Notamacropus eugenii (assembly GCF_028372415.1). Lineage (NCBI taxonomy): Eukaryota > Metazoa > Chordata > Mammalia > Diprotodontia > Macropodidae > Notamacropus > Notamacropus eugenii. Next base: position 288,986,593 of record NC_092876.1, read on the forward strand.
TCTTAAGAAAAGACTGCTTTCCAATAGCCATTTAAAACATTTCTCTTTTGAATCAAAGGAAGCTGCCAAAATAGTATTAATTTTTAAAAAATAACTCTCACTAATGTTTCCATTGGATGTATAAAAAGAGAAATCTATTTCAGAGCCAATTTTTTATTCTCCATTGTGTATATACCACAATGTATGAGTTTAGCTCATTAGTGCTCAGCTAGTGCCATCATTTTAAATGATCAAAGTGTTTGTTTGGGGAAAATCAGTCACACAGAGGAATGTTTCTCAAATTATGGTCTTGGGTTTAGGGGTGTGTCTTTTGTGAGTCATTTAGAAGATTTTACAGAGAAGGTGGATAAAATACGTGATCTAGAGAGAGTATTATGAGAGAAAAGGGAAATAGATTGACCATTACATGAGACTGGGGATGTGAATTTGAAAGATTATATGAAAGTTACAAAAACTCTTATTCAATATAGGGAATCAGAGGCCTGGAATGTGATCACACAAAGGGTACAAAAATCTGGGACTCCAAAATTTGTGTCAATTCTTACCAGAAAAATTTGACAAGCCTAGATGCACTTGCATTGCAGTGAATTTAATTCTTCCAAATCCTATTCTGAGCATGATCCTGATCAATAAAGAGAATTAAAATGCCAAAGTCAAGGTTCTAGATTCAAAGAAACTGGATACAAATCCATGTTATGTGGTTTTCTACCTGTAAAACCTTATCAAGTAATTTGACTTTGCAAGGCCTCAATTTCTTTACCTTCAAAATGAAGAAGAAAGATTAAATTATCTCCATAGGCTTTCCCCCTTCCCATACCAAAATATTATGTCACTACTAATATAGAAATGATGGGGACTTTGGCATGTAATATTGATGCTATCTCAGAGTTCATGATAAAGAAGAGTGAATTGGGATTTTCCTGAGACTCCCCCTACACTCAGAGACAATTTTAGAAAACTCAGAATAACAAGTGTTCTAAGACCTAAATTTTTTTTTAAAAAAGTTGAATCAATAGATTTGAAGGAGAAACTTCTGAAATCTCAACCATATATGACTCCATGGAGGGATTAAAGAGAGTACTGTATAAATAGAATAATGCAGCTGTGCAAGCAACTCATCACTAACTTAGACTTTTTAAAATATTTGTCTAAAAGTCAGAAGCAAAGTCAAGTGTCTGAGGAAGAGTACAAAAGAATAGCAGGCTTCTGTAAGAATGACGTTAAGAAGGCATTTATACATAGGCAGGAGGGTTGCAAACATGATCAGAACTCTACAGTGAATAGATTGATCATAAGAGATGACAGAAAAGAGATGAAGCAATTGCTGTTATTTTGCCAATTTCTTCTACCAAGGAAAATCATCTTCACATTGAAAGGTCTAGAATAAAAATATTTGAGTGGGGTTTGAAAATAAATGCAACATTTTTATCAGGAGCATGAAGACAGATGTAGATGGCATGCTTATACATTTACAGGTGATAGAAAGCTGTCCAAAAGATCTAATTCACTGAATTAGAGAATAAAACTCCTAAGGATACTAGGAAGCTAGAAAAATAGGGAAAGCATAATTAGAAATTTATGGGAATATGTAAAGTTCCATGCTTGGCTTAGCAAAAAAAAAAAAAAAAAACCAACAAAAAAACCTGTATAGAGAGAAAGAAAGAAACATGTCTAGACAAATGAAAAAAAAAAAAATCTATATCTTTTAGTATAATGTGAGATCAGTATAAGTCAATGGCGTGATATGGCAAACAAAAATCCTGATTCTATATGAGGCTAAACTAGCAGGAGCTTAGTGTCTCAATGGATAGTTAAAATTTCATTGCACTCTGTCTTAGTCAGACCACAGCTTATTATGGAGTCATAGACATTGAGCTAGGAACTCAAGATGTCAGTTCGCTTATTTAATAGATGAAGAAACTGAGCCATAGAGTGGTTAAGTAAGTTACCCAAGTTAGGATTCAAAACCTGGTCTTCCTGACCTCAGGACCAGCACCCCATCTTCTAAACCACATTAACTCTTTGAAATATGTAGTGCTCAGTTCTGAGTGTTAATTTGGGGAAGAATATTGATAAATTGGAAAATGTTCAGGTTGTGGCCAGGTTGGTAAGGGGACTTGAAAAATTGCCAGAATTGCTTGAAGGAGCCAGAAATATTTAGTCTAAGAAGAGAAGATTTAGACACAATAGAGAAGAATGGAGATTCAATTGGTTATTTCCTTGGTGTAGAAGAATTCCCAGGTAGAGGAAACTAGGTCAGAACATTCTCTGAAACATCTGTTCTCAGAGAGATTCCTGGAACACTGAACAATTTAACGATTTGCCCAGCATCGTAGACAGCCAGTATGTGTCAGAGGTAAGATCTGAACTCATGTCTTCTTGACTTTGAGGACAGTGCTCTGCATTCCATACACAACTGTCATCTAATACATGAAGTACTATCTCACGAAAAAGTAACTCAACTTGTTTTATTGGGCCCCAGAGATCAATGGGCGGAAGATACAGAGATACAGACAGATTTAATATAAGAAAAACTGAACACCTATCATTGCCAACTATTGACAATGGACTGCTTCAGGACAGCATGAGTTTCCTGTCTTTGGGCAGCTTAAACACAAAAATAAGGGCATTTGTAGGTGATGGTGTAAAGGAGATTCCTGCTTCAGGTTAGGCTTAGCTTAGGTAACTTCTGATATCTCTTCAGACTTTGATAGTTTATGAAAACTATTTGGCTAAACTTAACAATGAGAAGTTTCAGCTCAGTAAATTTAATACTTAAAATGTTTTTCATTCTGCAATGTTTATCATTTCTCTAATAGGTCTAATTCTTATTTTTGAGCAGTTCTGTGACTTAAATTGATGCCAAGACATTTAAATTCCTAATTATCAGTCATAAGCAAAGGAAATAAAAGTTTTGTGGTTCCATAGTTTAAAGTTTGGGGGATAGCTTTTGGACTGATCATTTATTTGATTTTTCCTCATTTAGACTCTATAGGATACTAGCTCATCTCAAAAGCAATAAAAATGAAAAAAATGAATATTTTTTTGAATCTCTAGCAGTAATGTTCAACATATTTCAATTCTTTAATACTGAGTCAAGGGCAAAGTTCCTAGGAGGAATGTCATGGAGTACATGGTAGAGCAAGATTAAGTTGTTCTTTCTGAGGCTACATAGTTTAGATTGCAGCCCAGAAAACATATAAGAAACTATACATAACAGGAACACAAGGGATGAGTTGAAAATATAATTGGGAGGGAGATGGTGAGAAACTTTGGAAAGCAAGTGAGTTTTAGGGGCAGAGAATGTTAAAACTGCTTCCATTTTTGCCATAGCAAAATGAGAGGGGATAAAAATATACCTTCTGAAAGTTAATAGAGTATAACTTGGAATTTTTATTGAAGGAGAAAGTTTTCAGTTATTTTATGTTACTGATTTGATGGCACTGGATTGAACAAAAATGTATTTGTAGGATAGATACTAATGATAGAGATGGCACAAGCATTTATTATGTGCCTACTGTGTGCCAACACCGTGCTAGGCATTAAGATTACAAAGACAAAAGTCAAACAGACCTTGCTTTCAAGGAACTTACATTCTAATGAGGGAAACAGATACATACATAAATTTATGCAGATATAAAGTAACCTTAGAAGGGACAGCACTATTAAGAAGGACAGATGGAAGGAAGGAAGGAAGGAAGGAAGGAAGGAAGGAAGGGAAGAAGGGAGGGAGGGAGGAAGGGAGGGAGGAAGGGAGGGAGGAAAGTAGGACTTATTAGGTGCTTTCTACATGCCAGGCACTGTGCTAAGCATTTATAAGTATTGATAATCCTAGGAGATAGGTGCCATTATGATCCTCATTTTATAATTGAGGAAACTGAGGCAGACTAAGTGACTTTCCCAGAGTCACAAATCTATTCAGTATCTGAGGCAAGATTTGAACCCAGGTCTTTCAAACTTCAAACCTAGAGCTCTATCAACTGTACTACATAGGTGGGAGGAGAAAGAGATGAGAAACAGGAGCACCTGATGTAGAAGCTGATTTTTTTACTGAGTCTGGAAAGAAATCAATCCCTTCAAAAGGATTAGATGAGACGGAAGTTCCTTCTAGGCATGGGAGAAAGTACAAAGACATGATAACAGGAGATGAAATGTATGTGAGAAAAAGGAAAACAAACTTGTTTGACTGGACCATAAAGTGTGTCTGAGGGAGAACGTATAAGAGAACGGAAAGGAAAAAAGATTGAGAAACACCTAAAATGCCCAAAAGAAGAGTTTATGTTTTATCCTAGAGAAATAGGGAGTGACTAGAATTTTTCCAAGTGAAGGGGTAATATGACTAGACCCACACATTAAGAAAATGAAACTGGCTGTTGCATGGAGGGTGTGGTAGAGAAAGGAGAAGCTTTAGGCAGGGAGACCAATTCCTAATTAGAACTGGGGAAAGTGTATGCAAGAAGTGATGAGGACTGCTATTAGGATGATGGCAATATAAATAAATACAATGAGGCATGTGAAGGAAATGTGGAGGCGGAAAAGACAAAAATTTACCAAATGATTAGATATGTAGAGTGAGGAATGGAGAATGAGATGAAGATAAATCTGGAAGCATGGGATCCCCTTCACAGAAATAGGGAAGTTTGGTAGAGGGGTGATTTTGGGGAGGGCCAGAGAAAAATAGTTCAATTTTAGACCTGCTAAATATAAAATGCTTACAGGACATTCACTTCAAAATATCTAATGGGCCAATGGAGGAGTAGACCTGGAGTTCGGGGAGGAAACTAGAAAAGGATATACATATAAATCTAGAGGTCTTCTGCATAGCGATAATACTTGAGACCGTAAATAAAAGTTGTCAAATTACAGTAAGATATTTCAAACCAAAAGCAAAGGGTGGAGGAAATAACCAAACTACACATTTAGAGTTGTATGGGACCCCAGAGGCCATCGAGTCTAGCTTATACCTCACAAAAAGAAAAAAAAAAAAGAATATTCATTATAACATACCAGCTAAACGACTGTAGAGGTCTGATCAAAGATCTCCAATGAAGGAGACTTCCTAAGGCAGTCCATTCTACTTTGAGAGAGTCTAAATTATTAATAAGCTTTTCCTGACATGAAGCCTAAGTTTGTCTCTTCTACCTTTTGGTCTTAGTAGTGCCTTCTGGGGGTAGAAAGCTGAATCCTTCCCTCTGCATAACTCCCTTTCACTTACTTGAAGTCAGCTGTCATGTCCCCAGAGGTTTTCTTTTTTTCTAGGGTAAACAGCTCCAGTTCATTCAATTGATCCTCAAACACATGGACTCAAGGCCCTTCACCATGTTGACTGCTCTCCTTTGGATGCTCTCCAGTTTTATCAATAGTTTTCCTAAAATATAGCACTTAGAACTGAACCCAGTACTCGAGCATGGCCTGACCAGGACAAAGTGGTACTATTGCTTTCTTGGTACTGTAAACTATATCCCTATTAAGGCATCCCAAGATCACATAAATTGGTTTGGTGGTACAACATACCTTTGATTCACACTGAGCTTGAAGTCTGTTAATTCCTCTTAGATATTTTTCAGGAAAAATTAAAAAAAAAACAAAACTGCTTAACCATTCTGCCTAACTTCTGTCTTATATTTGCCAAGTCAAATTTTAAAGCAACTTATTCATATCAAAGTGCATGTGTTCCTATTATTAGTTTTGGACCAATGTTCTAACCTCTCAAAATCTTTTTCTTTTTTCCTCAGTCTATCAACTAGTGTTTCCTGTCCAGTTTTGTGCCATCTTCAAATTTGTTATAGGTGCCATTGAAATCTTCATCTGAGTCACGTATAAAAAAAAAAAGTTAATCAGGATAGGTTCAGCCCAGATCCCTAGAGCACTCCACTGGAGTTTTCCTTCCAAGCCAGCATTGAACCATTAGTAACTATCCTTTGAGTCTAGACATTTAACTAGACCTTATTGCATTTAATAATTGTACCATTATCTAGCTCACATCTTTCCATATTAGTTTAAAAGTGTTTTTCAGTGGTTCTGGTTATATAATAAAGTCATGTGGGGAAACTTTTTCAGTTTGTAGTGATTTTTTAAAAATGAGAAAGGGGTTCATATAGTCTCTTTTAGAAATGGATATTGATGATCATATAATACAACTGTTTAAGGTTTTTAAATATTTTTCATTGCATTTTCACTCTTTAATGAGAAAAATCTTAGCAGTAGATAAAGAATTAGTTTTGGAATCAGAAAGACTTGGGTCCAGTCCTCTCATTTTGCAGAAGAGAAAACAATAGTTTTCAGTAGGTCAAATGACTTGCCCAAAGTCACAAAGGAAGTATCAGAGATAGAATTTCAACCCAAGCCCTTTGACTCCATATCCAGTGTTCTTTCCACAATACCACACTGCCTCTGGGGTAAATAGTGTCTCCCCTCTTAACCCCCTTCCCCCTGTTTCATGAACAATGAAACTGAATCATAGTTTGTTATTAATCCAAGGTTGCACAACAGGTGACAGACTGATATTAGAATAGACTCCTGAATTTGCTTTTTTTTACACTGGAGCATAAAAAATTAGTGTCATGTATAAAATAGTACATGAGGTGTTAGTACAATGGTTCCTGGAATGACCCCTAGCTCTCATCTTAGCTTTCCACTTATTATGGGAATTTAGGTAATTCACTTGCTTTCTAAAATGCTTAGTTTTTAAATCTCCCATATAGACCAAATGACATCAAATGTAACTTCATGGATGTAATATTGCATGGGTTTGTGAAAACAGTTCTTTCAGCAAGTAAAAATCATTAAGTATATTCCTAAATTAATCAGGCTTGTTACCTTAGTGCATAATTGAATAATCATTTTTAGTAGAAACTGCTAAATTTCTTTGTGTGTGTGTGTGACATTATTCAATGGCAAGATCATGAATATAATATGCAGAGAGACTTATATCTGACGCTGAAGGCTCTTGGCCTTCACCTCACCAAATAAACTTCTTTTCATCTTTACCATGGACAACCCTTCACCCTGTCGAGTACTATTCTTTGCAATTCAGCTCACATGTTACACTTCAGGATTTAACCAAACAGAGCAACAAGCTGCATCAGCTGCCATGTCATTTCAGGTTTTGTATTTCTTTTCTTTCCATGGGCAGTTTGCACTATAGTGATGTCTAACTTCTTCATCCTCAGTCTACTGCCATGGGCTAATATTCCAACGTAGAGCTTGGGCTCAGTATTAAGTAGGAGAAAAGCAAGAAAAGCAAGGAGAAAAATGACAAGGGAGAAAGTTGATGATCACTTTTGCTTTCCTAGTTACAAATCGACTTTTTTCTTTCTCTTCCTCTACCCCAACCCAACTCTCAACTACTTTAGTGGTTTTGCCTATCTGCCCTGCTCCAGGTTGCAAATCTAGATTTAGAACAACCACTTCTCCAATTTTTTGGTCAGTTTAGTTTTTAGCAAGAAATTAGGGAAATGCCAGTTTACGCTTTGTTTTTTCCTTTTTGGAAATGCAAACAAATCATACTAAAGGGAAGTATAGAGATGGCACCTAGGGGATGCAGGGGACAGAAGTAAGGAACAGACACCCATTTCTGACACATTAAACATGGACAGCTCTGCCACTATTTCAGTTAGTCCATTTCTACAAACTCAATGCCCCAAGCATCTCAATATGAGAATTATACTTTAAAAAAATGTCCGATGGAGGACAGAGCACTAACAATCTGAGCTGAAGCTTAGCTCTTGAACTCCTGTAGCATTTACTTAAATGACCTTGTTCAAGGCAGTTCTTTTTTCCTGGGCTTCACTATTCTCATCTGTAAAATGATGGGGGGATATTTGGCTAAATGGTATCTCCAGTGCCTCCCAGCTCTAAATTTATGATCTATGAAAGAAATAATTCCTTGCTCTCATAGAAGTTTGTTTTTTTTTTTTTTTAACAATAATGATAAAAACAACACAGATGTTGAAGCATGGAGTAAAGTAGAAAAATAGTATTATATTCTTTCCCCTTCCCATTTAAAAAATATTTACTGATTTATGCTCTTTATTTGCTAAAAAATAAGTTAGAAAAGGGAAATGGCAAAAATAGTAGATAATATAAGAAGAATGAGAAGAATAAAGATAAAAGCTATAGATGGCATATAGTTCTCTAAGTTTTTTTGTATTTGGTTTTTGCTACTTAAACTTCATAACTTATCTTCAGTGGCAACCACTGAATGATTTTAACCAACAGCCCAAAGCCTAGATTTGTTTATGATATACCGTGACTTTGTTTATTAATAGATTTTTCTGGGTATGAATGTCAGTTCAATTTTCTTTTTGAATAATGTGAAGCAGATAACCTCAATTAGCAAGATAATTAGATTTATTTTCTTGTTGAGCAATTTCCTTAATTGTTTCTGAAACCTGCAACTAAAATTGTGATAAATAATGGGGACATTAAAGTGCTTGATATAGGTGAACAATACAGGAAGTTTCTACCTAGCATTAACAATTTGAAAAGTTTTCATAAACCCCAAGTGCCCAGAATCTGTATTCTGCTACATTGATGACAGCAGTGTTATGATGTACCTTACCCCATTGTCAAGAAATTCTCTCCTTAACACATGACCAATTAGTGAGTGTGTGTGTGTGTGTATGTATGTATGTGTGTGTGCATGTGTGTAGAAACATCTTTGGCTAATTAATCAAAGAAATCTTTTCTTTTCTCCAGGTTTAGTAGAAATGAGAGGATTCTACAAAGAGTTGTCAAGGTAAAAAATAATCACTTTCTTTTCAAAGATGAAATGCATTTAGTATCTTTTCCCTTTAAATCTTTTCAGATATCAAGTTAATAATGTCAAAGAAGATGTTTGTTCAGATTATACTCTTGAAATCTGAAACTGTTCCTTGGTCTTGAATCTGAAATATATACTGTTATTGTTTTCTTGGGGAATTTCAGTTGCCATTAAATTGAATTTTAAATGATTCTGTGGTCATTTATAGCATTAGCAAAATTAATGGTTTCCAAAGGTTAAAGGGGCATCTCTGACATAATACTCGTGATAGCTAAGAAAAAGAAAGGAGTCAAAGACCTTCCCTTGCTTCTAAAGATGACTTTAATGAACACTGAGACCTTGTGGTTGAAAAACAAAAAAGATGGGTACATAGATAATTTCTTTTCATTTGGTCTACAAAGAAGATGGATTTTTCTTCAGCTAGACAGACAGACCTGAATCTCCCAAGCATTTGCTTCTACAACAGAGATTCACTAGAGGAAGGAGACACTTATCACTGTGGTCTTTGTTGACCACAAAGGGCTAAAAAAAAGGTTTCAGGCCATTCTGATTCTCATCCTTCTCTTCTCTTGCCTTTCCTCCCTGAGCATTGACCAGTTACTTCCACCAATTGCTTCCTGTCTCAAACCCAGCTTTTGATCTGTGACAGGACTTTAACTTACTTTGTGGTTAATACATTTCCCAGCTAGTCTTCTGTGAATATTTTAATAGCCTAGGGCACAACTAATACCTCTGCCTACCCTCATTCCTTCCATTCAGGTCAGGATAGAAGTTTCCCAAGGCTCCCAGCTCATAGTCTCCAAAAGCCCAGGAGATGCATTAAGGCTCTAATGATCCATATAAAACTAGGCTTGGTGTTTTAACCCTTCCTAGTTTGTTCTCTGTCTATGGCTGTGGAGCGTCCATTTTCAAACTGTGCATCTGCAGGTTTCCAGTGGAAAATTAATAGTCTACAATATGAAGTTGATTTAAAACTTGGATCCAAAAGGTCTCCATAGTGTTGTTACATTTTGCAGTCGAGTGAATAATGTTAATATGTCTAATTAATACCTAAAGAGATTTTTCCCAATTGATCAATTACAAAAATATCATTAATATATTTCCAGGATACATTGTGTTTGTATAAGGGCTTCATTATAGAGTCATTATTCTCATTTTTCCAGGAGGAGATGTGAATATGATAGAACCACTGAGTATTTCCACTGCTGCTGTATACATAAGGGAGACTACCCTGATTAATCTGGACCAATTCTTTGAACAAATAAATCATAAAGGCACTTTAAATCACCACAGAATTTCTATCACTTCCACTGGAATTATAACCCACCTCAGGCTTTAGAAAAGGAAAACAAGAACATATTTCAAAATCAAGAGAAAAAAATCAGCCTGCAGCACCAGACTTACCTGAAAAACAGATCCAGTTTATATTTTATATTTAAAAAATACTTGAATTCTTTTTTAGGTCACTTTGATTATTGTTTTGTTTTATATTTTCAAAATAATATACAATGTTTGTTGATATTGAAACTGAAAGAGATTAGATTACAACTTTATCGAGGATGGCAATCGAAACCTTTCTAACTTTTTGTGACAATTAAAAGCTGCTCATGTGGTGGGGTGGGGAGAGTGATCATTAGTGTCTTTAATATGAAACAAAAGCTTCTGGATACAAGCTTCTGGTTGAAGATCAATATGAGAGATATAATTTCAGTTAGTAGCTTAATAATTGTAACCGTAGGGAGTCTGGCAGTGCTGGCTCTGAATGAATTAATGCAATATCGAATCCACCAGGTACAAATGGAGAGCACAAATAAAAGAGAATTACTCCTAGTGACTATATTGGGAATTTTTAGGTAAGAGGGAATTGTGTGATGAAAGCACAGTAAACTCGAGGTGGGCTTTCTTACAATTACTACCAGCAGAACTTCCAATGAGAGATTATGTAACTAGGATCCAAATTAGGAAAGGAATTCATCCAAGGAAAATAAAACTGGAAAAGAAGCTTAAAAGATGGTTAATTTTAAATATTCCATTATCTTAGAATGTTCCTTGTGGGATTTTTTTAAGTGAGTGAAATCAAACATTTTTGACGTTTTGATGCAATTTGCTGCTTTCTGAGGTACAATAGTATGATACACTTTGATAGAAATTAAAAGCAACTTGGTCAAAAAAATATTATCTACTGAAGAAGTGATATATCATTAGCCTTTACTGATTAATAGAGCTTTTTCCCCTGGGCAAACTAAATGGAAATAATGTGTTCATTTTGTGGAATGAGAAAAAAAAAGTTTATTTTCCTTTAAATTTTTTTTTACTCATCACTTCCTTAGCCCCACATAGTTTCTTCATCTTTGCCTTAGTGCCATGCCCTTTGATTCTTGTACATGTATTTTGCATGTTGAAAGCAATAATCACTTTTGTTGATCTTTTTGACATTTTTCTTTTCCTTGTGATAGTTGTGAAAGAGTTCCTTTCATTAACTGGAATCTTATATGTTTTACTGGAAGATTATAAGTACAAAATAAATTTACTTTGTCCTCTGCTAAAGGGGAAAAACTCTTAAAAAATAAGAACTCTCCATGATCCATGATACACTCAGATATTTCCCAAGTACACATATAAATATCAATTCGTATTCACATTTGATGTATAGATTCATACAAGGCACAATCAATATTCACCCCCAACTTAAAAGTATAGCTGAACTATCTAGAAATGGAGTAAACAATGTTAGATCAGATTATTTGATTCTTCCGGTTTGTATGAGATCAAGACTTTGATCTTCTGGTGATTTCTCAGTTTCTAATTCTTTGGAAAATGTTTTGTCATTTTGGCACATGTCCATGTACCAAGAAGTACAACGTTTATCCACCAACATTTGTTTATTCGTTCCTGTATGCAGAACATTCTGGATATTTCTGGGGGGTAGATATGGAGTTTAGTTATTCTTTCACAAAGCTTACAATCTAAAGAGTTTCACTAGCGGCTCAAGGAAAGATATTTGTATCTTTGGAACCACTTTAAGTAATAAGTCAATGCAAAGGATTGAATAAAAAGAGCCCCCCCCCCTGATTCCACAAAATCCACTAAATTACAAGAGTAGAACTAGTAAGCAAAGGATAAACCTATTTTCTTATCCTATTTTAAACCTTATTCTTGTGAACTTTTCCCTGGTGACCATGAATGTTCTTGAATTAGCATCTAAAGGGAAGTGACCCTTTTTAGCCTATGAATGAATCAGCAGCTGCTTTCACCACCAAGTCCCATATTTTCTAGGCTTCCTGAATCAGTCATTGGTTAAAAAAAAAAGGGTGCAGTTGTTTTTTGGGAAGCTGAGAACACTACTCTTCCCTAATCCCCACCTGTAATTTATGGTGTTGTCATAGGTCAGAAATAATCCCAAAGTCATTACATCCATGGAGGTTGGGGCTAAATTGTGTCTTAAAGGAAAGGGGGGGAGGAGGAGGGGAGATGAGAGGAGAGGAGAGGAGAACAGAGGAGAGGGGAAGAGAGGGGAGGAAAGGGGAAGAGAGGGGAGGAGAGGGGAGATTAGGGGAGAGCAGGGGAGAGGAAGAATTCATTTTCAATTTAAGAGCTTGCCATTAATTCTTATCTGCTTCGGATTGTGTCAAACAGAAATATAAAAGGCCTTCAGTGCACTCTGAGTCAAGGGCAAACATTTGTCTTATAAGGTACTTGGGTACAAGTATACCTTCCAAAGTAAATATGTAAATCAACATGCTAAAATCCTCATAACTAAATGTAACAGTACTCACATCCACATATCCACCCATAAGCCTCAAGTTGTTGAAAAACTTTGCAGAATTCTTTTGATTTACAAAAAAGGAATAATGAATAAAAAAGAGTTTTGTTCAAACAGAAATTATCTTTGGAAATGTCAGTTACTTTTCACCATTTTCAAATGGGAGAAATTTTTGTTCATCTGTGTCCAACTCTGTGTGACCTCATTTAGGGTTAACTTGGCTAAGATACTGGAGTGGTTTGCCATTTACTTCTCCAATTCATTTTACAAATGAGGAAAGCGAGGTAAACAGGGCTAAATAACTTACCCAGGGTCACACAGCGAGTAAGTGTGTCTGAGGCCAGATTTGAACTCAAGAATGTGAGTCTTCTGACCCCAGGTCCAGCACTGTCTCCACTGCACCACCTAACTGCAAAGTTGGCAAATACACAAAAATGCTGTTTGAAGAACTAAATAGAAAAAAGTTTGGACCTGTACATGCCTACAAAATAGGTATTACTACTCAATATACCAGTTTCTTTTTTAGCAGTCACTAACATTCCAATAACAATAGATAATTTAGTGTTGTTATTCTTAATTCAGGTCCTAATTTATTCATATAGATCAAGATAATTGCATATTCAAAGACTAGTTAATTTTGAATTTTGTAAGTCAAACTTTGATCTATGGCAGGAAAAAATTTGTGCCAATACCTATCCAGAGGTTATTTTTAAAAAATTCCAGCAAATATCCATATCTTTGTTCCATTTTGCTATTGGAAAAAAAAATCACAGAAATAGAATTGGTAAAGGGTGAAAATTCTATGTTGAATCTTAGAACTATCAGAGATTATAGAGGGGCACTGAGTCTAAAATCCTACTATATGCAGATATTCCCTACATATCAGTGAAAAATGTGGTTATGCAGACTCTATTACAAATACTTCCAGTGATAGAGAACTAATACCATAGTAAGACTGCCCATTTTATTTCATTTAATTATTAGAACTTTTTTTTTTCTTATATTGAGTCAAAATCTGCCTCTCTGTAAATTCTACTTTCTGGCCCTAGTTTTATCCACTAGAATTACATGGAATAAGCCTAATCCCTCTTGTAAATGATAATCCTTGATATATTTGAAAATAGTTAGCATGTATCCAACAAGTCTTCTTTAGGCTGAACATCACCAGTTCCTTCTAATATTCCTCAAATGATGTGATTCAAAAGTTCTAACCATTTTGACTTCCCTCCTATGAATTTGCTCCACAACATCAAATAGATCTGTGAATTAATTGATGTGGGCAGCCTTTCCAATCTGCAAATCATAGCCTTGCATAGCCTTTGTCCGCATCTTCCTTTAAATCCTTCACAAAATTTCTACTCAATGTTCAGGGTGAAATTATCAAGATCTCTTTAAAATTCCCTGGTTTCCTTTAAGATTCAGCTCAAATGCCATCCTCTCCAGGAGGCCTTTCTTGGTTCCTACTACTACACAACTCTAGCCTCAAGTATCATCACCTCTGAGATTACCTTTCTGATTAAGAAGTTACCTTCCTGATAAGACTAAGTTACCTATACTGTATTGATCTCAGATGGACTTTTTTTTTGCATAGTATCTTCCCTATTAGAATACAAGTACATTGAGGAAAGAGATTGTTTTTGCTCTTTCTTTGTATCCCTAGCACTTAGCACAATGCCTCACATATAATAAGTAGCTAAATAAATGCCTGTTGAGTAGTTACCAATGCTTCATGGTAGGTAGGTAGTGGCATGTTTTAGGGTAAAGAATATTGGAATTATGAGAAGATCCATATTTGAATCCCTTCTCAAATTACCATACAGCCACGAGGAAGCTACTGAACCTTCTTAAGTCTATATATCAATATTTCTTAATAATTACTATTATTATAGTACAAGGGGCAGCTAAGGTAGCTCAGTGAAAAATCTCCGAGATTTTTCAGGGAGTTGGAAAGGTCATACCAATTTTCACAATAATACTAAGACTTTATTTTTCCATTAAAATACACTGCCCTTTTCCAACTATATATCTATATGAGGTTGGATTTTCTTCGTGTACTTTAACCAAAGCAACATACGGCAACACACGAATGAAAAAGCAGATATAAAAATTCAACTGCTTCCTATTAAGTCAGACATTAAAGAAATATATGAAAAAATGTCACTTTTTTGTTTTGGAAAATATAATTATTTTTCATAAAAGTATTTAATGTTAGCATGTGATGAGTTTATTTTTGTTATTTTAAATGAATAAATATTTTATAAACTAAAATACATGTATTCAATATTATTTATAAATATATTTATGTAGTTAAAATATTTATAAATTAATGAATTGTCATTTCTAATATAACAAATCTCAATAGATGTAATACATATAACAAAAGATATTTGGGGGCCCTCAATAATTTTAAGAGTATAAAGGGGTCATGGACAAAAAGATTTGTGAGCTCTTCAACCTTTCCTCAGTTCTGCCATGGCTTCACCTCCCCAATTCTCTA
This sequence comes from Notamacropus eugenii, assembly GCF_028372415.1. NCBI lineage: Eukaryota > Metazoa > Chordata > Mammalia > Diprotodontia > Macropodidae > Notamacropus > Notamacropus eugenii. The sequence goes on from NC_092876.1 coordinate 289,001,617, forward strand.
CCTTTATCCTCTGAGATGAATACTTTACCACATCCTCCACCAAAATTTTTGAGTTCATTTTCTTATCCCTTGTTTTCTCACTTCACTGAGACTTCCATCTTCACCTTTACCTCCTTCCCTCCTGTCTCACAAGAAGGGCTAGCCTTTCTCCTTTCAAGTGAAGCTCCTCTACATGCAGCTTTGATCCCATCCTATCTCATTTCCTGCAGCAGATTATCCTCTCTATGATCCCACACTGTCACTAATTTTCAGTGTATCTCTGCTTACTGACTGCTTCCCTGTTGTCGACAAGCATATTCATGTGTCTCCAACCCTTAAAAACATTCCTCACTTGAGCTAACTATTCCTGCTAGCTATTATCCAATATATCTTCTCCCTTCAGTGAGAACTCCTTGAGAAAGTGCTTCCACTTGCTTTCCACTTATTCAGTTCTAAACCCTTTACAATCTGACCTTTGAACTTATTGTTCAATTCCAAATTACTTTCTTAAAAGTTACCAATGCCAGATCTAATGACCTATTCTCAATCCTAATGCTTTTTAATGTCGGCAAACTTTTACATATTTTGTCATGAACTCTTTTTGGATACTCTTCTCTCTTTAGGGTTTTTGTGATATGGCTCTTTCCTGGTTCTCCTCCTAATTATCTGACCCTTCTTTCTCTGGCTCCTTTTCTGGATCCTCCTCAAGGTCATCTACATTAAATATGAGTTTATCTCCAACCAAGGATTTGTCAGTTATCTATTTATGAGTCAAGTATACGATCTCACTTGGTGATCTCATTGGCTTCCATGGGTTCATCTCTATGCAGATGATTCTTGCATCTATATGTTGAACCTTAACTTCACTCCTGAGCTTCCGTCTCCTATCATCTCATACTTCAAATTTGATGTCCTACAGGAAGCTCAAACTCAGCATTTCCAAATAGAACTCATCTTTTCCCCCCATACCCTTGTTTCTTGTGACAATTCCTATTACTATCCAGGCTATTACCATCTTTTTAGTCACCCAGCTTTCCAACCTTAGTGTCATGTTCACTTCCTCCATTCGTATTCCCACATATCAAATTTGTTAACAAATTCTGTCATTTCGAATTTCATGACATCTCTCCTATATATTCCTTTTTCTCTACTTACTCAACTTCTACCCTGATGAAAACTCTCATCACCTCAGTCTTAAATTATAGCCAATGGCTTCTCTTTGGTCTTCTTACCTCAAGCCTTTGTCAGTTCTATTCCATTCTCTGCCCAGAGTCTAAAGGGTCTTGCTAGAATGTAGTTCTGAACTTTTTGTACCCTCCTACCCCCATCCTACTCAATAAACTCCAATGGTTTCCTCTGACTGCCAATATTAAATATAAAATCACCTACTTGACCTCGTAAGCCTTTAAAATTTGGCCCTTTCTTACTTTCCAGTCTTGTTAAATTTTACTCCCTTCCACATATTCTGTGATTCAGCAGTACTGGCTTTCTTGCTTACAAATGACTATATTTCCTTTCTACATATCTTTGTACCCTATGCCTAAAATGTTGTTCTTTCTCACCTCTGGCTTCTCATTTCCTAACTAAATTCCAATTCTACCTTCTTCATGAGACTTCACCCCCCCCCCCCACTCCCTACTGCAAGTATTGAGATTAACTTCCACCTGTACTGTATATATCTTGTATGAACAAATTTTGCTTGTTACTTCCCCTTCAGAATGTGAACTACTTAAAGGGATCATGTTTTAGCCTTTCTTTGCATCCCCTGTAATTAGTATAATGTCTCATACCTAGAATATACTTATTAAATGTTTGTTGTCTAACAAGTTATCTTATAAGATTTTAACATGTGAGAAACATGATGATCCTGCTCTGTGAGGTCGTATATTCTACAAAATCAAATATGTTTTTGGTATCATATATTCTCTGTATGTGAATATACCCAATTACACATCTATAAAGATGCAGTCTACCATAGAATATCATGTGAAAACCTGACTTTTCCCAGTACTTGCTACCTACAGCTTACCATGTTAGGAATTAGAGCTGGGAAAATCAAAAAATGAATGAAAAAAACATTTATTGTTTTTCCTGCCTTCAAAGAGTTTACATTCTACTATGAGAACATGTATGAGTAATGAATGAATGAATAAATGAAAAAAGCATTTTTAACAGCTGACTATGTGCAAAGCACTGGAAATACAAACAGGTCAGGTCAACATATAATGGGGACTTAAGCTGCATGAGAAATGGCAAGGATCAATTGTCCTTAGGGTGCATTGGAAAATCAGATGGTAATGCATCTTCTTTAATGTCATTTCTGTTGATAAAGTCATATCTCAACCATAAGAAAGTTCAAGGACTTTGGGAGTGAGAACTTTTCCTGGTCTTTATTAGTTGTGACTGTTGAGGAGGGAGGGACTATAAAACCACCAGAGTCAGTTGACAGGTTGCATACCCCACTATAGTTTCTAGCCTAGATAATGGATGTGTGGGCTGCATCAGGATTATCTGGCTCTTCATCTCTCAGGGCTTTTGGATTCTGGCTCCTGGGTTGTTACTACAGACGACCAAAGAGAGATGGCATTTAAGGTGATGGTGACTGACATGCCTCACATGTGCTGTCTCCTGTCTCTCCTTCAATATACCTTGATTCCTCAACTAAGTTGTCTTGCCTGATAATAAGTTATAGGCAAGTAAGCTAGATTAGAAAGGCCATTAAGTGTCAGTCTGAGGAGCATATCTTTTATTCTTCAAGCAACAAGGTAACACTCGGGATTTTTGAGAAGGCAAGTTTTGGCATCACATGTGTTCTTTAATGAGACAATTCTGGCAGTCAGAGAAGGGAGAATTTACCATCTAGGAGGCCAGTTAGAAATTTATTATAGTAATCCAGGTGTGTGGTGATGAACACCTGAATCAGGGATAAAGGTTGGTTGCAATCATGTGAGCAGAGAAACAGGAACACAAGAGATGCCTCCTTAGTCCTGTTCATTCCTCATTCCTTTCAGAAGAAAACGTGAATTGCCATTAAAAACAAAATAAAAGCAATGAAACAATAAAACCACAAATGTCAGGATTTCAGTGCTTATTAGAAGAATGAAACATTCTAGGTTGACAGCACCAAAAAATTCTGAGGCTTCACCAAAAGATAAGCAGCAGCAACTCAGCTACCTCAGAGCACTGCCCACTGACACATCTCAAACTAAAGCCGGAGGGAGAACCTGTAGGGACAGAACACTTCTGAGTCTCCCTACTGACTGGATCTTTGATTATTCAGTGGAGACTGGAGTGCCACAGGGGTCCTAATTAGTGTCATTGAGTATCAATGATGGATAAGGTTTAGAAAAGTTTCATTCATGCAAATAGTCAGTGCTTTAGATGTTTGACTACATAAAGCAAGAACTATATATTTTAAATTTTAGAAGCCTATCCTGACTCAAGTATTAAAAAACACATTTTAAAGATAGACTAGGTGAATAATGAACAAAGAAAAGCATGGACCAGGATATTTAGCTAATACATTTAATTATTCTGTAACTTCATTTACTCATTTATAAAACAAACAAGCTAAAACGATCTCTTTACTACCCTTCCAGCTTTGAGTCTAAGTTTTTAATTAGATGTTTCTTCCCTGAGTTAATCAATCACATACTTCTATACTCCCCTTAGAAATATGCTCTTAAATGTCCAAAACCTTTGAGTCATACATTCCCGTGCCAGGCATTTCCACTGTTAAAGCCTCTTAAGGGGTCCCCTGAACTTGTCTTTTTGGATAGAACTTCTAGAAAGAGGTCCCTGACAAAAATAAGGTCTCATATGTAACAAAATACTTACATTTGTACTTTCTATAGTGGTAAATAATTGGAAACAAAACAAATGTTACTAAACTGAGGACAGGCTAAACAATTTGTGGTATATGAATGCAACAGTGTATTGGTGAGCTGTAAGAAATGATGAATGTGATGAAAGAAAAGCATGGGAAGATTTACGTGAACTGATGGGAAATAGCATATAAAATAAGAGAAACAACATTCACACCAACTACAATAATATGGATGAAAACCAACAACCTCATAACAATTAAAACTAAATGTTGAACAATTGAAATGTCTGATCAAGCTTGGCCTCAAATAAGAAGAGGGCACTTTCCCACACTCCTTCGTAGAGGTGGGAGAATATGGGTGTGAACATTGTACATTATGACAGATGCTTTCATTATATTGGTTAATTTTGGTGAACTGTTTTTTTCCTTGTTTATTCTTTTTTGTAAGGGAAGGTTCCTGGTGGAAGATGGAGAAGGGATACATTTTGAGATATAGATGAAATAAAAATAAAATTTAAAATAAATAACCAGAAGAAGACCAAAGGCCACAAGACATTAGCAGCTAGGCTATGTCTAGCTTGTGGGTAGAAGCGAATTCATTTTTTGAGGCAGTGGACCTGGCTTCAAATCCTCCCTCTATTGCTTATTTCTTGTATGTACTTAGACAAAGGGCAGAGAGGTGATGCAGTAGATAGAGTGCCAGGCCTGGAGTCAGGAAGACTCACCTTCCTGAGTTCAAATCTGGCCTCAGGCACTTATTAGCTGTGTTAGCCTGGATAAATCACTTAACCCTGTTTGCCTCAGTTTCCTCATCCGTAAAAGGAGTTGGAGAAGGAATGGGAAACCACTCCAGTATCTCTGTCAAGAAATCAAGAAAAGATGAGGTCACAGAATCAGACATGATTGAAACTGAATACAACTTGGACAAATCATTTAAATGTCTTTGGGCTTTGATTTTATGATCTGTAAATAATTAGACTAGATTGACTCTTCCGCCTCCAGTCCCCTTCTGTGTGTGTGTGTGTGTGTGTGTGTGTGTGTGTGTGTGTGAGAGAGAGAGAGAGAGAGAGAGAGAGAGAGAGAGAGAGAGAGAGAGAGAGAGAGATAGAGAGAGAGTGTACCTGCCTCCCTCCCTCTCATTTTTCCCCCAAAAGCAGTTTTGGCAAATCTCAAAATGTATGTCAAGTAGTGCTGGTTTTGATGAAGTCTTCACATGTCTAGGTGAAAGAGCCAGCAGATTTACAGTGGGTACAAGAAAGGTATTCTCCTTCCTCCCTCTCCTATCCACCCCCCACCCTCCCAAAAAAGCAAAAAACAACCTAAAGGATTCCTGGTAGCTCACAAATTGTCAATATAATCGCCCTTCACTTTTCAGTGAGTCTTCATTTCTCCATACGGCCTATGCAGTTGACTCACAGAACTACACTGGTTTAGAATTGGAAGAGAAATGAGTTTGCTAAGGAGATAATATTTCAACATTTGGTGAATATTATTTTATCACATAGATTCAAACAAGAATACAACCTTATGGTATTACCTGACAAGGAAACTATCCCCACAATGAACCTTTTTTTTCTTTAAACCCTCAATGTCTGAATAACTTATGGTAAAAAGGGAGAAGAAAGCTGGGGTCCCCTGTATTGTAATTGTAGTCTCTATCTCATTTTCCCAATTAAACAGCCAAATGCACAATTTTCTTCTTCCCAAGAGGGTAGTACTACCAAAGTTCTCCTCTCTGTTGAAGGTGGGGTAAAACAAATCCCATTACTTTTCCATATGATTCATTCCTCCAGGGACTAAATGGTGAACAAATCTGTCTCTTCCTTTCAAAGGGTAAATCCAGCCACTCAAAGTCCAGGAAATCTCTTCTCAGACTTGAGTCTACATAAAATTCTCATGTGCTTCTGTCCAAAGGCAAGCTTTAACAGCTTCAGTAAAACAGTCTTTCAGTCAATACACGTTTATTAATTGCCCACCATGTGAGGCATATGTACCAGGCACCATGCTAAGTGCTGAGGATACAAAGAAAGGTGAAAGGCAGTCCCTGATCTTAAGGAGCTCGTAGTTCAAAGGAAGAGACAACGTGAAAACAAGGATGCACAAACAAGCTATACACAAGGTAATTTGGAAATATTCAACAGAGGGAAGGCATTAGAATTAAGAAGGCTCAATAAAGGCTTCCTATGGAAGGTGGGATCCAGCTGGGACTTTAAAAAAGACAAGGTAGCCATGAAGTTGGGGACAAGGAGGAACAACATTCCAGGAATAAAGGAAAGCCAGCAAAAATGTCTGGAGTCAGGATATGGAGCTATAATCTGCTAGAACTCAGGGTTGCCCTTAATATTTATGTGTCTCCTTTTTCAAAGGGGTGGGTCCAAACTAATAGGATGAGGAAACAAACATATTTCCAGTTGAGTCAATGGGCTCAAATAAGCATGTCTATACATTCCTATGAACATAGGAATATATAGTTGAAGTTTGGGAAAAGACTCACCTTACTAGAAACTTGTCAAAACCCTAATCAGATATCTATAGAGAGAACAAGAACAACAATGAAGTTAAGGAATTAAAACACAGAGAACAGAGTCACAGTGGGAAAAAGCACTCTATTACTGATGGCAAATAAAATTCAATGACCAAGCTTCTGTGATATATGGGCACTTCTATATGCTTATAACCTCTTCCCCAACCCCCCGTCCCCCAAACATTTCTTCTTAGAAGCACCATGGTAAGAAGCACAGAACTTGGCATCAAAAGACCTAGAGTTGAATGATAGCTTTGCAATCTATGGCATGAACTGAGTTGGACAAGATGCTGGAACTCTCTGAGTCTGAATATCATTATGTGAAAAAATGAGATAATTGGACTAGATCTATAAAGTCCCCTTGAACTTTAAATCTATGCTCTTATGATGTCTGTTCCATATGTCCACTTTTATCAAAGTAGGTAAAAAATGCATTTCTTCCAGATTATGATATGCAATTGTAAGGGAATACTGTATAATTGATTTGTTAACAGATATCATGAACAAATGTTCCAGGCAGGTAATTGGATAGGCCAGTTGTTGAATAGAGTGAAGAGATTGGGTCCAATTACTTTTGAGAAATTTCATAGGAAGTGGGAAAAAAGCTTTTAAAAATTATCATTGTCCCATTTGTACTTTGGAATAGTGAATCATGGATCCAATGAAATCTAAAATCATACGTAATCTAAAGGGAAAGATGTAGCAGGTAGTTGCTAATCATACTTTATGATGGGAAAAGGCCATAAACTTATTATGTATCAAGAAAAAGATATGAGCTGGATTACTCAGAAGTTATACTGCTGTTCCCAAGATAATAAACAATAAGAGAAAGGTCCACTTTTAGAAGGAAAAATTAAAAACAAAACACGGACAAGAATGGAACAAGATGAGAAGGCGTCATAGATATATCAGAATGACCAGAAAAGCAACATACCTAGGTAACAAATCCAGTTACAAAAGATAAAATAGATAATTTTGATTATATCAAATTAAAATGTTTGCATAGGATAGAATTAATGCATCTAGGATAAGAAGAAAAATGCCCTAATGGGGGAAAATTGTTTCAAGTATCTCTGAGAGGGCTTTGGTGTCCAAGAAACATAAATAACTTTTTAGAAATATGTAAGACCCAAAGTCATTCTCCATTAAATAAGTGGTTAAAGGATATAAACAAGAAGTATTCAAAAGAACTATAAACTATAAACAACCATATAAAGAAGACTTTGTATCATTGATAATAATAAAAGAATAAATCGAAACAACCTTGAGGTTTCACCTCACACCTAACAAATTGACAAAGAGATCAAAAGCCAGGGATAATCAATGTCGGTGGGGGTGTGGAAAAATAAGCATCCTAATGCATTGTTGATGGAGCTGTAAATTAGTACAACCATTATGGAAAGCAATTTGAAATTATACAAAAGGGACTAGAATGCCTGTACCTTTTAACCCATAGATTCCATTGCTAGGCATTTACTCCAAGGAAGTCACTGATAAAAACAAAGGTTCTGTATACACCATATTATGCATAGTAGCACTTTTGGGGGATAGCAAAAGACTAAAACAAAATAGGATCCCATCGTTCAGGACATTCCTAAATAAATTGTGATAGAATAGAATATTTCTCTCCTTTAAGAAATGATAAATGTGAAGAATGCAGAGAAGCATGAAAGCCCATAAAGCGAAATAGGCAGGGCCAAGAACTCAATATACAAAATGACAAAAAGAACAATAGAACAGGAGAAAGAATAATAACCAAATGTAGTTTTTTCCAAAAAAAAAGAATGTTGCAAAATCCTAAAGAATAAAGTTGGCCTCAAAGAAGAGATATGAGGTCGAGGTGGGAAATTAGAGTTTACTTGGTTCATGTTGTCAGTGTTTTTCACATAATGATTTACTCTTTTTACTATTTTAAAATTTTTGTTGATGTTAGGGATGGTTCTCTAAGAGGGGAAGATGGTAGGAGAGGGAGGAAAATCTTGGTGATTTTACAGAGATTTTTTAGAGGTGCAAGTCTATGTAAAAATAAGAGATTAATAAATCTACCAAAAGGCATCTATTCCTACTTTATGTTAACTTTTACTTAGCTAAAATGAAGACTAACTTATTGGCTAGTTAAATCTTTTAATTTAGTTGATGAAGGATGTGTGAAATACTATATATTACCAGGTAGGTTCAGTTTTCTTTTTCTGATATGATGAGACTTTCTTTCCCATATGACTTTTAAAACATCCTGATTTACTTGGAAATCACTCTGTTTTACCTGGAAACATATCAATAAGATTTTCAGCAGAGCAAATTACCAATACCCATGTTAAATTTTCATATGAAATACTCTTTATTAAAGGTAGTAAATCATAGATATGCCAAAACAAATAGATACAAATAAAAGATGTTTCCAATAAAAACCGGTTACAATTTTCATTGTAAAAAGAATATTTTAAAAAGTTGGAAATATATCTGAATTTAAATTTTAAATTCTTGAAAACACCCAACAATCACAATTGAGCAGAATTGAGAAAGCTGGTTTGGAGGATTAGGCCATGATATATCATAGATGTGGTTTAAATATATTAAGCTGCAGTCAAAGCTTAACTTCAAGATTTGTATTTGACAATTTTATTCTTCTGTCTTAAAACAAAACAAAACAAAACAAAAACTAAGATTCAGTTAGGGTTTTGCTTTTTAAATAGACTAAATAGGCAGATGAAACAAGCAAATACAACTTCAACTCAACAAAGTTAAAATCATCAAACAATTATTAAGTGCTTTGTATATGAAAAGAATGGCCTTCTCTTATATGGAGCTAGGACATGGGCAAGAATGACAAGAAGTAGAGTGAAAGGTGATCTTGAAAATCTTTGCCTCTCTTATAGTCTACTTAGCCACATAGCTACCAAGAAGACAAGGGTTCCAAAGGATGCAAGGGATCTAATTAGTGGAAAGAGCATCAACATTTTGCCCAGAGTCATATCTGGAATTTGTTTTTCTCTCCGGAAGTACTCTATGCCCTGAGAAGTCACAGAATTGTAGACACAGGACTCGAATAGACAATGGAAGTTATCAAGGCCAACCTCCTCGTTGTCACAGATGAGGAAACTGAATCCCCAAGAGTTTAAATAACTTGCCCAAGGTCACATAACTAGTAAGTGGTGCAAAGGAGACTAGTTTTCTTTTGTCCTTATTCACATTGAGATTTCTCTCCAACTACCAAGTAAGAATCTCAAAATAATGATTTTTCAGTATACACTCCAGAGTACTTGATGAAACAAACTGGAAGAGGCAAGAGGTACTTTTTCTTAAGCTAGAGTCAAATCTTTTCTATTTTTAACTGACTGCAACTAGACCAGATTGGGACAATTTAGACTTAATAATGCATATTTTGAAGATGTCATAGGATAGGATAGGTAGATATCAGTATTGATTTCAGAGTTTGATAACACAAAGATTTTCTGTCCTGGAAATTTCCTTTTCTTCAAGTCTTATAAAGTTTGAACATAGGAAAAAATTACATGGGTTGTTACCAAATGTCTTTCAAAGTAGTACATGCTTTTCAATTTCATTCTATTGTCCTGCCTCAATATCAAGAAGGAAAGAGACCATATCATCTGGCATATAATACGTCATATACATTACTTCACCTAAGCCTAATCACAAACTTGTGGGGAAGGCTGACCAGGTCTTACAAACTCCATTTTACAGGGGAGGAAAAGTTCTAAAGTGCAAAATAATTTGCTAAAATTCACAGTTAGTTATTTTGTAGAGCTAGATCTTGAATAAAGATCCAACGCATCCTAACCCAGTTGGATTGTACCTGTTCAGCAGGTACCATTCATAACAGCTTTGCAAACAGAGTAGCATCTAATGCAGGAACCTAGGAACTCTGGACTTGAAGTTCTAGGAAGCCATCTATCATATGAAAAGATCTTTGACCTCTTTGATAAGAAAGTTTGAGGTTTCAATAGAAAATTGTGCAACCATGTAATCCTCCCCCTCTGTCGATGACAGGGGGCAGAGAAGGAGGAAGCAAGGATAGATCAGAAAAGATTTAGATGGAAATGACACACATCTCTGCCACAAGGACATAGAATAAGACAGAATGCAAGAGAGCAATCAGGCCACAGAGAATGTTCTTTTCTGTCTGGTCTGTCCTTGACTATATCCCACAGATCCACAGGCAATGAACAAGCCAGGCAGTGGGATCAAACTGTATTCAGCCCAACTGATGAACTGTGTACTTGGAGGCAGTCAAAGAGAATTGAAGGTTGCTTCCAACAAACAGAACTGTGGGTAAAAAGGAAATAAAAGGGATAGCATTGGGAGCTGGGATGTGCAGTTCTCCTACCCACCCAACAACATACTGAGAACAAAGCTGTGAGTAGCTTGGCCTTTGGAAACTATGTTTTACTCAATCAATAGACTTTCGAGTATCTACTATGTGCCAGCCATTGGAGAGAGAGAGGCTATGGATTGCACAAATGATTTATTTCACTGGTGTGGGAAATATTTTGCTGAGGAAACTCCCTCTACTAATGTATGTCAGCAAATTTGAGTCTTAGGGAGATGGTGGAACACTGAGGTTAAGTGACTTGACCAGGGTCAAACAATCAATATGTGACAGGAAATTTAGCTTTTCCTTCCTCCAAGACCAACTATCTCCTGTGTCACCCTAAAAATAGAAAGTCAAAAATGAAACAACCCCCAGGAAAAGCAGCAGCTCTATAGCCTGCATTGTAATTACTTAAATGTAGCTCTAATTTTATTCCATTTGGTGATTCTGTGCGTATAAATAAATAAGCAAACACATATGAGTAAATGAATAATGCATGCATGAATGATACTGTATATACAGTTCAGCATGTCTGTTTATTCATTTGGTCAATGCCACTCTGACATGGTTCTATGACTAGAATTTAGTCAAATAAAAAAAAAAACATCAGGGATAAGCCAGCAGGTTTCCTATGAGATGAGGTCTTTAAACTGTCCTAATTAGGGAAATTCAAACTGATCATGTCCATGGACCTGTAAAAGAAGGTGGCTTTCTAGAGAGAGGGGAAACTGTTAGAAAGAAAGGCACAGGTTCTCAGTGCAGCAAGGTTGGCATTTCTCCAGAGCTCCCTCTGGTGTGAGATCAGTGTATTAAGAATGTACCTTCATGCATAGGATAAGATCAAGGATATGGCTAGCAATGTCATCTAGTGATTAAATCTATATGTAATTATCCAATAAAAATCATTTATTAAGTATTTACTAGATGCCAGGCACTATGCTAAATGTTGGGGATGCAAACATGGTCCCTACCCTCTACTGCTCCCATTTTAATCATTATCATCATCATCGTCATCATCATCGTCATCATCATCATCATCATTTATATAGCATTGTTAAGGTTTGCAAAGTACTATATATGTCATTTCATTTATTTCTCACAAGGATAGGAAGTAGGTACTATTTTTATCCCTATTTTACACATAAAGAGACAACCACAGAGGAGTTAAGTGACATGCCCATGGTCACACAACTAGTAAATTTCTGAGGAAAGATTCGAAGTCAGAATTTCCTGATTCCCAAGTTCAGCACCATAGAAACTATACCATCTAGCTGCCTCTACCATGCAACATATTATGCATGAAAATATTACGTACATACAAGATAAAGATTAAATGGAGAATAATATTAGAAGGCAAGACACAAGCAACTGGGGATATTAAGAAAAAGGCCTCTTGAAGAAGATGGGAACTGAGCTGAATCTTGGAGGACATTAGGAAAATCAGGAAATGAAGGTGAGGAAGGGGAGTATCTAGGCATAAAGGAGTCAGAGCTAAGCACAGAGGTGAGAGATCAGGAGATGTGGCCCATGTGTGATTAGTACCAGGCTAGCATAGCTCAATTAAACAGTGAGTATAAGGAAGCAAAACGTAAGAAGACTAGAAAATAAGAAGGGATCAAGCTGTCAAGAGCTTTAAAGGCCAAACAGGAGACTTAATATTTGATCCTTGGTCACAATAGATAGCCACTGGACATTAATGAGCAGAGAGGAGACACACAGTGGATTGAATGCTGAGCCTTAGTCATGAAGAACATCAGTTCAAATCCAGACTCAGGCATTTATTTGGTTTAAGACCCCAGGCAAGTCACTTGCCATTTTTCTCTCAGTTTCCTCAAATGTAAAATAGAGGTAATAATAGTACTTACATCTCAGAGTTGTTTTGAGGATCAGATAATATTTTTAAAGTGCTTAGTACAATGCCTGGCACATAGTAGGCACTGTATCAATGAGGATTCCCTTCTCCCTTTGGCTTCAGGAAAATCATTTGGACAATTGAGTGGAGGAAGACATGATATAGAGCAAGACTAGAAGCAAAAAAGCCAATTAGAAGGCTGAGAGGTAATGATGTCAGTAATAGGGTTACACATATACACACATACACACATACATGCACATAAATATAAATACATATATACCCACACACACGTACACATATACATACACATACATAACAGTTGTTGTTCAGTCATTTCAGTCCTGTCTGACTCTTCATGATCCCGTTTGGGGTTTTCTTGGCAAAGATACTAGAGTGGTGTGCCATTTCCTTCTCCAGCTCATATTAGAGATGAGGAAATTGAGGCAAACAGAGTTAAGTGACTTACTCAGGGTCACACAACTAATAAGTATGTGAGGCCAGATCTAAAGTCAGCCTTTCTGACTCTAGGCTTGGTATTTTATCCACTGCATCATCTAGTACTCAATCCACTGTGTGTTTCCTCTCTACTCAGTGGCTATCTATTACTCTTCTTCACATATGTATGCATGCATACTTATATGTATGTATACACACATACATGGCTGTGTATATACACACACACACACACAAATATATATGTTTATACTTATACACACACAAGAGATAAAGTTGACAACAAATTGGATATGTGGAATGAGTGGAATCAAAGATGAAACCAAGGTTAATTGTGAAGCTAGATGTCTAAGAGGATGATGGTGTCCTCAACGGTTATACGAAAGATGAGAAGGGAAGTTTATGGGAAGAAAGATCATAAGTTCTGTTTTGTGCATGTGAAGTTTGAGGTGACTCTGGGACATCCAATTTGAGATGTCCCAAAGACAGTTAGAGATACGAGACTGGTGCACAGAAGGCATATTAGATTTGAACATAAAGATCTGGGAATCATTTGCATAGAGATGATCACTGAACCTATGGGAGCTGATAAATGCAGAGGGAGAAGAGAAGGAGCCCCAGGACAAAACCTTGGGGAACACCTACAGTTAGTCATCATGCCATGAAGGTTCAACAAAACAAAACAAACAAATAAACTTGAAAAGGAGTGGTCAGATAGGTAGAAGGAAAACCAGGAAAGAGAAGTATCACAAAAACCTAAGAATGTACAGGAGGAGACGGTGATCTACAATATCCAAGATCCAACAGAGGTCAAAAAGGATGAAGACTGAGCAAAGGCCATTAGATTTGGTAATTAAGAGATCATTAGGAACTTTATGGAAGGCAGTTTCAGTTGAATGATTAGGCCGGAAGCCAGAATGCAGACGATTTAGAAGAGAGTGAAAGGAAAGGAAGTAGAAGAATGGTGTTTACGTAGCATTCTAAAAGATGAGACAGAAGGGAGAGAGGCAGGATGAGAGTGAGGATGGATAGATCAGAGTCTGTGTCTATACAAATGCTGGGGGAAAGCAAGTTTCTAATATAAAAACTAGACTGAAAAAATCTATAAAGTAACCATTTTCTTATAGTTGAAGTTAAAAGTTGATTATTAAAAATTTAAGTAATATTTATCATAAATAGATTTTTTAAACTGGATTGAAATTTTACAGTTTTAAATAGCTAATTGGCTACCTCATTCAAATGTTTGGGTATTAATTTATTTTTCACCCTAACTATTAAAATGTGAAAATATTATGCTTCAAGGATTCATTTTGAATAGACATAAACCTGCCATACAAAAGTTCTTTACTTCTTAAATCACTGTGTTTAGGACATTGGAGTGAGCAAGGGACATCTCGGAGTGCAAAGAATGTGCTATCCTTTATATGACATATATCATGAGAAGTTACTGGGAATCCCATGTGATTTCAGTTTGAAAGAACTGTAGTGTAGAAAAATATGGCACTAGTGCTTGAGATGGCACCCATGTTCAAATCCCCCCACCAATGCAAACGAAATGTGTTCCTAGTCAAGTCACCTCACGTCTGAGCGTGTCTCCTCTTTGGTAAGGTGGGAATGTGGTGGGTTTAATCAACTCAACCTTTTCCCTTTCCCCAGTTTATGGGATCCTGGGCCCATTCTGTTGGGTTTAGGGATTAGACTTGGTACTTTGGGATGATACAGCAGGTTCTGTGATGATAGCAGGGGGAGGGAGAAACATCTTTAAAGGAAGAGGTAATTACCCCCCCCCATTTCTCTCTCTCTCTCTCTCTCTCTCTCTCTCTCTCTCTCTCTCTCTCTTTCTCTCTCTCTGTCTCTCTCCATATCTCTCTGTCTCTGCCTCTGTCTATCAGATATGGTGGGTACATTTGTACATTTTTTTAGAGACCTCCTTTGCAGGGGGAGAAGGGCTGAAGGAAGGGAAGGACCCTTCTTCTCCCTGGCAGTGATGCCAATAGCAGGGAGTACCTATGTTGCCTGGGCCTTAGGCCTTTGACCACTTCCACTTTGTGTTTCTTTCCCTGAGCAGAGTAATTGTCGGATATGTGGCTCCATGCTATCACTCTCTGGTTCAGATTCTATAAATGGATAAAATTAGGCATTCACTGGTCTTTGAACATTTAACACAAGGAGGCTTACTTGGCCCTAACACAGTAAGGATATGCCACAAGAATATAACAGTACTTAACTGAAATTCACCAAGTCCAAGGGTCCTAGATTTCACTTGGCTGAGACTTTTTATATCTATAGATGTCACAGACATGGCAGTCAATTAACTCCAGGGGCAGCTTTGTCCTAGAACTTCCACATATTGGTTGTGAAAAGTGGGAGACGAGGGGAGGGAAAGAAACCACTTTAGGGAAATCAGGGCCAATCAGTTCGGCCAATCAAGTGGAGGAGGGAGGTGGAGGAACAGTTTTTAGGTAAGACCTCTCATTATTGCAGGGATTATATTCCCCTTTGAGGAAACCCAAGCATCAGACAAATCTAATATTCATACAATTTTCTCTGGGGCTCTGAGGGGGCCATACAGAGCCAAGAGAGTACAGAGAAAAAGAACCTAGGACTGAGAACATGAACCCAGGGCCATGGAGGCCACTTAGTGAAAGAAGGCAAGGACACTAACTCCCCTGGGTCAGCAACGAGATTTGTTAGTATAGAAATAATCAAACTTTTGCTATCACTTTTACAGTCTTATCAACCAGGCAATCAACTAGCACCTACCCTGTTCCAGGCACTGGGCTAAATGCTGAGGATGTAAAGAAAGACAAAAGACAGTCCTAGTTCTCCAGGAACTCACAACCTAGTGGGAAAGCATTTTATAAATATGCTATTTTTACCCTTATTTGCAGGGGGGGGGGGGGGGAGGAGGTAGTTTTAAAGGAAAAGGATTGTCATCAGGATCAAAAGTTCCTGGCAAAGCATATATGCTTACACGTCCAAATGGAATGCACACTGAATAGAAAGTGTGACACAGAGAACACACATGCACAAATGTAGAAACAACATGTAGAAACGGAGCATAAAAAATGTTCTTTCATAGGCCTTTTTCTCCAGTCTGGTACCCACAATGAGAAAGAGCTGAAGGGCATAGATGGATAAAAATAGGACCCACAATACCTGCTCTCTTCAGAATGAAAGTTGAGTCTTTGTCATGTGGTGTTCTTGCCAAGAGAAAAATGCCAAGTTTTTCATTTTAGGATAGTGATGTCAGGAACATGGAAGCTAAAGAGGGCACATCCAGGAATGATCATTCTTTCCTGAATATTTATTGATGTGTTATTGGCATTAACAGTGTCAATAATTCATGGTAAAAGAGGAAGTCTCCATAAAAAGGTAAGCCATAGCCACTGCGTAATCAATATGTAGGATCACTGTAAATGATGGATCATTAGGTACCAGTCAGATGACAATTGATCTTGAACTTCAATAGAGATCTTATTAATTATTTGTTTTCCCAGTTTGAGAGTGAGCTATGTAGATTAACCTGAATTACCAGCTGTATTTCCATTCTTGAATTTACAGTTTACTTCTAACAGAATTATCTAAAGCAGGAGTCCCTAAACTTTTTTGTGTCCTTGGACCCTTTACCAGTCTGGCGAAGCCTAAAAACCCCTTCTCAGAATCATGTTATCAAAAGACTAAATTAAACTATATAAGATTGCAAAGGAAACCAATTACATTGAAATAGAGTCATCAAAAATATTTTCACATCTAGTTTATGAAGCCCAGATTAAGCGTCCCTGAAAAAACCTGTTATTCGAAGAATTTGGTCCAAAAGTAGGCCTCAGTAATTTGTTTCTGCCTTGCATTTTTGAATTTTAGGAAATACAACACACACACACACACACACACACACACACACACACACACGAGTTGCTTTTCTCTCCTGTCACACTATATTGGGTCACTTTGTGCCATGATATGATATAATGTAACTCAATGCAAGGAGACACATGTCCCTTCTCATTGGAGATTTAAAGAAACAGTTGAGGTTTTTTTTGGTTTTGTTTTTTTCCCTGTGGGAAGCAAAGTGTCAGGTGCCCAAAAGTAGCTGAAGGAAGTTTGTGATTATCTCTATGCTACTAACTGCATTTTTTTGATGCAGTAGCATTTTGAAATCAACACTGATTCTTTGATACAGTGAAAAACATCAAAATTTCTGTTCATTACACTGATTATAAAAATCAGATTATAATTTAAGGATGTTTTCAAATGCCCTGTAAAAAAGTCTTAATGTAATCATGAAACCCCAGACAAGATGCTCATTTCAAAGAGCACCACTGAATTGTTTTTACTTATTATTCAATAAATTTAGCTGAAGCTTCCTTCATTAAAAAAACTCAAACATTTCACATTCTATATTTGATTAAGGAACTACTCCTCTAAAATATCTGAGGTTGATAGTCATTCTCTAACTCCATGCCAAGCCCTAACACAATTTGATACATATTTTTACTGTATCCTCGTTTCTATGTAAAATGATAGAGAGAGCCAAGACTGACTTATTTGATTTGTGACTTTCAACTCCTGAATTGAAGGCACAAGAATGTGAAAACAAAATAAAATATGAGTTGAAAAAGCAAATGCAAGGGTGAAGTGATTGCATGGTTTCCACCTCTGTAAATTCCTGGGTAGTTAGCAAAAAACCAAAAAGAACAGAAATAGGGATAATGTGTCTCTTTGCTTCCCCTGTGTTGTTTCAGCCCAGGAACTCTTTGCCCTGTCTTTGTTTCATTACTTCTCCATTTAAAACTTTAGCTCATCCTTAAACCTCTTTGACATATTCCATCCCTGTATTCTGTTCTTTCTTAAATTCCATACCACTTCCCTAATAAAAATAGTATCTATGCACTGTAAGTGAACAAGAGTCATAAAAATCAATCATCTCAAAAAGGGATTATATGTAAAAAGATGGCGTTATTTCTGGGACAGTGGCATATCACTGTACATTTGCTAATTACGAGCAATACACATTAATGTCAAAAATAATGCCATTTCCTTACATTTTATTGTTTGGAGATGGTTCTGTTTATCAGTTTTTAATATGCTCTTTGAAAACTGACGTGTACTTTACCCATATCTCTTTAGGAACGCAGGGATTCAGAGGCTGGATAAAATACTTTCATGCTTCCAACACAAACCTGAGAGGGTAATTAAACAGATGGTAACAATAAACCGAATCTCAAAACATCAGGGACTAGAGTCCCTTATTAAAAGTATGCAAACACTGAAGGGAAGAAAAACTCTGGGGAAGGGTTTCAGCAGCTAGCACCTTTGAGCCAGCCTGCACCTCAGGAATAGGGGCTAATAGCCCATTTCGAAAGCCATTTCAACCCTTCACCATCCCCCAAGAGGGATGAGTTCTAACCATCCCCAACCCCCTTAATCAGAGTAGAGTACAAACAGAGTGAGTGTGAGTAGAGTACAAACTGTTCTTATAAGGCAATCAGAATGGATTTCATGTTTAACTTTTGCATTTAGTAGCCTTAATTTATAGTGATGCAGTCTATGTAATCAGGAACTATAACTTGGGCAGTATATGCTTTTAGACCAAAGTCTGTGCATCCTAATCAAACAGAAAGTCTTAAGGATTTAGTTGGCAACCTTGAGTTTGGGGAAGAAGAAAGTTTCTTAGCTCTTTCTAGTCTGGTGAATGCCAATAGAATTTTTATCACATGAAGACAATAGCTGCATATAGACCCCATCGATGCTATATTCACTCTTTTTTTTTTCCTACCCCTGAAAACCTAGTGATCCACCAGAGTCTCATCAAAATACTCCAACTTATTCTGCATGCCTTAGGAGTTTCAACATATCCCAGGCTGTATCTACAGAGATGAAGTATGGATATGAACAACTTTCTCAACATTTTGGGAGATCGATAGATAAATGGATGAAAAAGATTTCAATTAATATCCAAGTGTGATTCCCTTGAACTTTCCCCCTAACATTTTATTTTCTGCTTCATTTTGAAACTGTGTATATAGAAATCGTGATAATTATAAGACAGAAATGGAATCCTATGCAAGAGGACCCAGGTGTGAATTTTACCTATGCCTCTTACTAGATGTGTGAACTTGAACAGACATTTATCTTCTCAGACCTCAGTTCACTTTTATGTAAATGACCTATAAATTCCTTTTCATTTCTAATACCATAATCATATGAAGTTAGAGATAAGTATTTAGCCAATTAAAATGTAAACACATCATGATGCATGTATTTTTTAAAAATGGTATTTGATAGTGATAATCTCCAAAAACAACAACAAAAGGAACTAAAGAGTTATGGTTGAGAGGAAGCTTATTTTACACAGATACAGGAAAAACTGTGAATCAGAATTCCCCAATCTATTTTTGCTATTTACAGATGCTTAGAGGTAGACGAGGGGGGAGCAATGAGAGGAAGAAAACACATCTTTGATCTTTAGTTTTTTCATCTGTAAATTGAGGTGAGGAACTGTCTCATTCAAACTGAATGTTCTCTGCGGTCTTCTCTAACACTTGATAAATATTTGCATCTCCTTCTGTATTTAATAGATTTTTTAAAAAATATTTTCCAAGCTTCTCCACAAAAAAAGCATGTTTTAAATTAAAGTTTCATTTAGAATACTAGCCATCAAACCTCATCTATAGAATGTTTCCAAGTATTTTTATCAGATTTCCAAATTTTTTTAAGATTGAAAGGTATTAGAAACAGGGAATGGGGGGGAACTAAGTATAATTTAGAGGATGGTAGAAGTGTGGGGTATTAGGTAACCATTTTAATTAGCCTATATACTTTCAAATTACTGATTATGAACATTAGGGGACCTAAGATTTTGATTCATCAGTAATTCTCCTTTATGTCTATACTAAGATTTAAAAATAAGACCTCTGGCTCTGATTCTCAGATCTCAGAGCTATCACAGGCGCCCGTGGAATCTGTTTTACCTGGAATCTCTAGTACTGCTCTGCCCCCTTGTGCTATGATAGTGAACTCAACAGAATCAGAGTTCGCCTTCATCTTTGTACATGAACTCAAAAAAAAAAAAAAAAAAAAAAAAAAACCAACCAAACCCACCACTGTCACTTTTCACTTTTCTGGCAAGTTCAAGGTCAGTGTCTAGCTATTTTCAGCTCATCTCGTCTTGATCCATGCAGAGAAATGACAAGGTAACGTGATGCGGGGTCAGCTGTATTACAGGAACCGTTACATAAACGGAGAAAGTGGAAATCAATCCTAGCTGACAGTGTCTTCAGGATAATCAGAGCTCACTCGATGCCGCTGTCAGCTCCCCGGCATCAAACACCATGTTACTTCTGTCAGATCTATTTAATAAAACTATTCCCACTTTTAGCAAATAGTATTTTTTAAAAAAATGAGCTTGAATATCTTTAGCTTGGATAACCTGAGAACTCTGGATTTGGGAACAATCTTTACCACTCTTTAGCCCCACCAGCTCACTGAAAAGACATTTTAGCTTACGATAGCGTGGTTCCTCATATGGGCACTGGCAGTAGATGGAAGCTACTAATGCGAAGTGTGCCATGCTTTGTGCGATCTGGTCAGGCTTTTCCTGTAGACTGTTGCATCTTCTTCAGTCAAGTCAATCCCACTCTCCCAACATACCCCTCAAGATCATTTGCTGAAGCTGTGGACGTTTTTCTCTTCGATATTATTCTCTAGAATATCCTCTTTAAAAAAAAAAAATCCTTTACTCCCTACCTTCTCATCTTTCCTAATGCACAATTAGGAACATAATATTTAACAAGATGTTCCCTGTTAGTGGTCTGTGTGTTGCAATGAGAGCATAAGGTATGCCAGTTTAGGGAAAGAATAGCTATTCCATCCCACCCACCTTGTGCTCCCATGGAACTGCCAAGCATGCAGTACTCCATTGAAGAACAATTTACCATAATATTAGTTGTCAGTAAATTCAAAGACGGAACTCCTAAAGCTATAAAATGGATTAGAAGCAATTTAAAAAAGAATTAACAAACTAGAGTAAGAGTATACTGTCAACAAACAAATGCTTCATCATAGCACTGTAATTTGGAATTTTAATTACCCCTCTGCTTCTGTAACAAAACAATGTCTGAACTGGCAGCTATTTGAATCTCTCACAGGTCATTGAGCATTCTAGTTAATTACTCTATGAATAGCCTGTTTTTCTCCCCTCTGGAAACACGTTTCTAATGGCAGTCAAGGTCTGACAAATGTGTCATCTACATAATTAGCTAGGAAGCAACACAAAACATTAAACATGCTTTGTGCCGACAACTATCAAAACATTTCATTTGTTGTCAATTATTCATTACTTTGTAGGTTCTGAAGGGGTTGTTATTATGGAAATAAGTCCAGATGCTAACAAGGTTAGAGTTTGGGATTCAAATTAGTAATCAGAGGACTAACTTTAAAAAATGTATCTCATGTACATTCATAGCCATGTTCAATCGGTAGGACATCACAAACAAATTTAGCTATGTCCAAGTTTCAGTGGTCCCAGGCCCTGCACAGACTGACACTCCTTTGGAAGACCAGAGCTAGCTCTTTGAAGTGCCGGCCTCTAAACTGAACTAATAAACTTTTTCAACCTTTGGCAAGCCTAATTTGTGCTTAGTAAACAGAGTAAAGATTTTCACAGCATGAGATGATGTGGGATTGCAAGAGCAAAGGGAAATAAAAAGCACTGAAGGTTTTTTAATCTTTTCCCCCCCAAGCCTGCCGCAAATTGTGGAAAGGTCAAAAGTCCAGTTATTAAAGCTTTTGGTCTTTGTGGAATATACTGGGCCAGTTAGCTTTGGTAACGCCTGAGCCTGACATTGCCAGGACTTTTGCTATTTCTGACATTCTGACTCCTTTATAATACTTGTAATATTGTGTCGGAGGGCAAGAGCAGGAGTATTATCTTGAAAGTCCACTCACAAATGTAGATAGGAAGGATTAAAAGACATTCACAACAAGATTGACCTCTCCATGCCAAAGAAAATGCCATGAGAAGGAACATTATTGCAAAGTCCTATCTGTAGCTTAGATCTTGCTTGAACCTCA
The DNA here is from genome assembly GCF_028372415.1 of Notamacropus eugenii. Taxonomy (NCBI): domain Eukaryota; kingdom Metazoa; phylum Chordata; class Mammalia; order Diprotodontia; family Macropodidae; genus Notamacropus; species Notamacropus eugenii. Next base: position 289,023,659 of record NC_092876.1, read on the forward strand.
TTCCACTAGGCTGTAGTTTCTCCTTGAAAACCAAAATGGCTTACATGTGCCATCCTCCACCCTCCAATAGAGATTAGAAACAAAACACTGTCCTTACGATGATGAGATAAGAAAGAGTTAACTTCAGACTGCAGCATATATAGTGAGCCCATAGGAAATAGCCTCAAATAAGAGAAACGAGACACAAATCATCTTTGTTTAGGACTCGACTTTACCTCACCTCATGTACTTCTTTTGTATGGAGTGTTTGATTAGATCTCTGTACTGAAAAGTCAGATATGACAGACATATGCATATGTATCAAGGAAAGACAGAGACAAGTCTATCAGAAGAAATCAGCGAGATGGGCTCTCTGAATCGCCCGACAAAATAATATTGTGCTTTGGTGCCAGGAAATAATTTTATGCTGGATGCTGAGAATGCCCAGTTAATAAAGATGATCAGCCACTTGCTAAGAGGAAATAATTGTCAGTATCTATATTTTTCAAAGCAGGAACACATCAACATCTTACACTAAATAGGGCACATTAAAATAAGCTTTAATAATCTTTATGCAGAAGGAAACTAATCCATTTTCAGATCAGACGATCCACAGCAATAAAAGGAAATCATCAAACTAAAAACAATTTTAGAAATGGCTGCAGACTCTCATTTAATTAACATGCAACAGATAATATATTTATGAGGAAGTCAAAATATTTAGGAAGCCTATAATCCTGTAAGCCTTAATGTGGTATAAAAAAAAACAAATAAATGCAAAGTGTTACTGTTACACATGCCTGCCTGATCAATGGTTTTCACATATCGATCTATAAATGGAGTTGACAGTCTGTGTTGGCTGCACATTTTCCAAGCAGCTCTATTTTTGTACAAAACCAATACGGGCAATTACCTTTGTTGGAGATGCCAAGTCTTATCAATTCAATGTGATTTAGTGTCATTTTAATTAAATATCAGGATCCACTTCAGGACAATTTATACAAACAAAGCCTCATACTTGACTATAAGCTTGATTTGAAGTAAATACGGACAAGCTCGGCAATCTCATAATATTTCTCCAAAACTCTGCTAAACAGAAGGCTTATATTTTTAGCAATTTTTATGCCTGCCTTTTTGGCTAGCCACAACTTTGGCAAGTATTCTATGATCACAGGAATAAGGAACAAAAGAAAAGTGTTTCCTGTCTTCCCAATAACATATTTTTTAAAAAAGAAGAAGAAGAAATAAAAACAACACAGACTGTTTGGTAGCAGAAAAGAGAGCTCTGATATGTTAGCATTTTTGAATGATGAGATTCCCAAATCTCAATCAGAATACTAATAAAAAAGACATGGAATTATTTGCATTAGTTATGAATGAAGCAATGAACTTCAGCCTGGTTTAAGAGATGAAAACAGTGAATATTCATACAGCTTTGTGGAGAAGATACCAGCATTAGATGTAGAAACTGCTCTTGCTTGCTAAAGCCAGTGTTTGCAGTTTCATGATTTCCTCTGTTTAAACTCTTTATTAATATCTATTCTAAACTATCTAGTATGCTAGCACATCCCTATTATGAATAAGACCAACTAGAAAGAATGAGAAACTGCATTAAGCATTTCAAATGAGCTAGTTGCTGTACTGTGTATTAGCTTTTTTAGCCTTTAAAGGGGCACAATTCACTTGCCTGTACATTTATACAAGCTGAATATTTTGCCTATCTTGTCACACTATGGAATAGAAGAATCAGTCCACCTTGAGACAGATAAATTCTGGATGTTGTGGAAGTGATTACTGATTACTTAGACCAGTGAGCTCTTCCCTGTCGATACAGGTTACCAGATCGCTTGCATTGATATACTCTCATGCTTCACACCATTTCTCAGGTAGCAATGCTCAGATTGCTATTTTAATTTTGCAAAGGCTTTACTCTATTGATCAAGTGAAAAATGATTACTTGGTATCTAAAGGAAACAGGAGACATATTTAATATATTTCTAAAAGATTAGCAATACAAAAATAACAGGGACTTTGATAACTGATTTTCTCAATCTAAATTGCCTCCAGGAAGTTGAAAGAAAAATAGAATAAGCTTAACAGATATACATACACATGCACATATTTTAGGTGCAATTAATATGGCTACTATACACTTTAACATATTTACCTACTTCAAGTTCTGGATCAGGACACAAAATATATACCGATATGACAATGATACATTGTACTCTAAATTGTGTTCCAAATCCTAAAGTAAGTCACAAAATGCTTCACTTATTGATATATATATATATATATCAGTAAAAATATAAAATATGAAAATATGCAAGTCACATACTGGGCAGAAAAGGTTAGGTTTCAATCCCTAAAATTGTAGAGGACACCCACACTAATAAGGCCATGGCTCATTTGAATATTTAAGTATATTTCACTTTTTTGAACTGATTATCAGCATCACTATCACCAAATACATAATAAAAATACATTGATATAGCACTTTAAATTTTGCAAAATGTTTCACATATTGCAACTCATTTGATCCTCATAACAATCTTATAAGATAGGTGTTATTACTATCCTTGTTTTATAGATGAGGAAATAAATTGTGGTTCAGAGATGGTAAGTGACTTGTCTAGAGTCACATAGCTAGTAAGTGCCAAAGAGGGGGATGAAAATTCAGGTCTTCCTGTCTCCAAATCCCTGTACTCTATTCATTACTCCACTTAGATGCCTCATAAAATCTCACATAATGACCACCGTACCCAAGATATTACCAAAGTATTTCAAAGTTTGGTCTGGATGAGATTTAATCTATCAGTGCCCAGTTCAAACAAGGCTTTCAGTACACTTTGTATAGAAATCATGTTTTAATTGAGTACCTACGTGTATTCATTATGAGATTTGCCACTTACTACTTGTGTTCACTGGGCAAGTAAATTAATCTTTTTCAACCTCAGTTTCCTTATCTGTAAATAAATATTGTTGGATTTCATGACCTCTAAAGTTCCTTTAAGCTCTCACTCTGAGATCCTGTGATCTCCTTGCCTTTATCTTCTACCACTACCACCCACTGCTGCCATCATCATCATCATCATCACCACCAACACCACTACCCCCTGCCCCAACCAAGCTCTTACTTTGGCTTGAGCAGATAACTTTAACAGGCTTGTTTGAATAAATATGCCAAAATACATTTCGTTCTGTCAATATCTAGTCAGAAAATTGTGCATGGCAAAAAGAGATGAAAAGAACTGAGACAGAAAGGAAATTAGTGCCATGGCAAGCTTTCAATATCACACATCTGAGCCAAGTTTTCTTGGTGAAATGACATATCCTAGCAAAAATACCCCTTTTATGTGATTATGCACTGAGTAGACATAATCCAAAGTAACTTTTTTCATTCCTTACCCAGAAATATACATGGTCCATACTAAGAATTCCGAAATGGAAGCTAGGATAATTACATCTCATTTAACTTCCCCAAACTCTTACTCTCTAACAGTCCAGCATACAACCCCCTAAACTAAAGTTATGTAACAAGGTAATATCAACAATGAGAAACTGCATGATAAAATCCTGCCCAAAAGTGAAAAATGCTAATTTTGTCTCATTTAGCAGCTGGATACAGAAATGCTCATTAGTTTTAAGAGGGTTAATCCTTTTAACTTTTGCATATTGATATGCCAATTATGCCTAATTGTACAAGAGGCATCAGTCAAGGTAATAGTGCATAAACACATGAAAGTTATTAAGTACATCCCAACATGTAATAAAGTAGGTGTTAATTGGTAGCTGAGTTCTGCAGGCTATTGAGGTGGATAATTCATTGAGAGATGGATCACTTGTAATTTCTCTACATAATTCCTTCTGCAGTCTCATGCTGTGATGTTTTCATGCTTGTCAAAAACAACTGCAGCCTAGTGCCTTTTGTTAAACACAGCCAATAAAATATGTTAGGCATCATTAAATATACTTAACTTTTAAACTTTTTCAAAGGTACAGTTCTTACTGATAATACATTATAGCATTTCCAATAATTTACTGTAAACACTGTCTGGAGTTCAGGGTTGAAGAACATTGTAGTTGGTGGAAAAGCTAAGTCAGTTTCACAATGCATTTCCAGCTGATGATGATACTTTCAAATGAGAAAGTAAATAAAGGGAAATGAATCTCTCATTAGTTACCTTGATCTAAAGAGATATTTCTCACTCCAGAAATATAATCATTGCCTTCCCAATGCCAAATTTTTCTAAGTCGACTGAAGAAAGGATGATTAAAATCATATATTTCTCCAGCTCCCGAGAAGAAATAGCTGTAGGTTAATTTTGCAATTGAACTTGGAATGAAAAATGCAGAATAAATACGATTGGTAACAGGCTACCCAGCAAGTTTATTCCATTTAATAACTCAGTTAGGGATCTGAATATTTCATGGGCACCTACTATATTAACAGAACACCCAATTAATAGCCCACATGGTTCAGAAGGGTGACTGGGATGCAGAGCCTGTCCCTAGCTAACCCATTTCTCGTTCTTGATCTTGCTGTGAGAACAAAATAGATATGGAATCCAAAAGAGTGGCTAACATTGCATCAATAATTTTGTAACATCATATGGCCTCAGCTGCAAGTTACCACCATTATGGAAGAAAATTAGCCAGAGGAGACTCATAGCAATCAGTTTGTTTAGTAGCTCAGGATGAGTGCAGGGGCAGGGACACAATTGCCAATAGAGTTCATCTCTAACTATTGTATTTCAAATCTTTCTGATAAAAAGAATCTCCACGAAACAACTAACTTGCCAAACCTTAAGCAGCCATGCTCCCTTGGTCCTTTGGACCATCATCATGTCCCAATGTTCAATAATTTTTTACCTCATAATACTTGGCAATTTTGAGAAAGGGACTCTCTTTGGGGGAAGATTTTTTAAGTTTCAGTTTGTTCCTAGCTAATTTTAGCCCCTGGCTTTGGGAAGTGATGTACTGTATTTGGAAATACAAACACCACATGCTAGCGTAGCCTCATTATTTCTATGACACTGAAGCATGATAGTGGAGGCCCTTAAAATGAGTCAAAGGTGCTCTTCAGTCTACCACCAAATCCATTTTATAACTGGATTAAGCCCAGCTCTTCCTCTCACCACTGGGGTGGGGGTGGAGATGGGGGAAGGAGGTTTTTATGACTATAAGTAGGAAAAATGAAACACATTACAGAAACAGTTTTCTTATGCACATTACAAGAACAGATAGGTCAAGAGCAATTAGCTTTAAAAAAATCTTCACAGTAAAAATCTGTACGGTAGTAAACTTGGGGTATTTTACTTACAGGTTCAGTGACCTTTCCAGTATCGGTAAGGATCATGGATTTACTTTGGCTCAGTCTGTCATGGTGGATGTTGGCATTTTTAATTCTCATTTGTACAGCTCCTGTGCTTCGGTGGGAAGAATTCAGTTTTTCTGCAGAGGCATCAGAACTGGTAGAACTCTGCATGTTAGAGTGCTCTTCTGAAAAACTGCAAAAAATATTATATTAGGTATGTACATTCTCTTAGCAGAATATAACATTGCCTGTTAATCATTAGGGTAAAAAAGATCAAACAAATGTAAAAGACAGTTTCTGAGTACTAAAGACCAGAGTAATTACTTTATAGTTGTTTTTTTTTATCAATTAAGGAGCCTCTACCATGTGAAAAAATTATACAAGCTTAAAGGACTTCAAAAGAAGAAAAATATTTATTACTCAAATAAAACAAGCACAGAGGACAGTGTCAGCCCCAAACCACAACACCATCAAAAAAATGCATAGAGAAATACATAGCTATGTGGAGACTAAACTGCCAAGTGCATCACCTTCTAGGCATACATCATTGCTGGTGGTGGTGGTGTCTGTATTGGTGTGTTGCCATCATTTTGTTTTGTTTTCTAGAAAAACATTGAAAGCTTCAAACTCTTTTGCTCAGTCCATCATATGCCCTAAACAAGCATACAAGCATAAGATGATCCTCAGAATTTACTCAAAAGTCTTTGCTTATGGAAAAGCACGAAGCTAACTGGTTCACATGAGCATCAAACCCATGACCTTGGCCTCATCATCATGCTTTTTTATCCACCCACAAAAAAGAAATGTAGCAATGGAGAAGATTAAATTGTTATTCCCTGACCAGTTAGCATCTGCCAGTATCACTGACTTTGCTGGACTTAGGCCTAATGTAAAATTTGGAGAAAAGAGAGATGGTTATTTTTTTATGAACCTACATATAAAAGATCAGTTTGGAAGAATTTAATGGTGCAAGAATAACAATACAGAAAATGACAAAAGAGACGAATCATGATTATATGGTCCCAATGGGATGAACCAAGCTATAGACATAAATTGGATGCTCTGGGGAAAGCAATATAAATGTTTCAGGAAGAAAGAAAGTTTATAGTTTGTCCAGTGGTTTTGTCTAAACAAGCTTCAAGGGCATAAAAAATTAATACATAAACCAGCAGTTAAAACAAGAGAACATAGAAAGGGATTGCCCTTTTTTACCTCCCCTCCCTAACCCTGGCACAATTTTAAATAAGGATTGGACAACTAAGGTATCATCATGGCCTCAGTATGGATATCAGACACCATCCTTTGTATCTTTGCCCTCAGTTCTTCAAGTCATCGCTATTCTTTAGCTGATAGATTTTGCAAAGAGAAGCAACAAAAGAAAGGAAATTAGAAATAGAAGCCAAGTATATGATTTCTTTTCAATTTCTGGGAATACTCATCCCCTTCCAAGATAGTGGATAGTGGGCACTAGTGGCTCAACTCCATTTAAAATCTTCCGATCACTCACTGCTTCAGGACTTTTCTTCATTAGTTATCTTAGTATGATTGGAAAAGGAATTGAGAGGCCTGAAAGATATGAATTATGCTCAATGGACTCAATTATCTGATCTCCGGCCCCAACAGCTTTCAAGTGAATGGGTTGGTTTTAGACACAGAGTGCTTGAGAACAGGCTAAGTCCAATCATATTATCAATATCTGAAGTCTTATTGCATGACAATCTCGTGGGAAACCATGAAACTTAGAAGGAAGGCAAAGTCTGAGACACAGTTTAAGAATAATCAGTATATAATTGTAACCAGTGCAAAATGAGAACTAAAGGAAGCAGATAAAGACAAAGTTAAGACTATTAATAAAAGTAAGATAATCAAAGAAACATGTGGTTTAGTAGACAGGCCTCAAAGTCAAGAAAACTCCAGCTCATTTCCAGCCTCTGACACATACTGGTTATGTGACTTGGAGAGGCCACTTCATCTCTTAGGGCTCTCTAAGTCTACAAATTGCACAGTATCAACCTCGATTCATTGAAGGCATTTCCTGATCTGGGAGTTCCCTGTATCAATAAAATCACAGGTCCATTTCTTATCCCTGCCCCTACTCAAAAAACAAAGTGATGGGCTCAGAGACAGGAGACATTTACTCTCTCTAAACACTGTGTAAACTCAGGCATGTCGCCTCTCAGCCTCAGTTTTCCTCAATTGAAAAAATGGGAATAATAGTAACACCTACCTCACAGGATTGTTGAAGGATCAAAAGATACAATCTTTGTAAATAATTTTGCAAACCTGAAAGTGCTATACAAATGGTAACTATTATGGTTATATTAGGAAAACAAAAGGAAGTGAAGAATCCTAGGTATGAGTGAAGGTTTGCAAATGTTATATACCAGAAAATTGCAACTGAAGCCACAAATGAGAATGGACTGATTAAATGATGTAACCAAGGCAGGATTTAAGCAATCCAAAGATCTCTCTGGTTAGACTATGATTATATGAAGGAATTCTGGTAACTGGCAAATATTATTCCTTGTGTTATATACATGCCTATATAATTATATATGTATATATATGCATGTGTATGTGTATATGTATATATATATATATATATATATCTACTCTGATGGGAATAGTTTGGCAATTTATTATTTATAGTCACTACAGCATGCATAAGATCTTTCCTCTTGATTTAAAGGGACTATATTCTAGGCTCCTCTACAACTAATAGGAGAAAAATGGTCAAAGCAAAAAGGCAAGCTAAATCTAATCACATGAAGAAAGATAAACGATCATTTCTTTAATATCCTTTATCTACCAGTGAAGTGCAGGCCACAAAGAAAGCTTTTGTTTGCATATTATGATTTTTTTCTGCTTATGATCTTCATTACAAATCAGTTTCTCTCCATAAATAGCCCAATAATTAGTCACCTCAAATAAAAAAGCAATAAATCTGATGATATTTATGAAGTTACCTACTACAATAAGAATAAATTACACGAAAGCATCTCTTTGAGAGTGAAGTAATGAATGAATAAGCAGTGAAGATCCAGGTCTTAATTCTGGCCTAGCTTTAAATGGTTTTGGACCACATTAGGAAGGATGAGTTGGATTCAGGTTCTAAGTATTACTCTTTTTTTTTTTAGGAGAGTGGGAGGAGAGAAAGGAATAGAAAAGTTCACTACAGCTAGATTTAGATCCATTAATGCCTTGTAACTATGTATATAAAGCAAATAAAATTTTCATAGCACATTAATATTTATAGGCCACCATATAATGTATGTATATGAATGTGTGCATGTATATACAAATGCATGTATACGTATATACACACAAATTAAGTTTTGATAATTATTATTGCATCTGTAGTGATTCCAATCATGTCATCATTCAGTAGTGTTACAGAGGAAAGAACATGATATCAAGTGTCTTCTTTTCCCATTCATTGGGACTTCAGGAATCCTGTTCTATCATTAAAAAGTTCACCTTGTCTTAGCTGTCTTCTTTTTGAACCAGTTCCCTTTCCTGACCTTTAGAAAAATCTGGTTCCCACAGGAGTCACTTCACTCCTAGCTATTCTGCCTTGGTTTCCCAGAAGTCTCATCTAAATTCTTACTTTCTGCAAGAAGCCTCCTTAATATCAATGCCTTGTCTAAGATTATCTTCAATTAATATACGTGTATTTGCATATAGAGAGATGTATCTTGTTTGAACATACTGATTAAGGTATTGTCTCCCCTGTTAGACTGTCAATTTCCCAAGAACTTTTGCCTCTATTCTCCCAGTACTTAGCCCAGTGTCTGGCTCATAGTAGGTGCTTGTTTACTTGACCTGACTATCCCACTTTGTATCCCACTCAGACCCTTCTCCTTCAGATAGGCAGATCTACTTCTAGGCCTCTTATACTTTGTCCCTATCATTTCGGTGCCAGAATTACTTTGCCAATAGTTTTTTTTTTTTTTCCAGATCATATCCTATGTTAATGTTTTTTAAGCATTGAGTCTTCCCTGACTAATCCTCCCCATTCTGATCACTTCCTTCATTTGTATTATCTCAGCTCTTTGCAGTTTGTTTAACTTGTGTGTTTGTGTGTGTATGTGTGTGTGTGTGCATGTTCTCTTATTTTCCTCTCACAGTCTTATGTGCAGAGGATATCTTATTTCCAACTTTACTGTAAGTTCCCCAGGGATAGGAGCTGCCTCTCCTTTTTCCTACTATGCATCATTTTAGTGCTTACCATATTTCTCACCATACTTTAAGTGTATAAAATGCCCCTGAGCTCTGTGTCTCCTTGGTTGTCCCTGTGAAACATCCCCAGTTTTCTTGACATTTCTCCATTCCTGTGGCAGGTAAACCAGAGGAGAGGAGATGGGAACCACCTAAGTGGTGTGAGGAAATAAATCTACCTGACTGTCCTGTTTAGTGAGAATGTAGTATTACCGAAGAAGGCTGGGAGTTCAGTGAGATATTTCTGTCCTAGGGAAATTGTCTTCTGCTTTTCTCCTTCATAGAAAAGTAGGAGAATAAGAATAAATTGACAGTTTTGATTCTTGAAGTTCTCATCTCCACTTCTATATTCCAAGAGCCAGAAGGTTGTCTCTTGGCTTCACAGTTTCACTTCTTGATCCAGTCCTGCAGTGCCTCATGTTCCAGAACAACCTTCTGATCCAGTCCTCTCTAATGGGCAATGACTGAATGACCTTTGCCATGGTGAATTGAAGTATGATTAATCACCTTGTTTTCTTAAGCTAGCTAAGTGTTCAATTATATTGGATATAATATAACATAAAATTGTTAACTATCAGGTGCCACTATTTGCTGCTGAGTATATTCTGTTAAACAAAAAGAATCAGGATCTAGGTAGGGTGTCTTAACCTGGGATCTAGGAATGGATTTTTTTTAGTATTTTAATAACAATTAAAATAATTGTTTTCCTTTGTAGTCCAATTTTATTTTATAAATTTTAATATTTTGAGAAGGGGCCTATATTCACTCACTAGAGTGAAAAAGGAATCAGTGATATAAATAAGATTAAGGACCTCCTGATCTAGGTTACCAGGTTCACCCTGGATGTTATGATTCTTCATCCCGCTGAATAGAAGTGCTAGAGAAGTAATAAGTTCTCAATGGTTCTCAGAGAGTGGAAGGCTTTCTGTCTTTCAACTTCACTTTTTTCTAGATTGTTGAGCCAACTTGTTGACATGAAGACATATTTAATGTGGATTTATGCAAGGAAAATTAGACATATGGAGTCACTCTCCATAGAAACAGACAGAACATGATCAATTGTATACAATGCTTAACTCTTAGCAAGGGACAGAAAAAGTGAATCAATCCATAATAACACATTTACCACTCAGTTTCACATCCAGTACTCTCTCGGTTCCAGGCAGTTTTCAGATAGGCTGTTGCAAACCCAAGAGAGCTAAGAAATACACAGTTCAGTTTTCTTAGACCCTGAAGAACTTCATCCAGTGAAAAGGAAAAGAATTATAGGTGATACAACACAATTCACAACTAACAATCAAAATGACTGAGCTATAGATTAAGATTGAGGAATGTGGAGATCTGAACATCCCTCAGTATGGGCTCACAATCTGGTACAAAGTAGAACTCTTGAAGGTGGGGACTTTTTATTGATAGACACCTCTGCCTCTCTCCATTACCAGCTTATGTTTATGGCTCCTGCCATTCCACCCTGGAATCTCCCACCTCAAGTTTTTTATTCCTGTTTCTAATGATTGGGCTATGTATCATACATAACTCTTTGGTCCCTCTAAGTTCAGTGACCCCTGGTTACAGCATCTCTCTCCTCATTTCCACATTTAGTCACTTCTACTTGTCATTCCTCCACCACAGAAGAAAAGTTCCACCATGACACACAACAGAGAAATAGGAGAGGCATGCAAAGCAAAGGGGTGGGGGGGCCACAGATTTATAAGCAAAAGGTACTTTGGCTGTCATCCAGTCCAGAACAGCCAAGTGGCACTGTGTATAGTATGCCAGGTCTGGAATCAGGAAGATTTATCACTGTAAGTTCAAATCTGGGCTTAGACACTAGCTGTGTGACCCTGGACAACTCACTAAACCCTGTTGACTCAGTTTTCTCATCTGTAAAATGAGCTGGAGAAGGAAATAGCAAACCACTCCAGCTTCTTTGCCAAGAAAATCCCAAATGGGATCACAAAGAGTCCAACATGACTGACAAACAACAGAACCTAGTCTATCCACTCATTTTATATGTAAAGAAATTAAGGACCACAAAGCAGAAACAACTTGCCCAAAGTCACACTGGTAGCAAATGGGTTAGCCAGAATTTGAAACCCATGTCCTCTATCTTCAAATCCAACCTTCTTTTGAATGTATCATACTATTTCTCAATAAATACACAGAAAATAAGTTTACCCTACTCTTAATCCAATGTGTTTGGATTCTGTTCCTTTGGATTGTAGAATCCTACCTAGATTTAAAGGTGGAAGGGATCTTAAAGACCATCTAATCTACTCCCCCCTTTTAAAAATAGAAAACTGAAGCCCTTTGAAGTTAAGCCAAGGTTACATAAATAGTAAGTAGCAGACACAAGATTGAACATGGGTCATCAGGCTCTAATCCAATAATCTTTCCACTGTGCTGCACTGTGCACCTGTAAATTCAAGAGCTATTGTGAGGACCAGCTGCCAGACAAAAAGGGAGTCTCAGCACCCTAAGTTTCTCTGGATCATAGATCCCAAGGTCTAGAAAGGTACTCACAATTTCCTTTTTTATAGATATCCTGCCTCCTCCTCCTGCCCTCCAGCTGACCCTAGAAATGCTTCCTTTGGGTGCTTAAATGTAATATTAATTACATCAATTTAGAAGAACTACTTTCCATTTAAGCCAGCTCTGCACCCCATGCAGTCAAAAGATTTCGGGCAGCTGGAAAAAAAATGTAGACTTGCCACTGCTCACTCTCTCCTGCTTGTCACGTGACCCGCAGCAACCAACCATCGTCAATCTGTCTCTGGTGTAACTTATCTGTTGTCTGAAGAAATTTACAAGTTGTGCAGGTCTGACTTAAGCCTGACTACCATGCAACACAACCATCAATCATGCATTTTAAAAAATATGTCAGATTAACTTTGTTGTAAATTTCATCTGATTATAAAATTAAAGCTTCACAGTCTGTGACTCACAATACAGGCATACTTTTAAAACATGATCATCTTCCACTCATAACTTATCAGTCAGGAAGAATGCCCATACTTAAATAGGTCTTTGTCTACAGTAGGAACTATACATATTATAAAGACTCCAGAAACATAGGTTGAGGAAATGAATAAAATATCTGAAAGCTTCATTTGCTTTTCATATGTTCCACCCTGGTCCAATTCCTTTACCCCCTGAAAATCTATTGAAAATTCATTCATCCAAATGAATCCCTCTGAACTAGAAATTGAAATATAAATCTCCTAAGATTGGTTTCTCAGTTTTTCTGGGCTTCCTGGTTTTATACATGCCAGGAGAACAAGAATAGTTTGTGATATTTCAATACTTCCACTTTCAATACTCTCTTAAAAACAGGAAGCAGGAACTAAAAGACACTTGAAAGAAACCAGACAAACTTTTGCTCCCCACAACAAATTTTATCCTCTTGTAATCTGGGGCTGATTTTCCCACTCACAACACAAGCAATGGGAGTGAATGTGATGCTTTATCTGTTTACAAATTTAAAACATTGCTCCTCAGATAATTGGTTGAACTATGTTAATTATGCTAGGACTTGGCTGCTTGCCATCTTCAGTGGGGAAGGGACTTTTTCAGACCCTTTTTCCCCTGGAAGAGATTTAAAAAAGGACTTAAAGAGAATGAGTAGCATAGAATTTGTGGATTTGTGAGGCATCCTTGAGGTCATCCTATTCAATTCCCTCATTTCAGAGAAGAAAAAATTGATACTCAGTGGATGAATGATCTGCTCAAGGTCCCATAGCTAGTCAGCAGTTTATAACAGGGAGGTCTCCCAAGTACCAGTCAAGTGGGGCTCCTACTCCACCATACTTTTCCCCAGATATCACTGATTTCTTCAGAGCCTATAAAGCTAACCAAGTGTTAGCAGAGTGCTTGGCACATAGTATGTACTTATCAAATATTGATTGATTGAAGCATAGGATATGTTATGAGATAGTCCTTTGTTAATCACAGCCAAATTCTTAATTTTAAAGATAAGGAAACTAGGGTCCAGGAAGGTAATAGTATTTGACTAACATCACATAGGTTGTGAGTAATAGGGCAAGGATTCAAACCCAGGAGCTATGACCCACAATCCAGTGCTCTTTCTATGATATATATGATATATGATATGATAAAATATGATATATGATATGATATAAACCAGTGTAGTATATAGGAAAGAATGGAATACTTGAAGTGAGTAAATAATAGGGGTATAATAAATGCTTCTTAAATTCTGAACTGAAGTATGTGCAGATTTTTGTGAGTGTTCTTCACCTCACAATTTGGCCCACTTTGAGGGTAGATTCCTCTTCTTCCATCTACCACCTCTATGACCTTACATAAGTCACTTAATCTCTGTAGACTACAATTTTCTAATTAGAATGAGATGCACTGGAGGTTCCATCCAGCTCTAAATCCAAGATCCTATAATCCCAAGATTTGCTCAAAGTTACATGACTTGTATCAGTTATGAAATGAACATTGGTCTCTGTAATGGTAATTTAAATAGGAAGATCTTTCCCATTCATTAATAGACCTGTGTGACCTGCCTGGGTCACATGGAAGTCTGAGTCACATGGAAGATTTGCTGAACAGGTGGAATAGGAAGAGACAGAGCTAGAGCAGAGCTGAGAGGAAAGTTGGTCACAACAGCAGTCAGAGCTAGGAAGGATGCAGGCAAGTAGTCAACCTGGTGTGAGTAAAAGAGATTGTGAATTTGTTTAAGGGAGCTGGTTTATGGGAAGCCTAACAGAGGGAAAGCTTAGAGATGGTGTTGTTCTCTGCATTGTTACTGTGTATAGATTTTTGTTACTATGATGGATTTGGCTTTCTAGTGTCTGAATAAATGTTTTGGTTCTGTCTTCCATATGAAGAATGTGTTATATTTAGTGATTCAGAATTGCACTGGGATAATCATGGCCGCTGTGGGCCTTGTGAATATCATGTTGGTGCTACAATCTCCTCAAACTGAGCTCCATCATTTTGCTTTTATTAGTACAGTTCATATTTAAGATGCCAGGCACATGCACACACATACCTACACACACACACATACACACACACACACACACACAGAGTAAGTACCTTGTACTAGTACACTCCAGACACTCACTAAATACTTTCTGACTGACCAAAACCAAGAATTAAAACAAAACCTAAGGAAGAAGCTGGGTTGAAAAGTGAGCGCTGAAGGAAATGGTATGAACACAGGGAAAATGGATTCAATTGTGCCGGTGTTAAATATGGATAGTCTGCATCTTCCCAAACAATAGCATCTCTTGTACTTCCTATGGTGAAGCAGCATGATATAATACTTGTTAAAATGGATGCCTAATCTTAGCTGAGAAGAGAAAATTTTCAACTTCCTCCAGGATCTCTAAAAGGAAAAGTACTGAATTAAGGGAATTTCACTAAAAATTTAAAAATTCAATAATTTGTTTTGCATTGTCTGAAAACAATAGAATTATAGGTAGTGACCCTGACCTAGCTGTAAATGTAAAGAATATTAATTGTAAAACTTATAAAATTTATTGCCTTCAGTAAATAGCCAGTTTCTGATTTTTTAAAAATTAATTATTCCCCTTCTCCTTATAAGAGAATTCAGAAGTATTGGGAAAGGAAGAATTTTTTCAACTTCCTTTTTTAAAAAGTAACATTTTATGGTAGAAAGACTATCTGTGTTTAAATAGGGCATGTGTTACAATATTAACAAGAAAAATCACCTTAGGTGTCATGAGTCATTGTCCCATAGCAGAAATTACTCTACATTTGGAGTTGGAAAATCTGGGTTCAAAATCCTGGCTTTGTTACTTCATAGAATAATAGATCTAGAGCCAAAAGGAACCTTAGAGATCATTTTGTCCAACTCCCTCTTTTACAGATGAGGAAACTGAGGCCCAGAACTTTGTAGTGATTTGATCAGTAAGGATCCCAGAGGTAGTAAGTAGCATGATTTGAACTGGGCAAGTAAGGACCTCTCTAGGCTTCAGTTTCCTTATCTGAAAAATGAGGGGGTTGAACGAGATGCACTCTAAGGTATCCTCCAGCTCTTTCATCTATGATCTTGACTTTTTGGATGACCCTGAGACATCCTTTTTTCTCATATTTGGCTAGGCTTTTACTTAGTGTTTCTGTGAAACACACCTCACTTCAAGGAAGGATTCCTCTCCTACTGAAAGTTGTGGAATCAAATTCAATCTAATTCAACAAACATTTATTTTGTTATGACTATGTGCAGGGTTCTGAAGAGATGGGGATGAATTGAAAAAAAAAATCTGCTCTTAATGAAGTTAACTTCTACTAAGGAAATACATGTATGCAGATAAGTGAGAGGAAAGTATATACCAAGGGTGTGCCTCCCAGATGTTAGGCAACCTGTTCTTGCTCTAGACAGGAAGTATCAGCCTCTAAATATATACTCCAGGTACTAGGCAACTCAGTATACAAATACAGTTGTTTTTTAGAAAATCCATTCCTATTCCCTTGAAAGATTTGATGATCATATGTAGTAGAGTGTCATTGTCTTTCTTCTCCTACCTCCCCCTCCCCAGCCAAAATGTGTCCTGACTGTGGTAGCTATAGTAATATGTGGCATAACCTCTGGGCTCTACTCTCCTGACAAATCCGTAATTAACTCACATTTCAATGGTTTGCTGTCTCTATATTGCAGCCGTTTACCAAAACAACATTTTAATTCCACTTTCTTTTCAGTTCACTTTCCTTTTCTTTTTTTCCCTATGGTTTCTATATCTCTATTAAGTCTAATTTCCCCAGACCACTTCCATAAGCTGAGAGAATGCAATAAAACTCAGTTTCAGAAATGTCAAACGTAATGAGAAAGGAAGATCACGGTAAAGAAATTTGACCATAGCCACCCTGTTGGGTGCCATTGTCTGGTCTGAGCAGGTGTTATAATATAGGAAATAAGATAAGAAGTCTTCTCATGTATGCAGCACATTGAACGGGGGGAACCCTTTGAGCACAGTAGTTACCAAAGACAGCAAGACAGTATATGTTAAGGTCTACCACTGTTATTTCCAATAGATGGAGACTATATAAGGAATGAAAATGGGAATGTTATGTAAGTTGTATAAGCTGTTTTAACCCTGAGCAAAATTGTGTAATATGGAATCTTATCCTGCTTCCAATCTTTACACAGGATGCCTAGAGTGTTCTCCATCCTCACATCTCCCTCATAGAGCCCTGGGGTTCCTCTGCTTCATAGTTCTTGGTGTTCTATCTACCTTCCATTTATAAGCATTTATTTGCCTATTTGTATCACCTGGTAAGATGAGATACAAGATACAGGATGGTTTCACTTCTATACAGAGAATCGTTGTTCAGTAGTTTTGATTATATACGACTCTTTTTGACAAAGATACTGGAGTGGTTTTGCCATTTCTTTCTCCAGTTTGTTTTACAAATAAGGAAACTGGTAAATGGGGTTAAGTGACTTGGTCAGGGTCACACAGTTAATAAGTGTCTGAGACCAGATTTGAACTCACACAGTTCCTAACTCCAGGCCTGACACTCTATCCACTGTGCTACCTAGCTGTATTCAACAGAGAATAAAGCATGTCAAAAGATATACACAAGATACAAAGTATCCTTTGCAAGTGCCTCACAGTATCTTGCACATAGAAGGTACTTAATATTTGCCTGTTGAATTGATATATGTATGATTTATCTTTAATTCCCTTCACCTCCGACTTTGGCCGTATTTCCCCACTTTACATTGCAACCTTACCAAAGATATCTAGTACTCACTAGTGGCCAGTGTCCTCATATCAGATCTGGAATATTACGTTCGGTTTGCAAAGCTCCACTTTAACTTTCTTCACAGTTTTCAACTGAGCAGGCCTTGTTACCCATTGCCATTTCTTGGTCACTCGTTTGTCACTCGTAGACTTTCAGCGTCTTAAATCAGAACCTCTCGTACTTGATTACTTACTTTTTACTTATACGATAAAAACTTGCCAAATTAATAGTACTTATTTGATCATCCCATTGTCTTCCACACAGTTTTATCATCTATTATTTTGTGAGTTATAACTTCTGCAGCCTTAAATGTTACCATTATGACACTCTAAAGTCATTCTGAAGTCTTCAGGGAGGATCCTTTCTGTGTCCCTTACAATTGTGTTTATATGTGAATTTTCAGCCTTGGTCTAAG
The DNA here is from genome assembly GCF_028372415.1 of Notamacropus eugenii. Taxonomy (NCBI): domain Eukaryota; kingdom Metazoa; phylum Chordata; class Mammalia; order Diprotodontia; family Macropodidae; genus Notamacropus; species Notamacropus eugenii. Next base: position 289,041,328 of record NC_092876.1, read on the forward strand.
ATCTGCCTCTGTACCCTCAAAATCTCAGTGTAACATCTATCTGTCCTACTATTTTGCCCTCTGTACACCCCATGCCTTTCCAACAGCCCTGACAATTTGTCCCATAGAACTTTGGGCCTTTCCATCCACCCTAGAGATGAATCTTTCTATATGTGTCATCTCCCTCTAACATAATATGAGATCCTCAAGTACATAGATGCCTCAGTTTTTTATTTATATCATTAGCACTTAGCACAATGATTGGCATGAGTAAATAGTTAATCAATTTTTTATGTCTGTGTGTACAAATTTATATATACATGTATGTATGTATGTATGTATGTATGTATGTATGTATGTTTCTCTCCCCCTCCCCTCCCACAAAAAAAGAAAAAGAAGTGATAAGAATACAAAGGAATTAATTTCTAGTAGGGTAATTTCAGGCACAGTAGGACCAGAGAGGAAAATGTTTTTCTTTAGCTCTTCTTAAGTGATACCACATAGCCAAACATCTCCTCAGTCCAATCACAGGACCTATTCTCTTACTATACTTAAAATTATATAGTAGACTGCTCAAATATGAGCATACAACTTTTGACCTACATTTTTGGAAAGAGCAATATCCTAAAATCTTTACCCCATGCAAGTTAGGTTAGTTTTTCCTTTAATGGTACTGAGAACATCATTTAGATTTGCTTGGCCCAGGACACTCAAGGCCAGGCTTTACTTAACATTACTTCCTGAATATTTAAGTATAAAAACAGACATGAGGAACTCCAGGCACTCTCTGATTCCTGGCTAGTAGAAAAATATGGGCAACCCAGACAATGGAATTTTATAAAGCTGAATCAGCTCAAAGAGTCATCAGTGCTTACCCTTGTGGAATATGCATCTACTGCTACGATTGAGTCGATCTCCTTTTGTTAACTGTTAAATGGCCTACAACTGCCAAGTTATTACCCCAAGTCAGGCCTACCTCAAAACACAAATCTCTAGCGACAGTAGCCTTCCTTACACTTCAATTTCTAAAGGGACATAGGGCAGCTAGGTGGTGCAGTAGATAGAGCACCAGTACAAGAGTCAGGAGGACGTGAGCTCAAATCTCATCTCAGACACTTGACACTCACTAGCTGTGTGACCTTGGGCAAGTCACTTAACCTCAATTGCCTCATCCTGGGTCATCTCCTGTCATCCTGATGAATATCTGGTCACTGGATTCAGATGGCTCTGGAGGAGAAGTGAGGCTGGTGACCTGCACAGCCATCCCTCACTCAAAACAAAGTCAAGTGCAAGTCATGTCATTATTTCTCTGATGGCATAGTCTTTGGCAACAAAGGATGAACACACACACACACACACACACACACACAAACACATCATTCTGTCATTTTTCACCTAATTTAGGAAAAAACTGGTGAGTCAGTTTTTGCTTATTATATCCAAGTATCAATGGTGAAAAATCAGAGTGGCTGTCTCAGCTTCATGATGATAGATTGTCATGTAAATAAAAAACAGCTATACCATATAGTGGCAGTAGACTAAAGCTTGGAATCAGAAAATTGATAGCAAAGAAATAGGGCTTCGGAACATTGGATACAGGGAAGAGTAGAGTGTCTACTCTTGTTTTCAGCATGCCCCCAACCTTTCTTCCATTGGTTCTTTCTTCTATGTAGTCCACTGTTGAACATAATAATCATTCTGATCAAGCACAGAAGTCATGTCAACCTAACTTTGGCTCACTTCATTTCAAGGAATATCTTGTTCTTACACATACTCATACATACCTACATACATAGACAGGGCTTGGACTAAAGGAATGTTCATCACAATAGATATCTAATTGAAGGATATGAACAGTCATTTCATAAAATCAGTCATCCAAGCTATTAATAACCATGTAAAAAAAAGATTCAAGTTACTAACGTTAGAAAAAATGCAAATCAAAATTACTATAATATGGCTAATAATATCAGTTTCACAACCAGAATAAAAGAGGAAAATGGTGATTGTTTGGGGAATATATGCAATGGCAGGAATATTAAAATTAGTCAGTTAGTCAAGCTGTAAATTAATTCACCCATTCTAGAAAACAACTTCAAACTATACCCCCCAAAACATTAGAAGATAGTAGTATCGCTGGTCTGTGGACTATTGCATAGGTGGATAAAATAAAAGCTTTTTTGTAATTGAATACAAATATTGGAATATAAGTTCATCTCCATCAGGGTCACTAAAAGTATTTTTGTGATGGGTTTAGTAGCAGGCAGGAAAAAGGATATCTTCCACATGGTTCTTATTTATTCCTCAGGGTTATCTCTATATTTGAAGAGTTTTCATTCCTTATAGCTTAGAGATTATGAGCACTTGTTATGGGAATATCTATGAAAAATATTCTTTAAAAATTCTTAATTTTTTAAAAAATTCAGTGTTCTATCTGGTCAGTGGATCTATCTAATGGCCTTTGCTCAGTGTGGTTTCTTTGGTGAATTATTAAGGTTACTGTGAGGTCTATAGTTATAGCATCAGAATTTGTTATCTTTTGCTTTATGAAATACAGTAAACTTCTGATGTATAATTCTAGCCACCCGATGTCTTGCTAGGTATTTCATAGGTGCTACATTTTTGTACCCTTCAGTAATGGTTCCACAATTTCTATTATTTCCTTGTACAGTCTGCATTGAGCAATAAATCCAAGCTCCGCCTATAATGCTTAGTAACGATGACTTGGTCCAAAATTGCCCTCACAAGGCTATAGATTCATAAACAAAATCACATGATGTGGTCATTTCTTTGTCATTCCTTTGGCTCCATGTTACTGGTTGATTTCATGTGAATGTTGCAGATAAAGGGAATTTTGATACAACTTTACAAACTTAGACATTTTTCAGACCCCATCTGTAGCTAAATATTTTTTATTATATTCAATAAATCCAATGGTATACATCTATTATCAGCTTTTACTATTGCTAGATTAAGGGATGTTTGTTAGTTTCCAAAGAATTTCTGTAAGTTTTTCATCTGTTTATCATATGAACTGATGATTTCTGACCATCTCCTTTCTCTTTTTGTGATGAAGTTCTAATATTTCCAGAACTGTAGTACAGCAAATGGGATCTATGATTCATTAATATTACATGAGATTTTGTTAGCTAAATTCTAAATCTATTAGGATCCATTTTATAATTCTGAAAGTGTTCTTTAAAACTGATGTTATGTAGATGTTAATAGCTTTAAATATAGTCTTCCTAGTGAACTTGTATTTCAGCAAGGCAATATTCACATTCTGTTTTTTCCTTGATAGATTTATAGTGAACATTTCTTTCCTTGGAAGGGGCCCTGGTATCTATAAGTATCCCTTTATCCATTGGGTCATTTTTGATCTCTAGACTGAAGCCAGTAGTATTCAGCCTCTATATTTACAAACAGCACAAAGGAAGCATAGGATGTGCAAAATTGAGTAACTACTCCAGATGTTCACATGGACTATCTGTGCCCAATCTAAGGTAGAGCATTCCAAGTTTGTATTCGTCTGATCAGCCACAGTACATACATTAAAACTTCACTTTATCACGGTGATGTCATTTTGGTCCTCTTTGAGAACAAAGGACCACAACCAACCAACCAACCAATACACATTAAGAATTGTATACTTTTTGAATCCAAATTGCATTTTACTATCACTGAAGATTTCAAAAGATGGTGAAAATATTTAAATATATTTTCAGTGGATGTATGTAATTTGATATCATTTACGAGCAGCAAATGATTAAGAAGATTTTCTTGTGACTTTACATCATTTTTTCTCAACATCATTGTGTGGTGCTATATTTAAATAAAGAACAGCTTTCCAAGTGTACATCAAATACTCTAGTCTTTTGGGTCTATTTTAAACATGTGAAGAACATGATTAAGCCATAAGCATGGTAAATTCCATTCCACAATGCTTTGTGACATTCATTGGAAGAAGCATAAATGTTACAAAACTTTCAGATGCTTGTTCAAATATCACCAAATCAATCTTAGACTTCCATTTTGCCATGACTTAACCCATCCTAGTTTCAATATATCTCAGGCAGGCATGACAAATTAAATGGGAATTTGGGGGGAGTTTGTAGAAGCTGCAGACAACAAGCAAAGGCCAGCACTTGACACAGAAAAAGTTTAGAAGTTCAGAAATGCATAAAATATATGTATAGTATTGTATAATATGGACATATTTTGTCTTTTAACACCATAACAATTCAGACTTCTCTGTTACAAAGGGAGGGCCAAAAAATATTATATGGATTTTCCAGACTGCAGAGCACCTCCACCCTGGAAGGGATAATTGCATATCCTTCAGACTTTAGGGCACATCCATTTATATTGGGACAGCCAACAAATTGTGTTTTTTTTCTAAGTGTTCATAGATTTGTTTTTGAAGAGATACAAATTCAGTGTGCTTTGCATAAAATATGAAACCCAAAACAGGTCTATATTTGGAGGGCTCAGTGGCACACTCAACATTTGGTAATTAAGCTAATGGGATCAGACTTGTGTCTGAGACAAAGCTGGTAAAGTTCTTCTCTAGTAATTCATGTGCCACTATGAAGCACTTGAGCCAATCGTGGATCTGGTCTAGCCCTGGAACTTTCCCCTTTTACAGAATCTCTAGAGTTTCAGTCACCTCTCTTGATGTTATTTAACTGTTTTCTTTGTTCATTTTACTAGAAATACACAAGCTTTTTGATTTTTGTTTGATCCAACTTGTGTTGTTTTTTGCGTTGGATTTCTTACAACCATAGAGACAACTAGAAATATTCTATATCCTCTTCTTCAAGTATTCTCTTTCCCTTCTGATTTCTTTATTTTTCAAGCTACTGTAGTAAAGTTTTTGATTAATATGGAATGGCTTATTTTGTTCTTCATATAGCTTTGATTCCTTATACTAACTCAAACACATGACTTTTGCTTTCAATTGCCAGTTAAGGGAATCTTGATTTTCTAATACACTTTTCCCCTTTGAATCCATAAAACATTTCTTTTTGTTGTTGTTTTTAATTGGGCAATGTGACATTCAAATTTTCTACTGCACAAACCAGCTAGTTTTTGATGTCATCTTTGAAATCTTTCTACAAGTCTTTAGTAGCTTTCTGAAGTCATTTGTGTCATAGGAATGTCTAATACCTGTTCTTAAGGTTATTCTTCTATAGCTCTACCTTTCCTCCTATGGTTCTTACTGTGGCAATGGCCACTAACTATGCACTTGTGGGCAAATACCAAAATAACTTTATTCTTTCTGTCAAATGCTGTGGGAGAATATATGCATCCATGATAGTAGCAAATACCAGTTTTAAAAATTATTCTGCTTTGGTACAGTTGGGTTGTGTTGGGTGCATGCTACCAAACTCACAAATGCCTTTTGGAAATTACAGATTAAGTATGCCCTTCTTCACAATGATTTGAGATACTGATACTGCAGTTAGCTGTTTCATTAATAGGTATAATTTGTGGTATCAGGGTTAGGTAAATATTTGACTTTGAAAAATGTAGTTTGGACTTAGATGGACTAGACATCAGACAACAGAACAGCAGTCCAGTGCTCAAATGCTCACTAAAACCTATTTGGTAGAGTCTCTGAGAGTTCATGATTTGTAGGTATGTTCTCTCTGAGAAGCCAAAGTATCCTCTGTATAATGAAGCATTGGAGGTTAAATTTAATGCATATGTCTGATGCTATTATAACAGAACTCAAAGCAAAACACCAAAGTATTTGCATTAAATTCTCACATAAACTGGCACATTATTTGAATAGACATAAAATATTAATAGTTTTGTGCTATATTTTTAGTTCAAACTTCTAAATTTATTTATTAGTATAAGAAACTCCCAGTTTTAAAACAAACAAACAAAATCTTCCACCAATGTAGACGTAATGTACAATGTTGGAGAGTTATCTGGGGCACCAAAGTTGAGTTCTGGATTACCTGAGTCACAGAGCCAGTATGTCCTGGAGGTAGGATTTGAACTGAGACATTTCTTAATTATCTTTCTACCTACTATGTCTAACTACCTATCACTAAGCAGCTAGGTGGTACAGTAGATAGAGCCTGGAGTCAGAAGGACCAGAGAAATGTATGAGGTAAAATTTGAACTCAGGTCCTTCTGACTCAAGGCCTGGGTTCTATCCACTGTGCCATCTGAATTCTCATACATTCTCACTTTAGTAAGATATATTTTTATTTCCTTAAAGATGTGTTTAGTTTACTCTTACAGTCATGGATGAGTTATATTACGATTCTAGAGCTATATATTTTTGTACAATCATTTCAGTCCTGTCTGTCTCTTTAAGACCCCATTTGGGGTTTTCTTGACAAAGATACTGGAGTGGTTTGCCATTTTCTTCTCCAGCTCATTTTACAGATGAGAAAACTGAGGGAAATGGGGTTAAGTGACTTGCCCAGGGTCACACAGCTAGTAAGTGTGTGAGGCCAGATTTGAACTCACAATGATAAATCCTGCTAGCTCTAGGCCCAGAGCTCTATCCACTGCCTTACCTAGATGCCCCATAGCTATTTATGCTCTGCTATCTATCTGAAAGGAAATGTAAGCTATAAATGAGTACTTTTATATATCTTAATGATGAAAATGAATTTTTAGGAATAAACATTTCAGCAATATATTTGCCTTGTATTTGCTTATGATTAAAAAAAAAAAACAGTTTAAGAAAGTTTAAGGTATGTTAAGTGGTCCAGAGATCTGCAAATACACAGCAGGTATAAAGAAATGTAAGTATAGAAAAATCATTATAAAAATTATTTTCTTGCACAGAGACTAAGGGAAAACTGCAAAAATGTCTTCCTATCATTTGATGTTTCATCAGTGCTGACCGTCTTTCACTATTAGAAGTGTTATTTTGGTGAATTTGACTTATCCATTCCTCTGGAATGGGAATTGGCTACATACACGGTTGAAATGAAGAATATTAACAACTAGGAATGTTTCCTATCAAACCAGATAAATAGAGCACATCCAATGGTGTCTTGGTAAATGTGTACCACCACCACCCCCAAAAGAAGGATATGAAGAATATACTTTAAAATTTGATTTTCTCCATCACTTTCTTGTCTAGATAACAAATAAAACAATAAATCAAACCCTGGTTTGTACTATTTTCAAAATGTAAATGTTCACATAGAAAATTTAACAATTGGCTCTCTCAAACTGGGTCAAGCTGGTTCCAGCACATGCCTGGCACATCTCTTCAGCGATGACCTTAAGGTAAGGTTTTGAGTCCATACCTATTGACATGCCCTCACTAAAAATTTTAAAATTTACAGTAAACTAAATTTTGTTTCCTTGATTTTTCTCTCTCCTTCTCTCTAAGCTGCAATGCTCCCAGAATAGTCTTCAAATACTACTCTCATCATGTCACTGATTTCTTCTAAAGCTTTCAATAGCTCCTAAATATCCACAAGGTGAAATCCAAATTTCTTAACCTGTATTGAAAGTCCTGTCCATTCCAGATGTAACATCCTTCAAATATTCTCTCTCCCTATTCTCTATTATACACATTTCATTTCTGCTAGACTGAGCTACTATTTGTTCCTCAGATAAACCATGTCCATTGCTGCCTTTGTGCCGCTGTGAATACCCTCTGCCTTCCAGCAGCTGTTCCCACCTTCTTTTTCTCCTTACCCAGGATTCTTTAACCTCTTTTGTGCTATGGACTCTTGGACCCATTCTCAAATTACCATTTGAAATCAAGGAAATGCTAAATCTCAGTAAGAGGTTAGTGAAAATGAAGTTATTATTTTTCCCATCCAAGTTCATGGACCCCAGAAATTGATATATATCAACCTCTTGGGGGCATCTATGGAGCCCAGACTAAGAACTCCTCTCTACATGCTTAATCTGCTTTCAAGGCCTTGCTCAAATTCTGCTGTTTACATGAAATCTTCCAGACTTTTCTGTCTGATTTGATTAATGTTAAAGAACCAACTGAACACTGTGGGAGATTTAAACTTTATATGTGGCAGAGCATCTGGTCTTATCTGACTCTAGTTCATAAGTAAACTTCATTTTATCCTTTTTTTGGTTTGTTTCATTTGCCTGTTTTTTATATCTCAGGGAGCTCATATTAAATAGGTTAAAGTCATTTTATGTCTAAACTTACTTCATAATCTCTATACCATCTACTTTATTATTCTTCTCTGCTTAATATAGACCTGTGGCTACCTTTGGCCATTTTCTTCCTTTATTATGTTCTCATGAATTTTTCATAAGCTCCTCGAAGGCTGAGTTTACTCAAGGAAGTTTGTTTTTACATCTGAAGCATTTTTCCTAGTGTCTTAAACACAAGAAGTGCTTAATGCAAACTTGTTGGGTTGGACTAGAATATAAACTCTTGTAGGACAGAAATTCTGTTTTATTCTTATTTATATGCCTACAAGGGGTGGGAAACCTGTGACCCTGAGGACATGTAGCCTTCTAGATCCTCAAGTATGACCCTTTGACTGAATCTAAACTTTGCAGAATATTAAAAGGATTATATAATAATAAAAGGATTTGTTCTATAAAACTTGGACTCAGTCAAAAATGGATTTGTTCTGTGAAGTTTGGATTTAGTCAAAGGGCCACACATGAGGACCTAGAGGGCCTTGAGGACACAGATTCCTTACAGCTGGTATAGAATAACTCATCTTCTTGTAAGAGAAGGCAAGGCAAGACAAAATTGAGCATTACCACATAGCAGACACTTAATAAGTCAACAAGAATTTATTAGCACTTACTTTGTGCCAAACACTGTTCTAAATACTGGGAATTTAAATACAAGTAGAATGATAGTACCTTCCTTCAAATGAGGGACACATACAAAGAAAATGGAAAAGAGGGTGGGACAAGAGATGAAGGTGCCCAGCACTGGGTCATTGTAAAGAAAGTTCAGGAGAGTCTAAAATGGAGACATGACTTCTGAGGGCATCCTCTTTAAAATGGAGGTTCTGGAAAGAACCAGCCAATTAGAGGGAGAAGTTATGGGGGAGAAAATTACTTCCAGTGTGTAACATCCAAGGGTAAAGTGAATTTCCAGCGGTAAGAGGTTTCTGGGGCATTGTGGAGAATCTGTAAGAGTGAGGAGGATAGCCTGATTTATTAATAAATAACACATTTAATTTAAGAACATTTTGAAATGCTTATTGGTTAAAGTCAATATAACAAATACTTGTTAATTTCTAGGAAATAAACGTTTCAATAAGACATAGGGCCTGACTTAAAGGAGTCTGCAATCTAGTAAACTTCACCTAGTTTATATCTCTAAATGAAAAGTCTTTGCTAAGAAATTTCCATGGTGAAACAGGCAGCATTTGGGCACTATAAGATGCTAAGGATCTCGGCAAAGGAGGTTATGTGAGTACAGAGAAAAGTTGGTCCCAAATACACGTTCACAGCCAAGAGAGGTTGATTCAAAGAGGCAGGTAATTTTTCAACTAATACTTTTACTAAAATCCAGCGACTCAGTGAAAATAAACAGGTGTTACAACTATCTACCAGGATGTCTCAGTTTATGATGATATATTCAGGTCAACCACAGCAATAGGCTGCATGGGAATAGTTTGTTAAAGCTGAAAAGGTACCTTTCCTTCATGATAGCAGCTTATATAAAATGCCGTCCCCCCAAAAGGCAATTAGTTCATTCCAGTTCCTGGTCTCCATAACTAAGGGCTGTGCATGTGCTTAAATTCATTAACAGCATACAGCTAAATCATCACCTGAGGCCCAAGACTTGGTCAAGGTAAATAATGTCTAAGACAGAGGTGGATCTGTACCAGATCCTTCAGGGATATTTAGTAATTTGTAAAAACAAACCATTCCCTGAGACTATTTAAGAACTGTCAGGATATACTCTTTATACTAGGTGGGTGGACTGCTAATAAGGCAATGTGTACTGGACTTTGAGGGGAAGGGTCAGAATGTGTTCATAAGAGGAAAGAGACAGAAGAGTGCACCAAGTAGGAGGAATGAGCCTATGTGTGAGAGAACAGGAGTCAATAGAAAAACTACTGGCACAGTAAGGGTGTAGCAGGAGCTAAAACGGAATTAGAGAGGGTTACTATGTGTTACAAGGAGATTCTGCAGAACCACTTAGTATATGAGGATCTTTGCAAATATAAGTGTAAGAGGGGTCAGAATTGAGCTCTATGTATTGGTGTTCCTCCCATCCCATCTATCAATACCAGTACTGAGGAACGATGATAAGCAGATCAGTCATACTGAGTGGTATATCTGGAAGGGAAGTTTCCATGTTCTCTGAAATCTTCACAAGGGTTAAAGTTTATTGTTCTGTAAAACTTGGACTTAGTCAAAGGGCTACACTTGAGGACCTAGAGGGCCACATGTGGCCTTGAGGCCACAGGTTCCCCACCTTTGAACTAAAGCATTGTTAGTAAATCTGTGAATTGTTCCAACTATTCTAGAAAGTGATCTGGAATTTTGTGAAGTGGTTGACTAAAAGGTCCATACTCTGACTCAGAGATTCTGCTGCATCTATTACAAAGAGATCAGTGAGAAAAAGAAAGGCTCTAGCCCACAGAAGCCAATTTGTGTAGAACCTTTTGTATTCAAAAAGAACTGGAAATGAAGTTTCCAGAGGCAACTTCACCTGGGGAATAGCCAAACAAAATGTGGTACCTGAACATTATGGAATTTTAAGTAATTGAAACAAACAGATTAGCATGAGATTTATGTGAACTGATAAAAGTGAAGTAATTAGAACTAGAAAAGCTACATGTAATATTACTACAGCAATAAATTGGAAGAAAAACAAAACTGAATCACAATTTTATTCTCCAAAACTTTAATAATCAAGTTCAGCACTGGCAAAAAAAAAAAAAGTATGAGAAAACACTTCCATCTACTTTGCAGAGGCATGGGATTATGGGTATGGGACACTGAACATACTAAAGGATGGCTCTCTGGGTGGGGGAGGTGAAGGTATAACTTGGAATATTGAGGCAATAAAATAAAAGATACCAATAAAATTTTATTTTGAAAAAGTAACACTTGTCTATGTTGAGAAGCTAAAATGGATATTATATCGGTTTCTTTTGTCATAACTCAATTGAATTCAATAATATTTACCTAATGTTTATAATGTTCAAGTTTCCATAATAAGTGTGCCTTCAAAGAGACTGTATTATACTAGGGAATATTAGAAATTACTTTTTCTTCTTCTGATCTTTTTTTGAATTGCAGCCATTTCTATGTGAAACTATCTTTCTCCATTTTTCATCTGTGAGCTCCTTAAAGATGGGAATGAGGCCTTATTGTTTTATTTCCCAGAATGCCTAGCATAGCAAAAAAAAAAAAAAGACCCTCATTAAATGTTTGTTAAAGGAGCTATCTTTTTAACTTTAGCAAGAATGCATTAGTTAATTGATTGATTGATTGACTGATTTTATATTTGCCTCACTAGGCTTAAAAAAAGGATATGGATATTGATTCTCCTTCCTGAAATATATACTTATTCAGCTGGAATTGAAGAAGATTATGAATATATCTTACTGTTCTCTAAGTAAGAGGGTAACAAGTATAAGAAAATGAATTCTGATGGTGATTGGATTCATATAACCTACACATGCTTCAACTCTAAGCAGCATTAAACTAGAAATAAAAATCGAATTTTAATGGCTTGAAAAACACTTGGAGAAAATCCTGAGAACTTGGTACAATAAGAAGTAACATGCAACTCTCCTCACAACCTCTTTCCCTCCTCAAATAAAAAAGTAAAGACCTCCAAAATGTAGCAAAAAAAAAAAATGACTAACACAGGAAGAGGAAAATTGAAAGAACCCAGAACAAATGTAATTCTTAGAGATAAAAACAATCCAAGGCCATTTCTACACCTTACCAGTAAGGTATTGCAGCTTGCCCACCTTTCCCAATATCTTTGACCAGCTTATGCTAGGGCAGGACCATGACCTTCAAAAATGGAATTTTTGTCCCTGATTTTAAAAGTTAATCCCTTGGCAGCATCCAAAAGGGGAATCCTCTCTAAGATGAGGTTGAGGGTTATTAATCAGACTAACTTCAAGGCTCAAGGATGAGGAAAGGATGACTAATATGGAAATATGCTTTGCATGACTGCACATCTACATGACCTATATAAAATTGCATGCCTTCTCAATGAGGGTTTAGAGGAAAGAGGGAGAGAATCTGGAAGTCAATGTTTTAAAAAGCAAATATCAAAAATTGTTTTTACATATAATTGGAAAAAATAAAATATTTTCAAACAAACAAAAATAAGGAAAGGGAGTGGTTGTGTATTACAGTGGAACTCTGGTGACAAAAATGAAGAGGAAGGAGGTGGCCCAAATTTGCATCACTGGTTACTACTATTTACTATGCCTCAGGAGGATATAGTCAATTAGCAGGAGTAAGAGAAAAGGAAAGGAAAGACAATGGTAAATACCCTTTCAAGTTTTCTCCTAGCACTGTCTCAGGAGACTTTTACCCATCCTTATCTACCAACTTAGCTACCCTCCACCTTGCCCTGACTCATGCTCCAGTCAATCTCAGAAAGGCAGAATCCAGAAAAGTAGGAATAGGAAAAGAAAGGAGTCTCCACTGTAGCAGATTCTCAGAATTTTCTTGTAGCAACATTAAAATGAATCAACATTACCCCCTTCAAGATGACATATCTCAGCCTACTACATTAATTTGAGAGAAAAACGGACAGGCATCAGGGAATAGAGGAAGGGGCACATGAACATAGGACATGCGGAAAAGAAAACATTGGTGATTAAATAAGCATGTTTGTGTCAAGGACACCTTGGAGAAATCAGCAGAGTAACTGATAAAGACAGAGGAAGGCTGAGCAAGAGAAATGACCAGAAGTAAGCCCTCCCACTGGACAAGCACTTCACAACTAAGGAAAACAAGTCAAAATTCCCTAAGGAAATTGAAGATATTAGACTTGTGATATCATTGACTTAAGGAACCCAAGTGAGGAACATTTCCCTACCAAAGCAATTTGATTCCTAGTTGTCTAAAGCATTGAGAGGTTAAGTTATTTTGTCCATAATAACACAACCAATTCTTGTCAGAAGGGATTCTTGAACGCAGGTCTTCCTGGATCTGAAGCCATTTGTTCACGTGCTATTGTGTGCTGAGGCCCTTGCAAAATATAATACAATAAAAATAGTAAGAAAGGTATGTGCAAAAGGCAGATATGCACTATGTAATGACAAAATAAAGAGAAAGGATGGGTGAACTGATTATATAACTTAAAAGAACAGACAGAAATTGTGACCCTGAAAACAAGTACAAAAGGAGAAATATTAATGAAAGAAAAATAGGAAAACTTAAAAATAAAAAGATCATAGAATTTTTGATTAACATTGACTAATGACACTGATTAACCATTAATTAATCTCATCAAGAAAAAAAGGGGGAAAATCAAATTGCCAAAAATGAAAAATGAACAAGGTGAATTCACAAAAGAGAAAAAAATCTTAATAACCATTAAGAATGACTGCAGAATTATATACCAATACAATGGAGAGTTTAAAAGAAATTGGTATCTACCAAAAAGTACCCAAACTCAGAAAACAAGAGATAAAGATCTTAAATAATTCAGTTTAGGGGGGGGGGGATGATTCAATCATAAGTAAGAGCTAATTCCCCTATCTAATATAAGGATCTAGGGATATAAATAGCTTTCAGAAGAATTAAAAACTACCAAGAAGTGTATGAAAGGTTTCTTTAAATCACTAATAATAAAAGATGTGAATTAAAATGCTTTTGAGGTTTCACATCATCCCTTGCCAAAGATATCAAAAGATGGAAATGGTCAATTCTGGAGGACTTACAGGAAAAAAGGCACACTAATATACTATTTGTAGAGCTATAAATTGATCCAACCAATCTGAAAAACTATTAGTTGTTTTGTAAGAAATGTCACTATACTGTTTAAGCCCTTTGTTACAGAGATCCCACTACTCAAAACTCAGAAAAGGTCAAAAACAAAAAGAAAAGTTCAGTAGATCCCAAAATATCATTGTTGTTGAAAAGAACCAGAAGCAAAGAATGTGCCAATCATTGTGGTACATTAATGTAACAGAATCTTATTGCATCACAAAAATGATGAATATGAGGAATTGAGTGAAACACTATGACCTGATACAGAATGAAGTAAACAGAACCATGAGAACAAAATGTACAATGATCCCAATGATGTAAACAAAAAAGATGATAAAAGGAAGACACATGCCAAGTAATTGCAATGACCACTATTGGTTCTGAAGAAGAATTGAGGAAATATTGACCTACTTCTGACAGAAAGAAGGGGGCTGAAATGGATGCACCATCGGATGTATTTAATGTGTTAGTTCGGTTGGCATAGTTATTTTTTCTCTTGTTATGAGAGAGGGGTCATGTCAAGTTGAAGTTTTATGCAGAAATGACTGTAATGTGAAAACAAGACATTAATAACACTTAATTTAAAAAAATATTTATTGACCATCTTCTATGTTTACAAATATTGCTACAGAGAATATTCAGATTCTCTCTGGAAGCCTAGAGCAAGGTAATTCATTCTCATGGCATTTAGGGAAAAAAAGTGCAAAGTAACGGAATAAAATGCATACAGAATAATTCATTCCTCTCCATAGGAAAAAAAAAAGACATCTTCAGTGGATTGTGAGGTGCCTCAATGGATACCCTCTTAAAGAGGGAATGAGTGCAAGAGAATGGTGCTGGGAAAGTGGGAGAGAGAAACAGAAGGGAGATGGTCTTATAAAGAACTAGGAGAACAATCAGTTCAATTCAACCTAACAAACCGTTAGTAAGAATCCACTATGTTGAGGAAGCTGCGCTATGCGCTGAAGACAGAAAAGACAAAGGAGAAGAAATATTTCCTGCCCTCAAGGAGCTTTTATTCTCCTGGGGATGAAATAGCATGTAAAAGGACAGTAAATACAAAATGAGGTGAAAAAGGAGAGAGTCTTCTTTTTCTTCACTGCTAACTGTGATGGTGAAAAAAGATGCCCTGTAGAAGGCAGACCCTGAAATGAACCTCAACATAAACTAAGAAGGTAAGGAGGGAATACATTCTAGGCATGGGACATAGCCTGTGCAAAAGTATGAAGATCGGACATAAAAATGTGAAAGAATTAGGCAGGTAAATCTGGAATGTGGAAGGCAGGAGTTGGAATTATGTGAAATTTTCTCCCTCAAGAACGTTATGATAATTCTGTGAAGAAGTGTCCTGTGGAGTCATCAGTTCAAGGAATACTCAAAAAGCTCATATGAGGAGAGCAAATACAACCAGACAGAGCACCAGGAGGAAAGGGTTAATGAGAAAGAGGAAGAGGAGGAGGAAGAAGAAGAGTTGTGGTAATGGTAGTCATCACTCAGATGCCTTCTGCCACTTTTTTTCTTTCTCTCTTGTCTCACATGATGAAGGAACCTTACTCCTTAACAAGGACAAAGCCTGCTTTTACATTCCATACCATCTTCTCCAACAATCTCTCTCTCTCCATTGGTCACTTTCCTACTTCCTACAGACATGACCATGTCTCTCCTCTATCCTCAAAAAACCCTCACTTCATGCTTCCACCTCTGCTAATTGTTTTCCTATATCTCTCCTGTCCTTTGCAGCTAAATTCCTTGAACAAGTCATCTATAATATGTGCCTCTGCTTTCTTTCATCCCTGCTTCTTAACCCTGTAAAATCTGGTTCTGACTTTATCACTCCACCAAAACTGAGTTACCAATGACCTTTTCTCAATCCTCTTTCTCCTTGCATCCTTTAACACTATTGATCATGATTTCCTCCTTGATACTCTTTTCTTTCTAGCTTTTCAGGATATCACTCTCTCTTGTTTTTTCTCCTGCCTATCTGACTGCTCCTTCTCTGTCTCCTTTGATGGATCCACCTCCAGATCACACATTCTAAGCATAGATGTCCTTCATGGTTCTGTCCCAGAATCTCTTTGCCCTCTATACTGTTTCACTTGGTGATCTCATCAGCTCCCATAGATTAAACTATAATCTCTGTGCTGATGATTTTCAAATCTATCTTTCCTGCCTCATTCTCTCTGCTGACCTTCAATCTCCCATCTCCAATGGCCTTTCAGAGATCTCCAATTGGATGTCAAGTAGACATCTTGAACTCAATACATCCTAAACAGAACTCATTATCTTTTCCCCAAACCTTCCTTCCTTCTCTATTATAGACACCATTCTCCTAGTCCCTTGACAATCTAAGGATCATCCTGGAGCTCTCACTATCTCTTACTCCCCATGTCCAAGCTGTTTCCAATACCTATTGATTTCATCTCTTGCAACATCTCTCACATTTACACCTCTTTTTCTCCTCTAACACTACCATCGTCCTAGGGCAGGCCCTCATCACCTCATCCCTGGATTACTGTACTAGCTTGCTGGCAGGTCTGCCTACCTTAAATCTCTCCTCATTCCAATCCATATTAAAGCACTAAGGTGATTTTCCTAAAACGTAAGTCTGATCACATTCCCCACCCCCACACACACCTTTCCAAATAAATTCCAGTGGCTTCCTACTATTGCCTCCCAGAAAAAATACAATATTCTCTGTTTGGCATTCAAAGATCTTTACAACCTAGCCCCATCCTATCTTTTCAGTCTTCAGTCCAGTGACCCTGGTCTCCTGGCTATTACACAAACAAGTTTCAGCTCTGGGAATGCTCTCTGGCTGTCCCTTATACCTGGAATGCTATCCCTCCTTCATTCCAACTACTGATGTTCCTGGCTTTCTTTAAGTCTCAACTAAAATCCCACTTTATACAAGAAACCTTAGCTAACCTCACAATTCCAGGACTTTTGTTCTTTTAATTATTTCCTTTTATCCTCTCTAAAGCTTGCTTTGTATCTATTTGTTTGCATGTCATTTCTCCTATTAGATTAGAAACTCCTTGAGGGCAGAGACTGCCTTTTGCCTTTTTTTTTTTTTGTATCCCCAATACTGGGCATAGTGCCTGGCAAGGAGGAAAAGGAGGAGAATCAGGACCAGGAGCAGTAACAGCAGCAGCCGCAACTGCAGTAGTTGCAGTTGTAGGGATACTAGCCATTGTAGTAACAATTGTCATTGGTAGAGGGAGAAGTAGAAGTAGCCAGCATTTACATAGCACATTAAAGTCTGCAAAGTGCTTTATAAATATTATCTAATTCCATCCTCAGAACAATGCTGGGAAGTAGGAGCTGTCATTGTCCTTACTTTACAGTTGTGGAAATTGAGACAAATAGAGGTGAGGTGCCCAGAGTCGTATTTGTTACTGTTTATTCCTTTCAGTAGCGTCTGACTCTTGGTGACCCCATTCAGGGTTTTCTTGGCAAAGATATTGGAATGGTTTGCCATTTCCTTCTCCAACTCATTTTACAGATGAGGCAACTGAGGCAAACAGGGTTAAGTGACTTGCCGAGGGTCACACAGCTAGTAAGTAACTGAGGCTGAATTTGAACAAAGTACTCCTGACTCCAAGCCCAGAATTCTAAGCATCGAGCTTCCAGGTTATACTTGTAGATCTCAGTGCATCTGAGGCTCACTACACAAAGTTATCCCAAAATATCTCCCCCTCCTGATCTGCCATGACACCAGTCTCTCTTCCTGATTTTCCAGAGATCCTCGCTGTTACTGTCACTTCCTTTTATTAGACAACAAATATATGATCTTCAGAAAGCTATTATTAAAATGCTACCTCAGGGGAAAGAGTAGACCCTGTTGTTGTTTTTTGTTTGTTTTATTTTGTTTTGGGGGGCTGAAGAAGGGATGTGTTGAGGAAATAGGAAAATTTTTTTAAGCTCCCTGCCATTAAGCATGGATTCATTTCTTAGAATATAAAATTGTCACCTAGAAAGTATGGCAAGGTACAAAGAGTCTAAGTTAATAAAATATATGATAAGTTCCTAAAAAGTGAGAGAGAAATGAGAAGAACATGCTATTGACATGCTTAGCTAGGTCTCCAGTATATATTCTGAACCTCTAAGCCAGGAAGGTCTATTCTAGACCTAATGATGGGTCTAGAAGATCTCTAAAGAAATAAACAAAACAAAACAAAATAAAAATATTCCCATCTCAGATTTCAGTTTAGAACTTGACCTGAATTCAACAGAAAGATTTTAAAAGCCGTGTGGTACTTTCCCATCAATATGTGACTCAAAATCATGGAATTTTAGAGCTTGAAGGAATGTTAGAGATCTAATGCCCTCAGTTTACAGATGAAGATGAGACAAAGAGACAGTGAAGTGGGTAGTCCAGCAATGCCAAGATTAGAATTCAGACCCCTTGACCAAATCCACTACATTTTTAACTAACTCACACTATCTCTCACACTGGGAAATGTTATGTATAAATGTATATATTCAACAAGGCTTTAGCTGGGTCCCATATTGCTTCCCCAATTAGTCTTTTAAAAGTCTGATATCTGGAGTACTTCATATTTTAATCAGACTTGGGAGAAGGCATAGAGACAGGCTCATCAACTTTTCAAATAACACAACATAAGTATGGATAAGCAATAGCATGGATGGAAGAGTCAGGGTCCAAGGATATTGAAACCCTCTATAATAATGGACCAAAGGTAGAAATATTCAGTGTAAAAGGTACAAATGTATTATCCTACACTTAGATCAAACTGCTTCACTGCACAAATAGAGGGTAGAGGAAATAATGGCTTGACAGCAGTTTATCTGAAGATTTTAAGGGTTTTAGTTGGCCTCAAGCTTAATATGAATCAAAATGAATGCGACAGTTGTGGAAAAAGCTAACACAACCTTTTAATATACATTATATGCTGGTCAAACTGCATCTGGAATATTTTGTTCAATTCTGGGCATCACGTTTTAGAAAGAATATGGAAAAACTGTTCTTTATCTAAAATAAAAACATGGCCAGGATGGTGAGGGAACTCAAAATCATGTCAAATGAGGAATAGGTAGAATAATTACATGGAAGAGAAAGGTTTGGATGGTACCAAAAGGCAGAGAGGTGTGGGAGGAGACCATGATAACATTGATCATATATCATGTGCTTAATCTGCTTGGTTTAAGAAGGAAGAAGTAGGACCAAATGGTGAAAATTAGATAGAAGCCACTTTTTTGTCCAATAACTGGAAGATCATTCCAAGTATTAGACCTGTCCTAAAATGTAATTAATAGGTTGTGTAATACAACATCAGTTGCTTGTCTGGAAGGAGGCATTTCTTAAGGGCTTACTCTGTGTTAGGTTCTGTGACAAGTACTTTTACAAATATTTTATCCTCATAACAACACTGAGACATTATTATCTTCATATTATAGTTGAGGAAATTGAGGCAAACAGGCTAAATGACTTGCCCAGGATCACACAGCAAATGCCTGAGGCCAAAGGAGGTCTCCCTGGCTCCAGGTCCAGCTGTCTATCAATGTGCTGCCTCTGCGTGTTCAAGAAGTGAACAACCTTTTGTCAGAGTTTTGGCTGGAACGTCTACTACATGGCCTTGAAGGTTCATTCTAGATATGAGATTCTATAATGACAATGTATATGGTTCTTAGTTGTATTGATCAAAGTTTTTGTCCACTTATTTTCATTTTCTTATTAGTCCTGATATTCCAATAATTCTTTCTAATGGGAACAGGCAGCTAGGTGATGCAGTGGACGGAGGGCCAAGCTTGGAGTCAGGAAGTTCTGAGTTCAAGTCTAGCCTTGGCCACTTATTAGCTATCTAACCCAAGTCACTTAACCCCGTTTTCCTCATCTGTAAAGTTTTCTCATGAGTTTCCTTATTTGTAAAATGAGCTAGAGAAGGAAATGACCAACCACTTCAGTATCTTTGCCAAGAAAACTCCAAATAGGAGTCAGGAAGACTTGGACATGACTGAATACAATTCAGCATCACTAACGGCAACATTGAGATATTAGGAATGATAATAGAATGATAGGTAATACTTAAAGGTATGTAAAGTGTTCTATATATGTTAGCTTATTTGATTGTCTGAAGAACTAGCACTTGAGTTAAAGGACCCCTGTTACAATCCCACCTCTGATGTAAGGGACAAGTCACTTAATCTCAATGGGTCTCACTTTCCTCATCTGTAAAATAAGGCATTAGAATAAATGGCCTCTGAGATTCCTTCCATTTCTAACTCTATGCTTTTCCCTTCCTATGATCTAAGTGAAATCAATGTATTATCCTGGAATCCCAGCCCAATTGAACATAATTATACTGAAAAAAGAGAACAAGACACCTTAAATTTCTACAGATTGCTCTCAATTCTTTCACACTATTTTACACATTTTCCATTGCATGCATTCAGAACAAAATTATTTGACTTCACTTTAAAAGTAGCTTTCTCTAAGTAATATCATCCCCCACCTCCACAAAAATCCAATTTTCAAAAAATCATTTAATAATTTGAAGTGATGCATGATATCATATGCCTGGATATTTCATCCGCTGACATAAAATTGAAACTTCTCTGTCAGTAGATTACAGCTCTAACAACAGAAGGGACATGAAAGGTCATTGCGCCCAACTCCCTCATTTTACACATGAGGAAAGGCAGGTTCAGAAAAGTTAAGTCACTTGCCCAAAGTCACCTGATTGGTAAGAACCAGCAATGGGATTTGAACTTCTGTTTTCTGACAGCAGATTCAGAACTCTTCTATTATATATGCTGCCTTCTTATTGAACTTCTAAGGCCTGTCTAAAAATCATCACCTGATAGTCAAGTTTCTAATGGTCAGTCTCTCTAAATTTACCTAGGCTAACCTTTTGTATGAAAGTCTGTTGCTGATTATGCGTTAGAAACCTTCTAATGTCGTACAACTTTCCATTTGTACTTTGTTGTACCTGCAACCCAGGATCATACACACACACACACACACACACACACACACACAGCATCTTGAGGCATTGGACAATTACTAGGGGAGGCATGAAGTCATGTACCTCAAAAACTTCTGATAGATTTACATCCTGAATGTCCAAGTCATGCCTAGAAAATTACTGATGACAATGTTTATGTGGATACTCATTTCACTTAATTTTGTTTTAATTCTATTTGTGGTTTCATTGCTATAGGGAACTATACCATCAATGAGGGAATTCCTTCTGTCAATGAAAATCAGCACCTGTTCTAGAACTAGATCTTAAGAGTGTTGCCTGGGATACTGATGTGAGTTACCCAGGATCACATGGCCAAAAGGTGTTAGAGGCAGCTTTTCTAACTCTCAGGCCAGCTCTTTATCTACTACTTTTACTTTGACTTGTCTATTTTATTATGTCATGAAAAACCAACAAACAACACAGAGCGAGTAAGTTAGCAAAACAAATGTAAATGTTGGGATTATAACTTTTTTTAGACTTATATTCCCTTTAATCCTTGTAGTTATAGAAATAAAATAAAGAAAATATTAAAGATATAATTGTATTCAAAAGGCTGAAATATAATTAAATTGGAAGATAATACTAAAATACAAAATGAATGTGTTGTCAGTGCCTTCTAACACTTGTCTAACAATGTGAGATGCCTAGTGCATTATGACATAATCTATATTTTAAAAAAAAATTCTGAGCACGATCAATTTATTGACAAAGTGTGAATCTGCCAATAAACAGGAGCTCAGCAACCTAAGAAAAGCTGAGAACCTGAATGAGGGGGACAGCTGTCATTCAGAGACTAAAGGAGGAGCATACAGAATAGAAGGCAGGTTCATATAGGGGGAAACAGTATAATTGGTTACAAAGCTTGTAGCATCATAGACATGAGGAAGAATATGATTGGCTGGAATTTGGGACTGAGAGGCTAGAAGCAATCCCTTCTTGTCACTAAGAAATGTTCATTATTTGAGTCCACCTCCAAAGGTAGCCCAGTGATAGTGGACCACACTACTTGGATAACTGTCCTGACTACTTGGCATCCACCTGCATCTTTCAGGGATAACTGATGTCCTTGAGGCAAAAATAGAACAGTGCCTAATCTATATTTTTTCACGATTATTTTACCCATCAAGTGGCTAATTTGGTATCTATAGCATGACATTCTACTATAGAGCGTGAATCATCATTTCTGACTTTTCCTCAAATTGACCAATGTCAGAAATGTCATATAGTATTAACCAATATGAGATTAAGAGAAAGGAAAATGTTCTATACAGGTCATGTACCTGTATAGACTATGTCTACAAAACAGTTCCTCTGTGGTCCTTCCCCCAGGAATAACCACGTAACCAAATATAATGATGATTTCAGGGAGTGTCATATTTCAGAGTCAAAAAGAAATTTGTTGACTACTTAGTCCAGTCAGTACCTGAAAAAGATACAACATACTCAAGTGATCATAAAGCCTTTGCTTGAATTATCTCTGGTAGGAACTTCCAAGCCATGTGACCACAAGAAAGAGGATTAGATCTAATCTTTATTAGGCATTGACTCAACACCTTCCTAGTTATCATCTTTTCAACTAATAAATATCCTTCCTAAATGTACCAAGAGTTGAATATAACACTGTGGCTTATGAGCTAACCAAATCAGAGTACAATGGGGCCACAACTTAGTTATTCCTGTAAGTTTTCTTTCTTTACCCCAGTATTTCATTATATTTTTTTATCTTCCATTCACACTATGGACTCAAGTTGAGGTTGCACGAAGTTCACCAAAATCCACTGATCATTTTCAGACAAACTACTATGTCTTCCCTTCCTGTATGTGTGAAGTCATTTTTTGAACTCACAGGTAAGTCTTTATATTTATTTGTATTAAATTTCATCTCAATAACCATAGTAGAATCAGATTTAAGATTTTTATGAAAATTCTGACCAACTCATAATTTTAAGCTTGGCCCTCGTACTGTTATTTTAATTCTGAGCTTGCCCCTAATGCGATGCCACCATACATGACAACTTCCACACATTATTTTACTACTTGAAACACTTCCTTTAGAAAAGAAGCATGTTTCAAATATGTATTTTTTCAAGTCAGTTTATACTTTAACAATCATCCTTAGTATCTGGTCTGAGCATCTGAAAAAAACCTTAAGAGTCAAATTACAGAATATACAGAGATAAATTTATGTTGTTCTTTAAGGTTTAAAAGGGACTTTATTAAAGGTTTAGAAAGTCAACCTTGTGATACAGTTGAAATGCGTTTATAATTTGATCCTTGTCCCCTTAGCCCCTCCTAATTCATCTGTTGTGGTTTCTTTTGTTACTAACATTTTTCACTAAAAAGTTAGCATGTAAACCAGAAACCTACACATTTTCGCTTTCTTCGTTTTAAAAATGTACAAGACCAACTGTTGGATGGCAAATCATTCTTTGATATTTTTAAACAAATGATTCTCCTTTGTTGTTTTACAAGATGAAGAGTTTTTCCCCATTTCAAGAGCAGTTTTCTTAATGATTTTTAAGGCCTCTAATGCTGGCCTTGATAGTATGTGATGTACTAGATGCCCTTTGCTCAATGGAATTTTTCGTACAATATGATTTCCCCTCTTGCCACTATTTAGACGGAACAATACATATGTTCAATGAAATAAACATGCTAGGATCCAAGTTTTGTATGAGAACATGTATGTACATGCATATATAAAAATATATTTTAAAAGTCAATTGGGTTTTATCATACAAAAATTATGGTGTTCCAATCTCCACTGACATTAATTACTACATGAAATTTGATAGAAGCAAATATTACAGGATATACTTTTCCACATGAAAGAAAATGTGCTATTATAATCACGTTATAGCACTTTCTACAAAGATATATAATTTCAGCTATCATAAGTTGCTATTTATTAAGTGATAAGAGTTTTCAGCGCAAGATAAAGTTAAAATTTTCTTACCTTCTCACCAGTGACTCCTTGTTATTGAAACTGCTATCAACTTGTAACAGTTAATAACTCAACAAAAACGGAAAAGAGTTAAGTCACATGTTGAAAGAGGGGGCCTGTGTCAAAGCTTCTTAATTTTAGGGCAGTAGAAAAAAAAAAAACACTTGCATTTAAATGAAACCACTTCCTGAGAAGATACAGTTCACACGTCACTTCATTACCCGACTCAAAGAAATTACCTTGTATAGTCAACAATATCAATTATGGTAGAGATGTAATTACTCATTTCCAAACACTTCAATCTACATAGATTTTTGGGGGGGGGGGAGAGGAAGAGGAGAGCTCTCTGATTTAAGAAGGTAGATGTGTGGTTAGGAAGCAAGTGGGGGTAGAACAGGCAGGCTCCTTAAACACTGATGAAACTTCCCTTTTCTCTGCATTCTAGCAAGGGCTAAGAAAAAGATAATCATTTTGCACAATTTTGTTGATGAAGACATTTAGAAGCAGTTTCAGCAGAATCGTTCTGGGAATCAGTGCTATCAAGATGCTGATGAATGGAGTCTTCTGACTGATATTTGGGCCCTTGGAGGTAATGCATGTGAAGTAACTACTCCAGTAAATGAGCTTTGTACAGAAGGGAATTGACCATCCCAAGAGCCTCAGTCTGAGGGTGAGAGTATAACCAAGAGAAGTACAGGAAACAATGCATAGATTTGGAGCTGGAAGGAACTTTAATGGACATGTCCTACAATTCCCATTATATAAATGAAGAAGCTAAGATCCAGAGAGATTGTGTCTTGCCTGAGATCCCACGTACAATAAGTGATAATCTTAAGATTCTACCTGCCTTTGATATTATGTGACTTGGGCAAGACATTAACCTCCCTGGGTCACAGATTCCTCTTCTGTAAAATCAAATTGAACCCAAAGTCTTCAAGCTCCCTTCTAGCTCTGTATCTATAATCTAGGGGAAAGAGACAGGATGTGAATTTAGGTCTTATCTCTTTACTCCAAAGTAAGTCCTTTCTCTATGAAACTAGGTTACAGGACCTTGTAGACTTGAACATTTACTGGATGTAGTTCTTATTCCTGTATATATTAAAAGTCTCCTGAGTGACTTTTAGCTGCTAAAGAACTTGAGTTTTCCAGGTACCATAAGCTCCAGAAGAATGACTGACATGACTAGAACCTGGACAGATTGTTCCGTACTCTTGTAAGCATAGGGGGATGCTTGGACTTGCTTTGGAAAAAGAAAGAGGTAAAACCGGCAAATCATTCTCTTGTGCCTGAATCTTCTTGAACCATCTAGAACCATTGCTGATGCTTTCCATATAAAACCTGCTGTGTCCTTCATAGAAAAAATCAGTTAACTCATGAAGCAAGCTTAGAAGGGATTCTAGATTTCTGGTCAGCCTAGGAGAGTATGTGACCTGTGAAGTTTTGGGATTGCAATGTCTCCAAGTCTGAATGGTGCCACCGCCACATTAAGTAACCAGAAAGATGCTTTCTGTAGGGCTAGAGGCTACCAGAAAGATTTGTCAAGGGAAATGCAACTTAAACTTTTGTCTGTTGAGCCAATCATGTAACACTACAGCTTTGTCACCCTTTAGAAGACAAAAAAAAGCATAGAGGAAGGAATTTAGATATTGTTCTTACCACAAGAGCAGTAACTATATTTTGGTCTGGAAATTTATAGGGATGGTTAGGGAAGCCATTGACTAGTGCATTGACATGAGAAAAAACAAGGCAGCTTGCACAAAGATGGTGGAGACTAATGTAAAGCATGTCTGGAGCTCTCTGAGATATAGCAGAACACATGAAGCACACACCAATCTTGACAAGACAGGTGTCACTTTAATGCAGAGTTGGTCATGCCTCTAATGCCAGGGTGATATGGGGAGAAGCTCAAAACCTCCTGAGGTAGCCTATTTCACTTTTGTAAAGCTCTAAATCAGGGGTGATCTTGAGGCCACACGGGGCCTTCTAGGTCCTCAGGTATAGCCTTTTGACTGAGTCCAAGTTTTACGCAACAAATCCTTTTGTTAAGGGGATTTGTTCTGTGAAGTTTGGATTCACTCAAAAACCTGCACCCAAGAACCTAGAGGGCCACATGTGGCCACAAAGCCACAGGTGAGTCTAAATATTAGGAACATTTTTAAAATTATTGTATTAAACTTGAATTTACCTTTTTGACATTTCTACCCATTGTTCCTTTTCCTGGACTCTGCAGCCAAATAGAGCAAGTCTGGTACAGCTTCCATGTAATAGCTTTTCAAATGCTTAATGTCAGTTGTTATATCTACACAAATACGGTTAATCTGAGATAGACTATTTTAACGTACTTTCCCTTTGGCTGCATCATATGCTAGAACCAAAATCTCTACCAAAGCCCAATTATATCTAAGTCCCTTAGAATTTCCCTTAAATCCATGAGAATTTATAGTGTGGCCCAGACAGGCATATATGAAGGTCTAGTTCCTCTTCAGCCTTTTCCATGGTATATCCTGGATTATTCTGATCTCCAGGATAGCACTGAAATAGTTCAGAATAATCAACAGGAACCCCTCCCCTCTTAGTGAGGCCTTTCAAAAGATGTGTTGTCTGATTGCTTTTAAGCTTTAGGCAGAAGTTCTTAACCTAAGGGCTATGGGGTATATAGATTGATTACTAAGGGTCCACAAGCTTGAATGAAGGGAAGAAATTGCATCTTTCTTTCAATATAAATTATTTCCTTTGTAATCTTCTATATTTTATTCTATGCATTTAAAAATAGATTTTTTTTTTCTGAGAGGAGTCCATGACGCAAAAATGGTGAAGATTCCCTGCTCTAGAGTATATAAATTAAGGCAACGTCATAACATAGAGACAACCACTCCCCCCCTACGTAAAGAAGACACACTCACATGCAAACACACATTTAACAAAACACATCTTTTAAAAATAGGGGAGATCATGGGATGAATATTTAAAGGAGTAGTGACTTTCAAAATATGTATTTGAAGAGTCTTCAAGGAAGAATAGGGTATGTCTGTGGGCTTGAGTTGTGGTTTTATTTTTGTGATGAATTAATATTTACTTATAGCATTTAATAACATAAGATATTACATAATAAGTAAGATATTACATCATTAGTTCTTATCAAAGTGTTGTTCTCATTCATTCTGACAACCTTTCTCTACACTGGCAAGTGGGAGGAGATGGCATCTTGATGGTCCATAGAGACTTCTTGAGCCTGCTAAAAGAATCTATGCAATGAAAAACATTTGAAAATCAGAGAAACACTGTGGCAGTCAGAGCGCTGGCTTAGAAATCAGAGAGACCAGGTACAAGTCCTGACTAACACTTATTAGGAATGTAACCATGGCAAGTCAATTAACTTCGGTTTCATCACCTATAAAACTGTATTGAAATTATCTGAAATATCAGTTCCATTGGCTTATTACAAATCTCACATGAAATAATGTAAAGCTTTCAGAATAGTTTAAGGCACTTTATGAGTGTCAGTCTTGGCATTTTGTTTTTATTATTTTTATTTTATTAAATAAAACATTTTATTTTTATTATAATAGTACCAACTTGTGATTTCACTGGCATAAGAAACTCCATTGAGGAAATGCATTCTACTAATGAAGACTTACACATGCTCTGTAATTTCCAGTCTTATAGAGGTGCCTGGGGCACTCAATGACATCCCTAGGGTCAAGGTCATTATTTGTAAGAAGTGTGGTTTAAACAGAAGTTGACCCTACATAATGATGATGATGCTAGCTAGCATTTGTAGAGTGCTTTAAGGTTTACAAAATGCTTTATGTATTATCTCTTTTGATCCTCACAATAATCTTGTGAGGTCGGTGCTATTATTTACTCCATTTTACAGACGAGGAAGCTGAGATTAAAACAACTTAAACGACTTGCCAAGGGTCAAACAGCCAGTAAATGTCTGAAGTAGGATTCTAACTCAGATCTCCCTACATACAAGTCTAGCATTCTATTCCCCATACCATCTAGCTACCAAGCTGCTTCTCATGGCAACTATTTTCATCAATTAATTTGCAAACAATAAACTTTATTAAGCACCTACTATGTATCAGGCATATTGCCAAGTGGCAGGCCTAGAGGCCTAAGGGCTACCCGAGTCTTACCTTACCTATCGCAGGTCTTCAGCTGGCCAAACCGGATAAACGTATGAGAGGAGAGACTTTCCAGAGTCGAACAAGGGTTAGGCTTTATTCAGGGTCTTGGTTACATGTGCAGGGGAATTCTTCCTTAAGAGAGAGGAATCCTCTTCCCAAGGAGGCAAAGATCTTACAGTAAGAGAATGGAAGTGGAAGTGGAAGTGGGAGAGAGGGGAGAGGGAAGAGAGAAGAGAGGGAAGAGGGAAGAGGGAACAGGGAAGAGAGAAGAGAGGAGAGAGGAGAGAGGGAAGAGAGGCCTTCTGTCCTCTAAGGGCCCCTCAGCGCTAAGAGCACCTTCAGGCTTTCCTGACCCTACTTAAGCTCTCCCGCCGCATAGTTTGCACCTGAATACCGTGCCTGTTAGACAACAATAGGTGTGCTCAGATCCTGGGCCAATCTCGAGGGCAGGGATGCTCTCTCCCAGCACATTTCCCACGGGAAGAGGCGGAAATGCACGAGATAGCCTGGTCTCACACCTCAATTCCCTGCTATTCCCTGGGGGGCCTCATGAGAACTCTAAGGTTTAGAAGTCCTCACCTTTACCTGCCCGAGACTGTCCACATGGAACTGAGCTTACACCCCCAACAGCCAAGCACTGGGGATACAAAGAAAAGGGGAAAGAAAAGGGAATAAGTATTAAGTATTAAATATAATTAATAATACATGTAAATAAATATTAAATATAAGTATTAAATACCTATTGTGCTAAGCACTTTACAAATATCTCATTTGATCCTTGCAAAAAACGCTAGGGCAGACAGGTTAAGTGGGTTGCCCAGAGTCATACAGCTCATAATGAAATTCACTGTGCCACCTAAATACAAAATATACAAAAAACAGTTCCTGGTCTCAATGAATTTCTATTCTCATGGAAGAGACAATGTATATATAAAAAAGACTTATACAAGTAGTATACTGAGTAGTTGGAAGGTAGCCTTCTTAGGGAAGTCACTATCAACCTTGTTATAGGACTAAGATGGTAGCCTCATCATAACCACTAAACAAAACCACCAGAAGGGACCTAGTGCTTCCTTCTAACTGCATTTCTAGGTTCTGGTCCAGGTATGGATTGAGGTCTTTGGGAAATAAGGTGAATAAGGAGGCCTCTACAACCTTTGAATTATAGGAACTGGTTGCTGTGGCTGACACCAGTCTGGGTTCAAGCCAAAAACTTCTGGCTTTTGATCTCATTGGCCCAAGCAGAAGAGTTCCAGGCAGTCTTTGGATCTCTAACTACTTCGTGATTCCAGATTTGACATAAGCCTGTACGTCTTCCTTCCCCCCACCTCCTCATTAGGATTCCTAATTTTCCTCTTGTTACTTTCTACTTTTCCTCTCTTTGGAGCAGTGGTGCCACTGAGAAAAGTAAAAAAAAGTAATGGTATGAATTGTAGTGCATTCAACATAGTTCTTGGAATTGAAGAACACTTAACTACTTTTAGTTATGGTAATGGTTGGTGATGATGACAGTAATGGTAATGGCTTCAATACTGAGCAGAATTGTACTGCTTCATGTGGACAAATCCAGTTTCTATGGTCCAAACAAGATCATATCGTTCCAAGGCCAAGAAGCAGTTAATGCCAGACCTGCACCAAATGCCACAGGAGCAATGAATTCATTCATTTCCTCCAAGCTTTCTATAAAGTGTAAGTGGATGTGTGCCATCAGCGACCACTTACTTTTTAAAAAGGTTGTTTTGTGTATTGTTCAAACCCTGTGTGATATGTGGAATACTCAATTTGCATGCTGAAACTGAGCTAAAACTGAAAATGTACACAGTTGACATTTCAATGTATACATAACTCTTCCTCTTTCCTCCATTTCTTTTCATTGCTACTTTGCTCAGTAATTTGCATTTGCATGATTATTGGATTCAGATAAATGGAAAATATGTGAATTATTTCTTGGCTTTTGCTAATGCTTAGTGGCACAATTGCCATGGAAGAAAAAGGGAGCGTGGTGACAAGAGAAGGATTTGGATCACTGGTGAAGGGGAAAGAGTTATCAGAATGAAGAACTGGCATGTCCTGAAACAGAAATAAAAAATCCGACAAGTGCTCTTCTGCGGTTGCTATTATTGGGTTTCCAAATTGTTTTCCACTTGTCCTAAAGACCTGAACTAAGTTTTGTAATTCAGCTTCACTATATTCACTTAGAAAGCCAAGGTAGGCAAACAAAATTTTAAAAATCACAAGAAATATCAATAAAATTCATAATATAAGCCCCAATTAAAACTTATCATTTTAAAATGAATTTGGAGTCTAATTTACAATATTGCTTCCTTTGGGCAAAGTATGGGACAGATGAATACAGGACAATCTCTTCTTTCCAAATTCTCAAGAAGCATTTCAGAACTTTAAGACTTGCAAGTTCTGAATAAAGGAATGACTAAAGAACAGGAACATGTGGAAGGTGATACTTCCAATTTTATGTTTAAAGAAAGAAAAAACTCAATCTTATTGTAGTGATCTAAATGAAATTTTTGTCACTCATGGATAAGCCAGAGTTGTTTCTTTGCATCATGACTGATGTGTGTGTGTTTGTTGCCGAAGAAGACCATGCCATCAGAGAAATGATGACATGATTTGCATTTGACTTTGTTTTGAGTGAGGGAGGGCTGTGCATGGTCACCAGCCTCACTTTCTCCTCCTGAGCCATCTGGGACCAGTAACCAGATATTCATCAGCATGACTGGAGATGACCTAGGATGAGGCAATTGGGATTAAGTGACTTGCCCAAGGCCACACAGCTAGTGAGTGTCAAGTGTCTGAGGTGAGATTTGAGCTCAGGTCTTCCTGACTCCTGCACTGGTGCTTTGTCCACTGCACCACCTAGCTGCCCCAATCACAACTGATAAGTTAGAAAGGAATGGAAGAAAAGCAGAGCAGAAAAGCAATAGACTCCTATACGCACTATTTTTATTGGAATTCTTACTTTGTTAACAGACAAGAAAACCTTAAACAATAGGGTTTGCTTTTTGTTTGTTTTTGGTGGTGGTGGTGGGGTGTTCTTCTTCTTCTTTTTTTTTTTTTTTTTGGTTGGGGGAGAAACACTGTGATGAACTGCACAAAAATTCCTGTCAAGAAATTTCTTTTTCCCTTTATAAGGTCTGTATCATGTCCACTCTGTCCTCATTAGAACAGAAGCACTTCAAAGGCAAGGACTTGTAATTTCTATCTTTGGCAGAGTGAACAGAGTGCTGAGCCTAGAACCAGGAAGACTCATTTATTTCTCCAAATTTATTAATTCATTTGTTTTCAGTTTTCAACAATCATTTCTCTAAATTCCAAATTTTCTCACCTCTCCCTCCTTCCCCAAGATGGCATGCAATTTTATATAGGGTCTACACATACATTCCTATTTAACACATTTTCACATTAGTCATGTTGTACAGAAGAATTAAGACAAATGGGAGAAACCATGGGAAAAACAAAACATAATAAAGGAGAAAATAGCCTGCTTCATTCTTTGTTCTAACTCCATAGTTCTTTATCTGGATGTGGATGGCATTTTGCCTCTTGACTCCTTTGGAAGTGTTTTAGGGCCTTGCATCGCTGTGAAAGGCTAAGTCTATCAAAAACAGTCCCAGGAATACTCATCTTCCTGAGTTCAAAACTGGCCTCAGACATGTACTAGCTATGTCACTTAACCCTGTTTGCCTCAGTTTCCTCTTCTATAAAATGAGCTGGAGAAGGAATGCTAAAGCACTTAAGTATCTTTCCCAAGAAAACCTCAAAGGGGGTCATGAAGAATCAGACATAACTGAAAACTACTGAACAATTGATCCCCAACACCTTGTACTGTGCCTGGCATGCAGTAGGTGCTTAATAAATGCCTATTAAGTTATAGTGGCCTGAATTTTTCTCCCTAAAACATGTAAATATCTGTATACATATACAAATACATAAATTTTCATTTGGGAAGAAGTAGGATGGAATTTTAAAATTGCCCCATTTTACATAGAGTAACTTATAAGGCACCTTGTGGTGAAAGAAGTTTCCACATGTTGTAGAAATTGGGAACTATGATTTCTTTGCTGGAGGGAATTCCTAATGAGAAAACTCTCTTCTGTCCAAGTAGATAAGGAATTCTTTTGCAACTTAAGTTTTTAGATAATTGCCTGGACCACTGAGAGATTAAGTAATTTACTAGGGATCACTTCCTGACTCCCGGGCTAGCCCTTTGGGCCATACTGCTACGTGAGAAAAATGTGTTAGAACAGGTGAGTTGAGAGGAATCACTGTATTAACAGTCACAGTAAGGGAAAAGTAAGGAACAGCAATGACAGATGAATGAGGCAGGGAACTAGGGGAAAAGCCAATTCCTACTGAGTGACTAAAAGCATAGAGAAGAAAATAATGGGGAAAGAAAATCCATCTTACAGTATTTTCAAGGTTTGAAACCATTGAAGATCATTAAGTCACTGAAATGTGGAGAATAGTTGAAATCAGACAACATACATTAAGCAGTTACTCTGTATTAGGAATACAAAGAAATGCAAAATTGAAACTGATATTGAGTAATGACTGACAGTAGCATGGCACCCTAGGAGAGAAAGAGGAGGCAACAAATGCCAGGCAAGTCAGATCAACCCCTTGACCACCATCTTCATCAAAAGTCTTGAGAATAAGAAGACTTTGAGAAGTGTTCCCCCAACCAACAGATCTGCTTCTAGCCCAGTCATAATAGTCGCCATTAAAGACAGAAATAATTGTGGAGAAGAGGCCTGCCTTCTTCATCATCACCACCAGTAAAGGCTGTCCAACTTCCATACAGTGTCAGATAGGCTCTGGGAAGGACAGTGGCCTTCCCCATCCCCACCCCCCAATCATAAGTTCAGCCCTCACAGTTATCATGTGGAGAAGCGACTCTTGAAAAGATGGAGGCCAGCCACCTATACCAATGGCCAACCAGTGCCAATAGGGCATGCGAGCCAGCCTAGTGGAACCAGGGTGCCCTGATGGAGAACCAAGAGAGTCTACAAGTGCCAGGCTAGTTAAATCACCACCTTGACCACCATCTCCCCTCAAACTCTGAAAGAGCAAGTCTAGGACAATGAACTGAAGAACCTTTGGAACAGCAAGGGTTCTAGGCCATTGTCCTCAGCCATCATCCTAGGAAGTAATCCCAGTGGAGATGGTGCCTAGAAGCTTTCCTGCAAGTAGTACAGCCACAGCTAGCTACTGAAGACTTACAAAAGAAAGTTCTTGACACCAGAGTCTTTACCACTATTAAATCATGCCACATCAGAAATGGAAATCATTTTATCAGTGGAAATGACATTACAGAAGAAGCATTGCCATCTGTTTTGCTGCTGTACCCTAAGGACCATGAGACTATTATTTCTGACTTGCAGCTAAAATATCCCATATGTGTTATCTCCCCCACCAGAATATGGACTCCTTCAGAATAAGGACTATTCTCCTTTTCTACTTGTATCCCCAGCATTTTGCTCCAGGCTTTACACATAGTCAGAACTTTACAAATTCTTTACTCATTCATTAATTCACTTATTCATAGTCTGTAGAGTTTCCACTTAGCCATAGCTACCCAAAGTAACATAATGGAAATTTAGATTTATCTCAGTACTTTATTGAACCTCCATGGCTGTAAAATATGGCAAATGAGCTTTCTGCCTGAAAAAGACCACATACATCAGTCTGAATAGCCTGAGTCTTTTCTACAGTTATTACCTCCTCAAAGCAAGCATTCAATAAATGCTTGCTGACTGACTGTTTGTTGATAGGTGATTGCTGCCACTCTCAATTCAACCAGAGGAAGGCTGTGTATCCTTCACCTATCTTTAAGATAACATGCTTAAAACGGAAAATTAAACAATTATTCCAAATACCACTGAATGCTCTCCTAAATCACGTTCTCAAGAAATTGAAGACCGATTTCCCAACATTTTCTTTAAACAGAGCTAAAAGCTAACCAAACTAATGTAAATGTTGTTGAACTGGTTAAATAGGGGGGGATTGCTTATATCTTTTGGAAGTAGAAGGCTACATGCCTGAAAGGGGGCAATAGTGTCCAGGACAGGCAGTCCCCTTAGGACCTCCTGAGGGACAGGTGAAAGGGAAAACCTTGAGTCATAAGGCAAGGAGATTCCAAAGGAAATGTATTGTTTGAGCAGAAGTAGTAAAAATATGTAGCAACAACAGTAATAATACTAATAAATAACTTCAAGTCTTGCAAAGTACTTTACAAAAGTATCTCATTTGATCCCATAACAATTCTAGGAGCAAGGTACTATTATTATCCTAATTTTATGTATTAGAAAACTGAAGGATTTGGGGGTTAAAAGATTAATACAGTAAATACCAGGCCAGTAAATGTCTAAGGATTTGAACTCATTTCTCCCTGTCTTCAAATCTAAAGCTCTATCTGCTCTGACACTTAGCTGCCTGTTAGAGCTATAAAAAGAGCCTAAAAGAATAGGTGACAGGTCCTTTTAAAAAAGTCTTTTTTACTGATATTCATTTTTTTTTAACATAGTTGTTATTCACCAGTGATTCCTTCCTTCGATCCCAGAACTTTCCCTTATGAAGTCAAGGACAAAGAAATAACACATTTGGCATGGGTGGAACACATCCCTCATTTTGTACCAATAGTCCACCACCTCTCTACCAGGACACAAGGTTTATTATACTCCCTCGTCAGTTCATAATCCTTTTCTCCTTCCTTAGTGGAGCTGGGAAGGAATCTCATTACTCATGCAAGTTCTAGGATTCATTAGGACATGAGTTGTCAAGAAAAATGTTATGATCAATCTGAAAATCGGTTTCAATTCACTTCAATAAGCATTTTTAAATGCTTTCACTATGCAAGGTGTTTAGAATACATGACATGAAAACACATGCATGCCTACGCACGAGCGCATACACACACACACACACACACACACACACACTTCCTTCA
This sequence comes from Notamacropus eugenii, assembly GCF_028372415.1. Lineage (NCBI taxonomy): Eukaryota > Metazoa > Chordata > Mammalia > Diprotodontia > Macropodidae > Notamacropus > Notamacropus eugenii. The sequence continues at coordinate 289,076,230 of NC_092876.1, forward strand.
GGAGTGTATCATCTACTGGATTCTAGAAGGATAAAAAATGTACACAAATAAGGATAATTCAAGATAATTTGAGGAAGGACAGATCTGGGAAGACTTTGTGGAGAAAAAGGAATATTAGTAACAGCTAACATTTATGTGTTATTTTAAAGTCTACAAAATACTTTAATAAATATTTTCTCACATGTTCCTCACCACAACCTGTAAGGCAAAATATCTCCACTTTACAAATGAGGAAATTGAGACTGGGAAAGTTTAAGTGACTTTCCCAATAGCATACGGCTAGTTAAACATCTGAGGCAGAATTCAAACCCTGTTCTTTCTGATTCTGAATGCAGCACTCCCTCCATTAGACTACCTTGTTACTCCTAAAATGAAACTTGAAATCAGATAAGGATTCTGAAAAGTGGAGATGTGGAAGTAATATATTCCACATCTGAGGATAAATTGTATAAATGCACTGAGGGAAACAAGAAAATTCTGATTTCAGGGAGCTGTCGTGCTCCATTTTGGTTAGGTCCTAAGTATAAACCTTCTTATGAAGGTGGCATCTCCCTTCCCTTGCCTGTCTTTAGAAAAGTGAGGCAACAGTAAAACACCATGCCAAATGGAGATTTTTTTAAAGCCAGATTATGCAGCTGAAGCTGTTGTTAGTAAAGCATAGGACAGAGATAATAGCCAGGTGGCCCAAAGAGTCAGCCAGAATAACCAACCATGATTCCAGAGCACAAGTGATACAAGGTGCTACCCATGGCCTGAGAGCGAGGACATGGATTTAATATGCAGAATGAGCAATAGGTGGCCTATGTGGGAAGCTATTTTGCTTGATTATGCATATTGTTACAAGACATTTTGTTTTTCTTTATTCCTTTTCAGTGGAAGTAAAGGGAAGGTAAGAGGGTGAAAAACCAATTCTTATTCAGTGGAAAAAAAAAACAAAAACAAAAACAAGGAGAGAGACAGATCCAACTGCCACACACCAAGTCAAGGGAGGGTGGTCACCTTGAAGTGATTACTGACTCTGACTCACACTCTCACACTCTCTCTCTCCCACCCACCTTCTCAAGCATATGAAGAATTGGAGCCACAAACACCCAAAAAGCTGGGAGGGAAGTTGAATGATGGAACACAGCATGAGGTCAAGCAGGGCAGACAGTGATGGACACCAGAGGTCTGCAGAATCACCTGGAAAGAGGTCCATCCTCAGTTCCATTCCCAAGAATCAGAGGGAGGGATGCCACTTGGTGAGGCCATAACTTTTCCCTTATATGTGACTGTTTTTCTTTGCCAGTGACTTCTAAGAGAGATGGTTCCATTGGGAGAAGTCTCAATGTTGACAGTTCCCTTGTTCAGGTGAACTTAGTCATTTAATGCTACAGATTTTTTTTAATAGATTTTGCTTACCAGAGCATCGAAAATACATGTCAACATCTCAATACTGTGTTCTATTGTCTCTGAATTTCTTACAGTCAATGTAGTTAAACAATAATATGAAGGCATTTTCCTTTAGACTGATGCAAAGCTGGGATAGAGTTAAGGATCATAATGAATAAAATGAAGCATGAGCTATTTTGTAGCTTTCTCTAAGAGGTTCCTCTGAGGTGGTACTGGGATATTAGCTGAACCTGTGAAAAATTTATGAAATTTTTACATGAAAAAGATTATTTTATATTTTAAAAACATAAAGTCTTCTGAACTTGAGCCAGAGAAAAGGGGTACAGTGAGAACAATTTTCTAATTATCCTTTTAGGGAGAAATTCTGCATCTTCTTCCTAAATTGTAGTGATAAGATAAAATCCAAATGTACATGGATAAAAGATAAACAACTGGCTCTGCGAGGAGGAGGGGAAATGCATACAACAGGCTTTTCAATTGAATTTGCATTATTATCATTTTCTCCAATACTTGTCTAACAATATACAAAACAATGGACCAATCCTTGATTTGTAGCATTTGTTGATTTCCAATGTTCACACTGAAAATTTAACCATCAGCTCTTGTGAGCCTCTTCTCATGTGCTCCATAGCAACTTCCCTGATTAACTCTCCCATCTCAAGAAGGTCCATGCTTATTGTGACACATGGGATGAGTATCATCTCTACATCTATAGAGAAGGAAATGATGCTTCAATGTCTGTATATCAGATTTTAGTTAAACATTGAGAAATATTGGTGAGGGAGCCAACTTGAAGGCCTTGAAGATCAGATTGAAGTCCTATCTCTGACATAGCTAATTATGTGGCTCTGGTCAAGTCATTTAGTCTCTGGATGCTCTAAGTAATTCTCCAAGGCTTTAAGTTGCAAAGAAGTTGCTGATCTTCATTGACAGAGGGATTTCCCTCATCCAAAAATCCCTTCTGTCAATGATGTCACAAGTCCAGACCCTATGCCAACACACAAATCAGGTATGTTTAGTAAGATAGCTTGAGTTAATGACAATGCCAAAAGAAAACATTAAGTTCAAGAGGAATTCTCAATAAAATAGACTATCTCCATGAAATTGTTTGTAGAGGTTAACAGGAGTGAGTTTGGTGAGTCAAGGCTACATTTCACAAGAGACAACAGGCACCAAGATATGTACATGATTGAAGCAGAGCAAGAATACACCTCTAAGGCAGGTGTGTTACCTATATGTAGTCTCTGATTAAGAAAGGGAAGACGTGTCATGAGGGAGAAGATGGCAGTGATGACATTTTAATGGTGAGGGATGGTGATAATAGCCCCAGCTGTCTCCTTGCTGTCTGGAGTACTGCTAAGAGAAGCAGAGGAAAAAAAAGAGATACATGGGCCACTAACAGCTGCAAAGACCAACTATTTGAACTGAGATGAAGGCTGTGTATATAACATTTTTTATCTTTCCTTCTGATAGAGAAAAACATCAATAGCTCCTTCCCTAACACCATTTTTGAGGGGATTAAATCAGTAAAAATGTGTTAAGCACTTACCACGTGCCAGGCACTGTGCTAAGCACTAGGGATATAAATCTAAGCAAAAAGAAAGACATTTTCTGTTTTTAAGGAGTTCACATTCCTATGAAGGAAGGAAACAAATAGAAGGGAGTTGAAAACTGAAAGGTAGAGAGGTTAAAAACATATGGTGTCAAAGTTGGGAGAATGAAGGATGGCTGGTCAAGACCCTTCCTTGAAATGTAGCTTTTGGAAGGAATTTGCCAATGGGAAAAAAAGAATCACAAGAGTAGAGGAAAAAGGCAACTGAAACAAGGTGGCAAAGTCCAGAGAATGAAGCAGGGCTGCTCAGTGGCCTTCTTCAACTGCAGAATTTTGGAGGAACCTACTAATCATAGAAGGGGAACAGGGGAGCAATGGGGGAGCTGACATTGTTTTCTGGTGGTATCTTTTCATTTTTATCTATAATAAATAATGTTCCATTGCTCTTTCTTTCCTAAGTCTTTTGGTGTGGTAAGCTACTGATGACCTAGATCTAAGTTAACTTCAGAAGTTCCTAGTTTTCTAATTGGATGGAAGCAAAACAAACTATCACTGAGGATATTCCATGTTATAGATTAAATTCCATGAGAATTCAGAGAAGTCTAGGACATGGACTATAGTAGAATGTACTTATCATAATTGTTAGTTTATATGTCTCAGGATACTTATTCACAACCATCCTGCCTATTAATTTATTTGCTCATTCATTGTTTTTTAAATATGAATTTGTATTTACCTCTTTTGTATATCATCTACCTTTCCCAAGGTACTACAAAGACACACAGACACACACACACACTTCTTTTCTTCCCCTTCCAGAAAACTATTTCTTATAATAAAGAACAAAAGAAAAAGTATGGGTGGGAAAGTTCAAGCATAATGGAAAGGGCATGGGATTTCACTTTGAATCATGCCTCTGCCAATTCCAGCCTCTGTGACCTTGGGCATGACACTTAAACCTTCTCGTCTTCAATTTTCCATTAGATCAAAAATTCCTTGAGGTCAGGGATTATCTTTTGTCTTTCTTTTATGCCTAGTGCTTAGCATGGTGCCTGGTACACAGCAGGTTCTTAGTAAATGTGCATTGATTGTGTCTGCATTTACATGCCTGTATTTTGGAAAGACATATGGGCAGATGCTGAGTAAACATGGAATTTAACAATATATTTGCTCTTATGGGATCAATTAATAATTCAGCTAACCTCTATTAAGCACTATTTTGAAATACAAAGAGAAAAGTAAAATAGTTTCATTACATTCTAATTGGACAGAACATTTTAAAAAATATATATGTATATGGAAAACACGTAATAATGTAGCTAATACCTACACACATGACAACTTCAGAGAGGAAGGCACTAGCAGTCAGGGATAGGGGTGGAGGGAGCAAAAAAGACCTTGTTCAAAGAGGACACTTTAAATGAGTTTTGAGGAAAATCATGGAAAGATCCTAAGAAAAGGATCCTTAATGAGGAGGGAAGCATGATAAACATGGGACACAGCTAATGCAAAAGCACAGGGATGGGAAATAGATTATGTGTGTGAGGAAGAGCAAATAGGCCAAGGTGACTCGACCAGAGGGAGAAGGGGATAATACTGGAAAAGTAGGACAGCTGAGTTGTGGAAAAAATTTAAATGCCAAACAGAGCTTTGTATTTGATGCTAAAAGCAATAAGAAAACACTGGAGTGTACTTAGTAGAGGGCAGAGAGGGTGTAAAATGGTGAGAAAAACACTTTTGGAATACCACTCTAGACTAGATGGAGAATGGGTTGAAGAGGGAGAGACTTGAGATAGAGAAACCAATTAGGAGTCTGTTGATTCAGTTCAGGCAAAAAGTGATAAGGTAATAAATGGCTGAATTTGAGTGGTAGCTATATGGATAGAGAGAAAGGGTCAGATTGTGAAAGATGTCATTGAGATAGAAATGGCAAGATTTGTTAACTGGATGTATAGGGAGAATGCAGAGATTCAAACCTAGGTGACTAGAAGAATGTCATTGTCCTCAAAAAAATAAGAATGTTTAGAAGATGGATTGGTTTAGGAGGCAAGGTAATTAGTTGTTTTGAATGTGTTAAAACTGAGATGCCTTACAAGCCTTGCAGTTGGAAATTTGTTAGGTAGCTAGTGTTGCAGGGGATGAACGCAAAACATACAGAGCAGATATAAGATAATCTTAGGAAGGGGTGCAAAAGCAACAGCGGAGGGGGGGGGGATCAGGAAAGACCTTGTGCAGAAGGGGAACTTGAGCTGAGTTTTAAAAGAAAACAAGAATTTTGAGATTCAGAAGTAAAAGAGGGAGAACATTCTAGGCACAGAGAACAACCTGGTGCAAAGGCATGGAGATGAGAGGAAGAGTATGGCTTCCTTAAGCACAGAAGGTAGAGAATAGGGCTGGGTATGTACATTTATGAATTATCAGCCTAGAGATGAGAATTGTGCCCATGGAAGGTTATGAGTTTACTGAAAGAGTACAAAGAGAAGAGTCCTTTGGGCAGAGCTTTGGGTATAACTAGAGCAGGTACTAAAACGAAAATTAATATAGCTAATTCATCTACCTCTCACCTTCTCTCCTCTCAGTCTCCTCCTCCCTTGTTGGTCAACTTTTTTAACTCTCAAGTATCTCACTCTTCAGTTCGTCCTTTCACTTTCTCTTCTTCTTATTGTCCTGGCTTTTCCAAATTCATTTAGAATCAGAAATGTTATAATGGTGTCTCTAAAGATCACGCTTCCCTTACTTCACCACAACTGACTCCTCTAATCAAATGTACAAGATTGTAATTCTCAAGTGGTTGGTTTCACTTTATGTTATCACTTATAAAACTGGTAAACACCAATTGCATGAGATACACTTTGTAAGAGTTGCCTTTTCTCTCCCTTTAATTCTTTCTCAGGGATTTCTCTCTCCTCTTGATGTGCAGGAACATTGAAGTCCTTCATCCATTGCTGAGAGAATAAAACCCCAAATCTGAGCCTGTAGAACTTCTTGTCACACAAGTGTTTAATAGAGTGATATTTAAGGAAAATAGAAAATGACATTTCTCCCCTCCCTCCGATCTTTTGAAGACAGAATGATTTCCCCCTTCATTCTACCAAAGAGATTGCTGATTCGTTTTCCTTAGAAAAAACTTTAAAGTATATTTTTTAAAAAAAGAAAGAGAAAGAGAAAAATATGAAGAAAAAAACTCATCAAACATCTTGTCCTCTGAGACAATGTCATCTGAGTTCAAAGGATGTGCACAGCCCTGCCAAACTGATGTCTTGTCTCAATGATAAGGCCTTAGTTTCCACTTTCCACTGAGTGTTTGATACCGAGAAATCAAATCTGTTTTTATGTACATTCTGACTACAGCTAAGCAAGGAAATTAGAAGAAATTATCTTTTTTTGCAGGCATCCAGAAAAAAAATCCCAATTAAAAGAAATCCTATAATGAATCTTTAACTCAGTCACAGTCAGTCTCTCAAAATCTCTCAGTTCTTAAATCTGAAAACAGAAGCTTTTCTTTTCTTCATACATCCTTTATAATGCCAGTGTTCCCAATTTATAATAGCTCACACATAGAACACTTTCAGGCCTACAAAGTACCTTCCATTATCTCATTGATCCTCATGACTACTCGGTGAGGTATGTACCCTAGGTACTAGTATCTATATTCTGTTGTCATTGTTCAGTCATTTCAGTAGTGTCCAGCTCTTCATGACCCTATTTATTTTGTTTTGTTTTGTTTTGGCAAAGACACTGGAATGCTTTGCCATTTTCTTCTTCAGCTCATTTTACAGACAAGGAACTGAGGCAAACAGGGTTAAATGACTCTCCCAGGGTCACACAACCAGTAAGTGTCTGAGGCCAGATTTGAACTCAAAAAGAACAGTCTCACTGACTTCAGGCCTGGTACTATATCTACTATACCATCTGTTCTGAGAAAACTGAGGCTTATGGAGGCTCAATGGCCTGTTCAAGATCACTTACCTATTAATTATCAGGACAGAGCATATTTCTTCCTAATGCCAAGGACAGTGCTTTTCCCCATATCACATTACATCTCATAGAAATACTTTTAATATCTGTTTTTTTTTTCCCAATAGCATTTGCCCAGCTTCTGTACGTAAGTGTCTTTTCAGATTTGAACTAACATAAGGGGCTAACACTGAGCTCAAAAGGCTTAGTGAGTCTGGGAGTGTGCTGCTTTGGGGTGGGGCAGGGGGAGGGGAGGCAAACTGGGTCTGGCTGATTAGACAACAGGGCCTTTCTTTCTCCCCTCCTTTCCCTCCATTCACATAGGGTGTCACATCCTTACCTTTGGGTGTTCTGACCAAAGACAATTTAAATTTTAATCTCTGAAACCTTTTTGTTCCCCCTTAAAAATCAACCTTAACCTCAATGTCTCTCATTGGTCGGCCAGTAATAGGTCCTAGGCCAAACCCAACTTGGTCATTATTTAACTATCTTGAATACATTTTTTTAAAAAAAAAAATCAAGTGTTATTTATTCTCTTACCAGATTTACTTCTGTTTCTCTGAATAAGAGATGGAGTTAAGAAGGATGTACCAAAACTATAAAAAAGAGCACAGTTTCAAATTTTCCTTTTGCCTCTCTCCTTGGGGCCAAGAAGGCTGTAGATTAGACCTTGAAATACTATAGAGCCACCAAATACTCCAACCTCTCCCCTTCTCTTCACTTTGTAAACAACTCTCAACATTACCCCAAATTTCCACTATTCCATATTTAATGGAAGGTTGCTTGTGCAGTTTTAAAGCTCAGAAAATGAGGCTAGAATTTGGGCTTTTCAGTCCAAAAATATCATGGTTCATCCCACCTGCCCCTCAAAAAATAAAAGTTAGAATGACTGTTACCGAGTAACTTGTTATCAGTCCCTCCAGCATCAGACCACCCAAACTACCACAGCTGTTGCTAGTAAGTGCCTCAGAGGCAAAACTGCTGGGAGAGAACTCTGCCTAAAAGCAAAGCTTAATGGGACCAATGCTTCCTTATTCACCTGACCACAGTCACTATAAAAACCAGCAGGTCCCTCTCACTCACAACTATAATTATGAACATATGAATAAATGCTTGCTAGCCCTGACAACCTGGCAGATCTATTGATGATCACTATTTTAAAATTCCTTACCTGGATTCCTTCAAGCCCACAGATAATTTATCCTTTGCTTAGATCTGGAAGTTCTGTTTATTTTAATTTTATTATCTTGTTTAATGCTCACATGATCACAATGAGAGAGATAGTAGGAGTATTATTATACCCATTTTATAGATAAGGAAACTGAAGTTCATGATAGAATAATTTTTCCAAGGTCAGAAAGCAAATAAATGCCAGATCTTAAGATTCAGACCCAGGTTTTCTGAATATAAATCAAGGCTTCTTTATAATACCCCACAGCTGCTTCTCCAAACTAGGCCAGGCTATCTCTGTATTAGGAATGAGCCTGCTGTATTGGTTCCAGTCATGCCATTCTCTAGTAGAAATGCGGAGAAACCAAAGAAAAAAAATTCCTGGAATATGAGTGGTCCACAACAGCATTCTTTATTTCTTGAGTTTATGGACCATTTCTAATCTTCATTCCCTGCACTTGGCTTCAGTAACTTTCTCCCTCTATCCCTGTGTCCCCATTCTCTCATTGGTGAGTACTTACAGGACCTCCGTTTTGGGAAAGGTTCAGACCAGCTAAGCTTTACTTTCCTCGTGCAGGCTACTTTCCCAGATACCATCCCCAGTTCTTCAGCTCCTTTTTGTATGTTGTCTTTCCTCATTAAAATGTAAGCTCTTTGCAGGCAGTGACTCTTTGGTTAGTATTTGTAACCCTAGTTGTTAGCTTAGTGTCTGACATGTTTTAAGCACTTAATAAATACTTGTTGGCTTATTTATTTGATTTGGCCAGGATCAGGAACTTTACTTATGATCTCCAGCCAGAGCTGTCTTAACATCTCTGCTTCCATGAAGGCAGGATTTTATTGAAGGGCCCTATGGGTCTATCTGTGCTGTAAGGAGTTTGGAAGTCCTTGAGGGATGGTCTTGTGTTAGTGGTATTAGGGTTAATCATTGATTAGGGATAAGGCTTTACTCATGAATTCTTTCCAGACCTACCAAGCTGAGATCTTTTATTAAGAAAAGAGTCAAAATTGACACTTTGAATAACAAAGTATCTCAACCTCTGAATTTTCACTTGAAGGAATCATAAGTAAAACAGAATAATCCATTGTTAGATAACCAGTGTATTAACAGAAGACAGAAGAAAGGGTATTGCAGACAATGAAGTAATATAAAACAAATCTGACACGGGAGGCTTTATGAGGTGAAAAAAGGACATAATCCTCTATCTGTCTTTGTTTCTCCTCAAGCCAAAGAATAATGCTCTACACATACCAAGCACTTAACAAATTCTTGTTAAATGAAATAGCTGGTATTGCCAAGAGAGTATAGAAAGTTACCTACTTCCTTTTGTCTCAGATCTCCTAAGAAGGGGTAAGGATTCAAACCTTCTTGGCCATTCTTGACAAATAATGCTTGGTTATGTCATTAAAAAATGTACAATTAAATTTGTAGCTATGTTGAGAACATGAGACTAAATTGTCTACACCCTTTGACAGAGACATCCTATTGATAGGCATTTAACCCAAGGAGATCAAAGACAGAAAAAGAAGTTCCACGTATTCTGTAACACATATAGTAATAGCAAAGAATTTGGAATTAAGGAGACTTCCATTGATTACAGAATGGCTAAACAGATTTTGGAATTGTGGAAAAGAGTGAAATATTACTGCTTTTTAAGAATCAAGGGATATGTAGAATTCAGAGAGGCCTGGTTAAACTTAGATCAAATGATTCAGAGTAAGGTAAGCAGGAAGAAAAGGAAAAAAAAAACACCTAGGTATAGCATAACTACAAAAATGTACAAGGAAATAACAACACTATCCACAAAATTAAACAGATGACTACATAATTGTAGTGACCACACGTATCCAAAGAAGACATCAGAAAATACACCTCCTTCCCTTCTTTTTAGAGGTGGGGATTATGGTTGGAATGTGCTGTCAGAGTCAATTGGTTAATTTTTCCAAGATACTTTTTCCTTTCTTTCTTCTCTTTCCTTCTTTCTTTCCATCTTTCCTTCTTTCTTTTCTTTCTTTTAAAATTCTTTGTTACAGGGAAAGCCTTCCTGGATAAGAGAGGAGGGAGAGAGGCATTCAGGAATGGAGATGAATATAAAAACAAAGTACATTAGTTTTTTAAAAAGTTTAAGAAGTCAGCTTGAAATAAGGTAACAGATAATCCATGTGCATATTCAAAAGAAACTTTGATTTCTTTTGTTTTTATGTCTCCTACATTTCTTCCATTATCCCTCCCTGTATCCCTCTTAGAGCTCCATTTCATATAACAAAGAATATTTTTTCAAGAAAAATAGCAAAAAATAAATCAGCAAAATTTATCAATGCACTGAAAAGCTCTGAAAATATGTGCAGTGTTTTATACCTGTGGACCTTGTACTTCTGCAAAGGAGTGGGAGGAATTGTCTATCCGAATTTCTTTTTTTAGGTCTTATTCTTTATAATTTTGTATCATTCACTTACAATGCTTTTGTGATGGTCTTTGCATTTACATTACTGTAGTTATGATGTGCATTGTTTTCCTGGCTGTTCTTAATTCACTATGCATTAATTCATGTAAATCTTTCCATATCTCTCTGATTTCACCATATTCTTTGTTTCTTACAGCACAGTAATGTACTATTACAATCTCATACCACAATCTGTTTAGCCATTCCCCAATCATCTATTTCATCATGAGACATCGTTTAAAGGAAATAGCTTTTTGGCCAAAGAAAATGGCAAGAATATAAGTCATATGCCACTCAGAAGTTTCCAGCCTCTTAGGATGATCCAAAATACTGTAATACTAAACTTCCCCAAATTTTTCACAATAAATTTTTAAACTATCCAGTTTTCATTAACAGCTATGGTAAAGTGTTGTCAAAATTGCCTTAGTTTTTAAAGAGTTATCGAAATTCAAGAAAGAAGTCTGAGGTACAAGGTATATCCCTGTACCTATAATATATTTTCAGATTGGAACCTCAGAAAATTGATATTTCCCTTTCAGAATTCCTTTTCCCTTATCTTATTAATTTTCTGTTTTAAATAGTTATAACTATTGCTTTCTGATATTTTCTTTTCAAATATATAGAATTTCTGCTGCATTCAATAGATTTTCATGAATTATCATAGGACATTACTTTGTTTATGAACTTATATATTTATATATAATTATGTATGCACATAGATGCACACACATTTACATAAACACATATAATGCATGCATATATAATACATAGTGCATAATTTGCATATATGGCATACATATATCTATACAAATAGGTGTAACACATGTATACATGTGTATAATATATATATACATGTTATATATATATATATATATATATATATATATATATATGTATGTATACGCATATACATACTAAGGTGGGGAAGGGAAGAATGTAAAAATCATGTCTGATTGATGGACGACTACATTTCCCAGGATGCAACAGCTCATAATCCAATCCCTCATTAGACTAAAATGTCTGTCATTTTCTATGAAGCCAAGTGCTCATTTATTTTAGGCTAAGTCTAACTCCCATGCTAAAATAACTCTAATGGTTGGCCTGGTACTTCAGGTTCTGTTTCGGAATGAAATAAGGCTATCTTACAGTAAAAGGAGTTTTACTTATCCATAGAAAGAAAGGATATCCATACAGGATATAGTATTGCTTCATTTGAAAATTGATTTCCCCCGAAACTTTGAAAATAGCTTTGCCTCAGTTAATCAGAAGCCTGAAAGAGTGAACAACTCTTGCCTCTTGAGGGCCCAGCAATTGTACTGAAGCCACTAAGAAGTTTGTCAATGGTATGAACCTTAGTCTTTAGCCAATTAAGTCATGGGCATGGCTTCCATAGCTTTGAAGGAAAAATTGTCCCTGTCTGGCAGATGTATTTTTCTGCCACACTATGAGGACTATTGATGTGATGTAATTTATGGAGGAGTCTTGGAAGAGGGAAGAAGTGATGGGTTGCTTTACTAACTTTGTGACCATGAAAAACAATGAAAACTTTTGACAAAAGCAACAGGAATAGAAGGAGGTTTGCCTACTGAATGTTATTACATGGACAGTACTTCAAAGAGTAGAGCAAGGTGATGAGATGAGGACCTGGGAAGAGCTGTCTTGTGTCCTACATGGAGCAAGCCAAGCTAAGGTGATATCAGGGACAGGGATCCTGGGGTCTTGAGGACATATAGGGACCTCTAGGTCCTCAAGTGTGGCTTTTTGACTGAATCCAAACTTCACAGAACAGATTTGTTTGGATTTATTCAAAGGGCCAGACTTGAAGACCTAGAGGGCCACATGTGACCTCATGGCTGCAGATTTCCCATCCCTGGTAAGGCTATCATTTACTCTTCAAGATAAGGAGACCTTGGCTGTGTCAATACATTTAGTTCTATTCATCCAGGGTCATTTTATACTCATGAAGTATTGGAACTTAATGACACCTTCTAGCCCATCCTCCTCATTTTGCAGATAAGAAAGCTGGCATCCTGAGAGATGAACCAAGAATGATGAACCAAGGTCATGGAGCTAGTCAATGACAGGGAGGGAACTAGAACCCAAGTCTCCTGTCAGTCCAGTGACTTAGCCAATATATTATGTTTCTCAGAATTTGAGAAAAATATTGGAGCATATTAGTACAATATTTCACAAAATATTTCTTTTCAAAATATCTCTGTGATGTCATCACAAAAAATGTCATTATCCTCACTTTTAAAAAGATCTGTGATTTCATCTGGGTTAGAGAAATTCCAGTGCAGAAACTCCCTTTACTATACATTTGACCATTTCTCTGTAACTTGAAGTATTAGAACTTCCTGGGAGCATTAAGGATTAAGTGACTTTAAGTGACTTGGTGATGATCACACAGTTAGTAGTATCAGAAGTAGGACATGCTAAAGCCAATGCTGGCCCTTAAAAAATTATACACATCATTTTTCATTCCAGTTATGTAGATGAGGAAATTGAGGTGAGCTAATTGACCAAGGCCTTGAATTAATTGGAATCAGTACTTTACTCTAGGCCTCCTTTCTCAAGTCCAAGGCTCTTTTCACTCCGTCATTGCTGCTTTCCAAAAGACATAGGTCCTTGTGTAAGTCACACATGGTGCACAGCTGAATAGAGACAAAGCTGTGTAGCATACAGGCAACATTTTAGGATTTAACACAGTCCGACTTGTGTAGATAGGATAGCAATTATATGGAATACAAAAGTTTTGTCTGACATTTAGTTAATTATAATGAGGTACGATTCACTTTTGCAAGAAATGCTAAATATTCTTGATTAGAAGTTGACTTCTGTCTTTATTGTCTACAACGCAGAAACACTTTAGTATTCAGAAAAGTTGGCTACTGACACCAAAGATTTATCGTACCACTTTTTTATAAAAAATATTCTCCAACTCATTTGGATGTGTAGCCACAAGTGTGCATAGGATATAGAGCAGACCAATATTATGATAGTCTATGTAGATGGATGCATATCCCTGGTTGGTATGAATGACTAAATTTAGAGATTCCCATTAAAAGACCTTTCCTGTCATTCATTGCAACTGAAGGTCACTGGTTGCATTTTTGTAATCCATTTTAATTCCTTTGTAAAATTTCTTTATAGACTAGTGATTTTAGGTGTTCAGTGGTGCTTTGCTAGTGGCCTTTCATGTTTTTTTACGTTGTCCATAGAGACAAGTTTTCTATACATCTGATTCCATTGTATATTAAGGCCTTATACGCTTGTGTACGTAGAAAAAAAAGTATAGCTCCATTCAAGAATTGCATGCTCTGTATGCATAATCAACTAACATAATAACTTAGCAACCTCACTTAATAAAATTTTGAATGCAAGATCTGTTTCTTATTTTTTAAAGTCTTTTCATAATGTTTGATTAATTGCTTAAAACTGAATGCAAAGATAAAGGGAACTTTGAAATCCATACCTTGGAGTATTAACATGTACTCAGGACTTGATGTAAATGTCAAAGAAAGAAAGAGATCTAATGAACTCTTTATTGGTGAAATACTGTATTGTAGCTGAATAGAATTGCAAATGCCATGGAGCTAAGCACTCACATTTGATCCTGAAGCAAAATAATCATGGAGACGTTGACTTACTACATGAACTTCAGTGCAGGGTTTTATATCTTGTTTGTGTCCATGGAAGCAATTTAGCCCAGTAGCGGCCACATTGTGGCTAGTCGTTTCATTGTGGTTTAGCATTTTCTACTAAGGTTAGAAAATTGTCCAGAAAATAATATGTTTAGCCCGTGGAGTCTTTTCTTTCTGACAGATTACAGCCCCATAAGTTTTCATTTTCCCCAATGTCTTCTCTGCTATAATAATGGCTTCAGGATTTAAATCCTTTGCTGTTATTGTGACTTCAAAGCCTTAAAACGGCAATTGAATGAGGCAGTTCATCTGTCATTATTCAAATATGAAGCAATTATGATGAAATAAAGATAGAATTCCATTGAGAAATACTCCAATCAATTTTCACTTATATTTAACTAGAAACATAAAACGATACTTAGAAGACTAAGTTTAGGTAATAAAAATGAAGAATAAAAAAGCATGAATTACTGATCTATAACATACTCATTTATGAAGGTTACAGGCCATGTAAATAAAATGTGTCACAAATATTGATGAGAAGTTGACTGTATGATGAAAAGTATTGCTTAACTCATTGAAATGGGGCCCAACCTCATCTTGTCCATTGGAGGTCAATATCACAAGATAGTTTCTCACCGGAACCTAAATACATCAATATCCTTTTCATTGACTCTCTCCCCCCCAAGAGATTAATCTATTTGGTTTCTTCAATTAATTTGCATGAAAATATGTCAGGTGTGATCATATAAAACATAATATCCAAAAAAGAATTAGCTTCATTTTCGGCTAATGAGGCATTTGGTCTGCTTATCAGTGTCATCCACAAAGTGGTAGGTATTCCTTTGCCTCTAAAATGTGCTACCTTTAAGTTTGGCATATTCACTTTGATTTTCACCTTAGTTTGAAACTGCCTGAGTCTTAGTCTTTGATAAAGCAAATTGACCCTAGGAGGCCACTAATAAAAAGCTCAGCCATGTTTCAAGTGGAAATAAGGGCAAAAACAAAGTGAAATATAAAACATAATTCAAAATGTCAAAAATACATTTTTTATTTATAATGCTTATATTCATTTATAATAGAATCACAGGGCTTAGAGCTAGAAGAGATCATAACAATCATTTGTTCCAACCCCCTCATTTACAGATGAAGAAACTGAGACCCAGAGAGTCTAAAGTGCTGAATTTAATGATGACATTGGAGAATCCATAGTGGAGGAAGGTTTGATAAGGGTCAGTGAAATGAAGTTTAATGAATTTGTGTTAACATGAGAGTATATTTTATTTTATTTTATTTATTTATTTTTAATTTATTTATTTGACATTCATTTTAACAAAATTTTGGGTTCCAAATTTTCTCCCCTTTTGTCCCCTCCCCCCCCAAACACTGAGCATTCTAATTGCCCCTATCACCAATCTGCTTTCTCTTCTATCATCCCTCTCTGCCCTTGTCTCCATCTTCTCTTTTGTCCTGTAGGGCCAGATTAACTTTCTATACCCCTTTACCTGTATTTCTTATTTCCTAGTGGCAAGAACATTACTCGACAGTTGATCCTAACACTTTGAGTTCCAACTTCTTTACCTCCCTCCCTCCCCACCCTTTCCCTTTGGAGGGCAAGCAATTCAATATAGGCTAAATCTGTGTAGTTTTGCAAATGACTTCCATAATAGTTGTGTTGTATAAGACTGACTATATTTCCCTCCATCCTATCCTGTCCCCCTTTACTTCTATTCTCTTTTGATCCTGTCCCTCCCCATGAGTGTCGACCTCAAATTGCTCCCTCCTCCCCGTGCCCTCCCTTCCATCATCCCCCCCACCCTGCTTATCCCCTTATCCCCCACTTTCCTGTATTGTAAGATAGGTTTTCATACCAAAATGAGCATGCATTTTATTCCTTCCTTCATGTTTTTCTCTCACCTCCCCTCTTTATCCCTCCACTAATAAGTCTTTTGCTTGCCTCTTTTATGAGAGATAATTTGCTCCATTCCATTTCTCCCTTTCTCTTCCCAATATATTTCTCTCTCACTGCTTGATTTCATTTTTTTAAGATATGATCCCATCCTCTTCAATTCACTCTGTGCACTCTGTCTCTGTGTGTGTGTGTGTGTGTGCATGTGTGCGTGTGTAATCCCACCCAGTACCCAGATACTGAAAAGTTTCAAGAGTTACAAATATTGTCTTTCCATGTAGGAATGTAAACAGTTCAACTTTAGTAAGTCCTTTTTGACTTCTCTTTGCTGTTCACCTTTTCATGCTTCTCTTCATTCTTGTGTTTGAAAGTCAAATTTTCTTTTCAGCTCTGGTCTTTTCATCAAGAATGCTTCAAAGTCCTCAATTTCATTGAAAGACCATTTTTTCCCCTGAAGTACTATACTCAGTTTTGCTGGGTAGGTGATTCTTGGTTTTAGTCCTAGTTCCTTTGACTTCTGGAATATCCTATTCCATGCCCTTCGATCCCTTAATGTAGAAGCTGCTAGATCTTGTGTTATCCTGATTGTATTTCCATAATGCTTGAATTGTTTCTTTCTAGCTGCTTGCAATATTTTCTCCTTGACCTGGGAACTCTGGAATTTGGCCACAATGTTCCTAGGAGTTTCTCTTTTTGGATCTCTTTCAGGAGGTGTTCTGTGGATTCCTTGAATATTTATTTTGCCCTCTGGTTCTAGAATCTCAGGGCAGTTTTCCTTGATAATTTCATGAAAGATGATGTCTAGGCTCTTTTTTTGATCATGGCTTTCAGGTAGTCCCATAATTTTTAAATTGTCTCTCCTGGATCTATTTTCCAGGTCAATTGTTTTTCCAATGAGATATTTCACATTATCTTCCATTTTTTCATTCTTTTGGTTTTGTTTTGTGATTTCTTGGTTTCTCATAAAGTCATTAGCCTCCATCTCTTCCATTCTAATTTTGAAAGAACTATTTTCTTCAGTGAGCTTTTGAATCTCCTTTTCCATTTGGCTAATTCTGCTTTTGAAAGCATTCTTCTCCTCATTGGCTTTTTGAATCTCTTTTGCCAATTGAGTTAGCCTGTTTTTCAAGGTGTTATTTTCTTCAGCATTTTTTTGGGTCTCCTTTAGCAGGGTGCTGGCCTGCTGTTCATGCTTGGACTGCATATCTCTCATTTCTCTTCCCAGCTTTTCCTCCACCTCTCTAAGTTGATTTTCAAAATCCTTTTTGAGCTCTTCCATGGCCTGAGCCCACAGAATATTTAGTCTGGATGTTTGGGATACAGAGGCCTTGACTTCTATGTCTTTGCCTGATGGTAAGCATTGTTCTTCCTCATCAGAAGGGAAGGGAGGAGATGCCTGTTCACCAAGAAAGTAACCTTCTACAGTCTTATTTCTTTTCCCTTTTCTGGGCATTTTCCCAGCCAGTGACTTGACCTCTGAATATTCTCCTCACACCCACCTCACCTCCTGATCCTCCCAGCCAGAGCTTGGGGTCTGAGATTCAAATGCTGCTTCCCAGCCTCATGGTTTTCGCAGGGGCGGAGCTGCTATTCAGTGTGAGATTAAGTTCAGGTACTCAGATCAGGGCAGGGCCGCCTCATGGGCTCAGTTCCCTCAGGGGGTATATGCAGAGACCTTCAACAATGGATCCAGGCTCCTGCCTGCTTGGGGAGCCCTGGTCTGCCGCTGCGTCAGCTACTGCCTCCCAAGGGGGCCTGAGTTATAGGGGCACCCAACTCCCCTCTCGACCTGCCAAGAAGACCCTCTCACTGACCCCCGTCACCTGTGGGTGGAGGGACCCATGCGGCCACTGGAGATCCCATCCCTGAAGCCTGCTCAGATCTGCTCCTCTCCGTGCAGCGGCCGCGGCAGGGCTGGGCTCGTCTCCGCGTCCACAGCGTGACAGACCTTTTGTGAGAGGTTTGCAGGTCCCTCTGGAACAGAAATCTCCTTTGCTCTACTGTGCTGTGGCCTCTACTACTCCAGAATTCGCCTGCGAGTTCCTTTTTACCAATGTTCTGTGGGTTGTGGGTTCGGATCTATGTGTATGTGCGTCTTTCTACTCCACCATCTTGGCTCCGCCCCCATGAGAGTATATTTTAGATTATCTTTTCTTAAAATGTATTCAAAAATTATTTTTAAATCAGGTATGACAATGACTACCATATTTGACTAGTCTGTGGAAAGATTGATGGAAATGGAATTGGACTGTAACAATTTTTCTACTTAGATGAAAAGAATGATTAAGAGTGTGGAAAGGATATTTGCCTTTTTAAAAACTATGTAAATAGATGTCCTGTATTCTCACACTAAGACTTTTCTTTATTTTTCCAATTAAGCCATTAGCATTATCTCAATGGATATTCACACATATACATATATATATACACACACACCTATATACACACACATATGCACCATACACATAGTCTATATTGTTGAAAAGAGCTATTATTGAGAAGGGCAATCCAAGAGTGTTGCAAATTTGAGGAAGGAGGATGACTCTGGGTAGATAAAGGATAATACAAGAGCATTGGTACCTAAAAGGTGTGTAATAAAGCAGAAATTGAAGAGGGAGGGAAGCAGAATTTATTAAATTCCTACTATGTGCTAGGTATTGTGTTTGACAAATATTATCTCATTGAATCTTTACAACAGTCCTGGAAGATAGCTGCTATTATCACCATTTTACAGTTGAGGAAATTGAGGAAGATTAACTGACTTGTCCAGGGTTACAAAACTAGAAAATATCTAAGGCTATATTTTGAATGCAGGTTTTCCTCCCTTCAGACCCAGGGTTCTATGCATTCCACCAAGATGCCTGTAAAGAATGCAAACATAGATATTTGCATGCTTTACGGTTTGTCTCAGGTTTGCAGGGGATTTAACATCAGTGTAGTCAGAAGAATGTACATTAAACATTTTTTAAAGGTTAATATTTGGCCTTTGAGAACAGAAATATAACCGTTTTGATAGTATACCTTTCTCTCAGGACCCAAGTTAAAAGATGAGTCATTTTAAGCACCAATTTAGTGATCTGGAGAAAGAGTCTGGCCTCCCTTGTGCTTTATACTCCATCTTCTTGTGCTTTTAGTCAGGATTTCCTGGAATCATATCTTTCCTTTCAACTCATTATGACTCATCATTTCTAACCTGCACAGAAAATTCAAAGGAAAGAGACCTACTTGGCAGATAGAAGAATCACAGCCAAAGAGGGAAAGATGAAAGCTTTCTTGTGGGGGAAGAGGGAAAGGGGGAGTCCAAGTGGTCACTTGGGGTCTACCACATCATAATAAGATACCATGAAAGTTCAGTACTGGGCTACCACCTGAGGTCCCTGGATGTGAGCAGTCAGCATGCTCTTGCAACTGACACAACTAACCTCTAATCTCATTGGACCCAGAACCTCACCAACTATAGCCACTTATTGAAAAAATCAGACATTGAAAGGAAAAGGTCAGCTGAGATCCAAGGTCAAGCTCACATTTTTGACCCAATAGATCATAGTAGCCCAAAGGGTGAAGGAAAGCGCACCACTCATCCCCCCCAAACCCTTTCTGGGAAGACATGAAACAGAGAATACTTACCATATCAGTGAGTTGTAGCCTAGAGAGTGGACTGGAAATTGTCACTTATTTTAACTGAAGCAACAAACAGAGGTGGGGGATGACCAAGGGACCATTCAAGATTTACCACATCATACTAAAATTCAGAGTCCCTCAAGCACTGAGACACCACAAGACTGAAAACAGGTCTCAAAGCATCCATGTGGTCACCAGAACCGGGAATGGCAATTCTGAGCATGCCCCATAGGCTGAGAGGGAGAGATGGCACCCCTACTACAATCATTGATCCAAAGAACATTTACAAAGCTCAGCTCAGACAAAGATGTGGTCCCTCCCTGGTAGGAATTTAAATCATTCTCCTGAAAGTGACACCAACACCTGTCTGCTCAGTATCTTGTGCCAGAGGGAGAGACTCCAAGGTAATCAAGGTAATCAAAGATTTAGAACTAGAAGGAAAAAGTGACTAAGCATCTATAAAGTATCTACTATGTGACAAGCTACATGCTAAGCACATAATATCACTGGACCTCACAACAAACTTGACAGGTAGTACCTTCTGTTGTTATCGCCACTTTACAGTTGAGGAAACTGAGGCAAACAAAGGTTAAATGACTCACTTATGTTCACACAGTTAGTAAATATTTGAAGCTGGTTTTGATGTCAGGTTTTTCTGGCTCTGGGATTAGCACTTAATCCACTGCATCTTCTAGCTACCTCTTGTGAACATCTAGTCCAGGGTGGGGAACTAGGTCCTTGGGTGTAGTCTTTGGACCGAGTCCAAGTTTTATAGAATAAATCCTTTCATTAAGAGGATTTGCTCTGTGAAGTTTGGATTCAGTCAAAGGATTGCACTTGAGGACCTAGAGGGCCACATGTGGCCTCTAGCCCTCAGACTTCCCACCCCTAATAGTTTAATCTTTTATTAGATATAGCAAAAGTCTGTCCCACACCCACCCCCAGGTAGAATTCAATGAATTATAGAATCCTGGACATTCCTACTTGAAATATCAAACTTATCTAAAAAACACAAATTTTGACTACTGAGGGGAAGCCTGGCATTCCAGAATAATCCAGCATGTTCCAAAGGTAGCTGGTGGTACAGTGGATGGGGCGCTGAGCCAGGAAGACTGGAGTTCCAATCCATCCTCAGACACTTATTAGCTGCGTTACCCTGGGTAAATCATTTAACCTCTTTCTGACCCAGTTTCCTCAACTGTAAAATGGGGATAACAATGATATCTAAATCCCAAGGTTGTTGTGAGGATCAGAAGAGGTGATACTTGTGAAGTGCTTAACCCAGTACTTGGTATGTAGTAAACACTTAATAAATGCTTATTTCTTCTCTGTGCTTGTTCAGGAGCGTTCATCATTTATGTCCAAGTGTAGAGAATAGACTTAGTGTTCATCTGATGTGAATGAGTCCCCATGGGATCAATTGTATTGAACCCCATGTGGCTCCCCTGTCCACCATTATTGAAACAATTGTTCTCAGTAACAGTTCCCCTATAAGGCCAGAGAATAGTTTTAGACAATGGAGATACTTAAGTTAGCAATGATGAATCAATTATTTTTTAAACTTGTTTATTTTTTAAAGTTTTATTCATGCTAATTATTTTTGTATTACACTCATTCATGAACACACCCTGCTCCTTCTCTATCCAGAGAAACTTCCCTATACTAGATTAAAACCAAACAAAACAGTTCATTAAAAACCCACCAACACATTAACTATCTGACAGCATATGCCGCATTTTATACTCATCTTCTACATCTCCAGTGAAAGAAAATTTGCAATTTCTTTGAAAAATAGCCATGTCCTTTGACCCCTCATCTACCAAAAAATGGATCTTGACCTTATACTTTAGTATTAATCTCCTGTGGAACTTGTATCTGAGACTTTTATGAGCCATATTTAATGCAAAAGATTAGTTGTTGTTCCTCTTATCCTAGTTGCATTATGTAAATCACAGTTTTTTTTTTAATTTATATAATCAACATTGTCTAATTTCTTTTATGATCTCCTCTATACCTTGTTCAACCCTCTCTCATCCCTATTCATAGTTGGGAAAGTTACCTCTGTCAGATTTTTTCTGCATTCTTTTAAATGATGTATTCTTTTATGTTTGTCAAGTAGCGTTTAAAACATGAGCCGCTAGGTGGCGCAGTGGGTAGAGTGTCAAGGCTGGAGACAGGAAGAATCATCTTAAGCTCAAATCTGGTCTCAGAAACTAGCTGTGTGAACCTTGACAAGTCACTTAATCCTGTTGTCTCAGTTTCCTTATCTGGAGAAGGACATGGCAAACAACTCCAGTATTTTTGCCAAGATAATACCACATGGGGTCACAAAGAGTCAGACACAACTGAGATGGCTGAACAATAATTTGAAATATACTGTAGTGTGTGGTGTAAATAATTGACCTAGAACTACTATTGGGTTTTTCTTTTGAGATGTGAGGCTAATTTATCTAAGTTTTCAACATTCATTTTTACAAAATTTTGAATTCCAAATTTTCTTCCCATCTCTCCTCTCCCCCCGCCCCAAAATGCCGAACATTCCAATTGCCCCTATCACCAATCTGCCCTCCTTTCTAACATCCCTCCCTTCCCTTATCCCCATCTTCTCTTTTGTCCTGTAGGCAAGATAAATTTCTATACCCCATTACCTTTATTTCTCATTTCCTAGTTGTATGTAAGAACAATACTCAACAGTTGTTCCTAAAACTTTGAGTTCCAACTTCTCTTCCTCCCTCCCTCTCCACCCATCCCTACTGGGAAGGCAAGCAATTCAATATAGGCCATATCTGTGTAGTTTTGCAAATGACTTCCATAATAGTCATGTTGGGTAAGACTAACTATATTTCTCTCCATCCTATCCTTCCCCCCATTGCTTCTACTCTCTCTTCTGACCCTGTCCCTCCCCAAGAATGTTGACTTCAAATTGCTCCCTCCTCCCATTGCCTTCCCTTCCATTATCCCCCCACCCTGCTTATCCCCTTATCCCCCACTTTCCTGTATTGTAAGATAGGTTTTCATACCAAAATGAGTGTGCATTTTATTCCTTCCTTTAGTCGAATGTGATGAGAGTAAGCTTCATGTTTTTTCTCTCACCTCCCCCCCTTTTTCCTTCCACTGAAAAGTCTTTTACTTTCCTTTTTTATAAGAGATAATTTGCCCCATTCCATTTCTCCCTTTCTCCTCCCAATATATTTCTCTCTCACCCATTAATTTCATTTTTTAGATATGATCCCATCCTATTCAACTCACTCTGTGCTCTCTGTCTGTGTGTGTATGAGTGAGTGTGTGTAATCCCACCAACTACCCAGATACTGAAAAAAGTTTCAAGAGTTACAAATATTGTCTTTCCATGTAGGAATGTAAACTATTCAACTTTAGTAAGTCCTTTATGATTTTTCTTTCCTGTTTACCTTTTCATGCTTCTCCTGATTCTTGTGTTTGAAAGTCAAATTTTCTTTTCAGCTCTGGTCTTTTCATCAAGAATGCTTCAAAGTCCTCTATTTCATTGAAAGACCATTTTTTCCCCTGAAGTATTATACTTAGTTTTGCTGGGTAGATGATTCTTGGTTTTAGTCCTAGTTCCTTTGACTTTCTGGAATATCATATTCCATGCCCTTTGATCCCTTAATGTAGAAGCTGCTAGATCTTGTGTTATCCTGATTGTATTTCTACAATACCTGAATTGTTTCTTTCTAGCTGCTTGCAATATTTCCTCCTTGACCTGGGAATTCTGGAATTTGGCCACAGTCTTCCTAGGAGTTTCTTTTTTTGGATCTCTTTCAGGAGGTGATCGGTGGATTCTTTCAATATTTATTTTGCCCCCTGGTTCTAGAATATCAGGGCAGTTTTCCTCTACAATTTCATGAAAGATGATGTCTAGGCTCTTTTTTTGATCATGGCTTTCAGGTAGTCCCATAATTTTTAAATTGTCTCTCCTGGATCTATTTTCCAGGTCAGTTATTTTTCCAGTGAGTTATTTCACATTATCTTCCGTTTTTTCATTCTTTTGGTTTTGTGTTGTGATTCCTTGGTTTCTCATAAAGTCATTAGCCTCCACCTGTTCCATTCTAATTTTTAAAGAACTACTTTCTTCAGTGAGCTTTTGAAGCTCCTTTTCCATTTGGCTAATTCTGCTTTTTAAAGCATTCTTCTCCTCGTTGGCTTTTTGAACCTCTTTTGCCAATTGAGTTAACCTATTTTTAAAGGTATTATTTTCGCCAACATTTTTTGGGTCTCCTTTAGTAAGGTGTTGACCTGCTTTTCATGATTTTCTTGCATTTCTATCATTTCTCTTCCCAATTTTTCCTCCATCTCTCTTGATTTTCAAAATCCTTTTTGAGCTCTTCCATGGCCTGAGACCATTGAATATTTATTTTGAATGTTTAGGATACAGAAGCCTTGACTTTTATGTGTTTCCCTGATGGTAGGCATTGTTCTTCCTCATCCAAGAGGATGGGAGAAGATATCTGTTCACCAAGAAAGTAACCTTTTGTAGTCTTATTTTTTTCCCCCTTTTTTGGGCATTTTCCCAACCAGTTGCTTGACTTTTGGGTCCTTTGTCAAGAGTAGGGTATACTCTGGGGATCTGTAAGATCTCACTTCCTCCCAAGTGGCACAATCAAGTGTGTACACTGGTCTGGGAGCAGGAATAGATTTTTGTGGCCAGAATCTTAGCAGAGTTTCCTCTTCACAACCATCTAGCCTCCAGTTCTGCCAAGCCAGCACTGGTGTCTGAGATTCAGATAAGTTGTGAGGGCAGGGCCACTATTCAGTGTGAGATAATGATCAGCTGCTGCAGGGCCTCTACACAGGGCTGAGGTAAGAATCAACTGCTCAGTGCCCCTAGGGGTTTTATGATCCAACAATGGATACAGGCTTTTGTAGGGGTTGCTGTGGAAGCTGCTGCTGCCTGTGTGATGTGGCTTCTGTGGCTGCTGCCTGAGGCTAGAGCTATGGGAAGGCCCTTCTCCCTTTCTGACCAGCTGCAAAAACCATCTCACTGACCTTTAGCCCCTGTGGGTTGAGGGATCTGTGAACTGCTGCTACTGACTGGAGATTCTGCCCCCAAGCCCTGTTGGTATCCTCCCAGAGCTGAGCTGCACCATGGGGCCAAGGCTGGGCTGGGCTCTGCTCCATGTCCAGGGTGACGGATGTTTCTTGTCGGCCTTTCAGGTCACCCTGGGCTGGAAATCTCCTCCACTCTGTTGTTCTGTGGCTTCTGCTGCTCTAGAATTTGTTGAGAGTTTTTCTTTACAGGTATTTTATGAGCTGTGGGGGGAGAGCTAGCATATGTGTGTCTTTCTACTCTGCCATCTTGGCTCCGCCCTCCCTTGAACTACTATTTGTTAATGCTTCCTAGCTTTCCCAGGAGTTCTTATCATATAGGAAAGTCTATACAAGGTAGTATATGCTCTTGGGTTTTTTCAACATTAGGTTATTGGGTTTGGTTCTTTCTGATTCTTTCATATCTATGTCTTGCTGACATCCTTTTTCAATTTTTTAATCAGTGCTAAGAATTTCCATAATTATTTTATGCTATAGGTGAGGTTTGAGAGTGCTATTTCTCATTAATTGATTTTTTTTTATTTCCCTAGAGATTCCAGGGAAATTTTATTCTAAGTGACTGGGAGGATGATTATAGCATTGATGGAAAAAGAAAAAATTGCAATCCTAAGCAGATTTAGGAAGATGATTGTGAGTATAGTTTTATCCTATGAAAATTGTTATAATAGTAAGACATTAAATTAGATAGTAGCATATAATAAATAAAATTTAGATGAGAAAATTTTAGAGTTTTAAGGTTAAGATGGAAGATGGAAGGTAAGAAATATCTTGAAATGAAGAGAGAGTAAGCTTTGTTTTTATTATCAGTAAGATTGTGGCAAATGTTATCTGCTAAGAAAGAGGTTAGGAGGCATAGAATTGGAGATTGAGAAGGGTAAAGAAAGTTTTATATGACTCTAGTGGAGAATATGCAACTGACTGATAAGAGATGAGAGAAAGGATTAATGAGCAGCCCAGAGGATCCCAATGAAGTGATTTGGGTTGGAATATTGGTTTAGTGGAAGATAATTAGTATAAAACAGTTGACAGTCTTGTCTAGACTGGGTAGATAGTCCAATATACTTAGAAAGGAGTTAATTAAAAGAGCCACAGGTTCAGAAAATAGAGGGCTCATTCAGAGAAAGGCAGATTTAGTGGGCTAGTTAAAAGCAATAACAGGTAAAAAATGTTGAGTTTAGGGAAGATGAACATTGGGTTCAGTTGGTTGGAGTAGAGCAGTGCTTTATAATAAGGTCCTGATTATGCATGTTTGTTACAAGAAATGAATTATTATTTTCTTTCTTTTTTTCTTAGTGGGCATGAGGGAATGAGGGGAGACACATACATATGCACATGTAGAGACAGACACAGAGAGAGAGGAGTTCTATTAATTTTTTTTAAATGGAGAAGTATGGGAGGGGTGCTCCTGCTCATGAAATATTGCATACACTTTAAGATGAGGTAATTCTATTATTAGTTTTGGTTAAGAATGATATTTTCCTATGATGAATTATTATTTTTTATCACAAAGTGAGTAATCTAAATATTTGTAATGTAAAAAATACATTGGTAAAACTAAAATAATAACAATAAGATCTAGAGGTCATATTCTCTGATGTCATAGGCTAATAGAATGATAGTAATGTGAGGGACCTTGGAGAACATCTCATCCATGTCATTCATTATAAATATGCAAAAACTGAGGCCCACAGAGTTTAAATAACTTAGATGGAGCTAGCTAGTGGCAGAGTTTTACCTAGAATCCAGGTCTCCTGACACTTGAATGTCTCCATTGTCCATCTCGCTGTAAAGTTAATACCACAAAGGCAAAAGTCAAACATTATCTCCTAGAAGAATGCAAAACAATGGGCAAACTGATCTAGTATAAAGCTGTACAAACACCAGGGTTTAAGAATATGTATGATGGGCAGAATTGTATCTCTCACTATGCAAAAATATTATGTAAAATAAATCTTTGACAAAGTCAGGAGGAGTGTTGTAGCAGGTTCTATGTTATTCAAACTTCTGGTCCTCTGGGAAATTATTCCAATTCTGTAGTCTATGAATACCATCAAAGATAACTGAGACAATAATCCAGAAACTTTTATTTGCTAATGGCTGCTGCTACAGCAGAGGAATACACATGCACACTCACATACACACACTTATACAGAGAAACTCATATTTGTATACACAGAGATGCAAATACTCAGGGTTGGAGGTAATAAAGCCCTATCAAATGAATGGAAGCAATGTGATAGAGTGGAAAGAGGGCTGGATTTGAGATCAGAACTCCTGTGTCGGAATCTTGTCTCTGTTAGTGACCAACTGTGTGACTTTGGACAGATCACTTCTCTTCATTTTACTTTCTTCACCTGGAAAACAAAGGGATTGGGAAAGATGAACCATAAGATCTATTCTAGCTCTAAATCTGTGATTCTGTCTTCATAAAAAATGAAGTACCTTAAAAATCATCATCTGTCCGATCTATCAGTCTTTAAGTATGTACATGTATCAAGTATATTTTGAAATATTTACTATGATCTCATTGCATCCCACTAAAATGCATATAATTTTGAAAATCTTTTAGAAGTCATACTGAAATAAACATTTCAAGATAGTCATATAATATTCACTGTAGCAACATAATCACTTGATCTTCAGAAGAAAAGAAATATCAGAGGGCCTTCAATTCATTATTTGGAGGCATATGACAAATTCTGACCCATTAAAAATTAATATACAAAAGTATCAATGATGCTGTTGTTGCTAAAGTAATAACTTTCCTATGAAAATGCAGCTTATAATTATCTTCTATTTTTTCTACCAGCTATATTTTCACTAAATAGTATGTAAAATACTGACACCTAATGTTAACTTTTTGTATTTTCATTTTCTGGACTTTTTGACATTTAAAAATAAATTCCATAGAGGTTACTTTTACTTTAGAAAATATTTTAAAGTTTCCAACTATATAGTCAACCAAGTACTTAGGTGCCTATTGTGTACATTATAGATTGAATAATACCCCAAATTAAAACCAAAAAGGAAACCTCAGTCAGGATTTAGTCCTGAAAGGAAACTTAGAGATCTAGACCAACCCTCTTATTTACATATGAAGAAACTAAGTCCTAGAGAGTTGAAGAGAATTCTCTAAGGATGTATATACAGTGAAAAGCCCAGCTAAGCTTTGAACCTTTATCCTGTAATTCCAAATCCACCAAGCCCATCAAAAAGTTGCAATTTATAGTCATAGACAACAGAGATTAAATTTACATTCGTATTATCCATATACTGTTGGTAATATTTAAGATAAGGATACTGTACAAATTAATTCAACCTTGATAATAAATTAACTACCATTAAAGCAATACTCATCACGGCATAGGTCAGAAAGGCATAAGCTCTGGAAGTCCTACGAAACTGGAAAGACTTCCACTACAAATGAGAACAGATGATTGAGAAACATTATGACTAAATTCAGAAATGTCTGTTATCAAGTTGGCCTTAGGGTTTTAACATAACCCTCAAAGACTGTCTACTAAGTTAAAGACAGGTTGTGATCTTAAAAACAGGGAGTGTGTACACTAAGGAAAGCACAAGAGCATCAAATGAGAATCTCTCGCCCATTCATCATTTACCACAGAGTATTCTTTCATGGTATTTTGGTTTATACTGAGTTTTAAACATTAGGTAATACCTCAGGGCAATTTTTATATGAATCTGTTTTTGAATATTAGCTAAATTAGATTCATGAATGACAAGTTTATTTTAAAGCATTTTGTATCTTTTGCTGACTCCTAGAAGATGACAGCCAATGGGACCATTTTCAGATAAAGGAAACTGGGGCTCAGAAAAATAAGGTATCTTAACCAAAATCACCAGATATTTAGTAGCAGCATGGTTTTATTTGGTTTGACCATTTATTTTGGCTAAGATAAATTTCTGGATTAAATTACGGTGACAGCAGTTGGTCAGTCAACAAACATTAATAAAATGTATAACATGTGCCAGATGTTGTGTAAACCCTGAGAATACAAAGAAAGGTAAAAACAGCTCCTCCCCTCAATGATCTCAAAACCGAATGGAAGAGGTAGCATGCGATTGACCACGTACAAACAAGATGTATACAGGATAAATTGGAGATAGTCACTGATGGAAGGCACTAGAATTAAGGTGAATTAGGAAAGGGCTCTTGCAGAAGAGAGGGTTTAGACTTGAAGTAAGTCAGAGAAACCAGGAGGTATAGATGATGTGAGAGAGAGTTCCAGAAATGGAGGACAAACAGTAAAAATGCAAAGAATTAAAGAGATAGAGTGTCTTGTGCAAGAAACACCAAGGAAGCCAGTGTAGTGGGTCTTAGAATATGTGGTTGGGAAGGGGAAAGGGTAGAGTAAGGTGTAAGAAGACTGGAAAGGTTGGAAGGAGGTAAATTGTAAAGGGCTTCAAAAGCCAGAGAGTTTTATATTGATCTTACTGGTAATGGGGAGCCACTAGAGCTTATTGAATGGGGAGTGATATGTTCAGCCTTTTGCTTTACCACTCAAATAACTAAATGGAGAATAGGCTTAAGTGGGAAGAGACTTAAGGCAGGGAGACCAAACAGAAGCATATTGCAATAGTCTAGGTGTGAGGCGATAAAGTCCTGCACCAGTGTGGTGGTAGGGTCCAAGGAGAGAAAGAGATGTGTAAGAAAGACATGAAAGAGGACTCTACAAGACTTGGCAACACAACGGATTTAAGGAGATTAGAGTGAGGAGACAATCATGACACCTTACCTCTCTGCATGGAGGAATAAGCTTTTGTAAGCAAAGTTCATGTCTTTCCAAAGGTTTGAGAACACAGGACTGTTAAGGGCACGGTTTTTAATAAAGTTAATGCCTTTGATAGTATCACGAGGCACAACATCTAAGTCTGGTGATATTTTGTTGTTGTTATGAGCACATCCTAATGGAACATGCAGTGAGTAAAATTGATACGTTCGTTGCTATCAGCTTTAACTTTTGCTAAAGTCCAACATTCTCACCCCTCATTGCTCCAGCACTGTCTGTACAGACTCCAACAAAATTTTTCCACTGCAAACCTTCATTTGTGAAAAATTCATCAGCTTTAAGATATATTCTTGCCCTGTCCTGTGCCCTTTCAAAGGGTAACAAAACAATTCTTCATACATGCTTCCTTCATAAATATATCTTGCATAAAGTAACAATTATGCTATATTAGAAATAACAGTTGTTTCATCTAACTGAATTGATCATTTTGGGCTGCCCTTAAGCCTGGTAATTAGTTGCTGGAATTTGTTATTACTAATTTCAGAAATTCTTTTGGAAATAGTATCATTCAATACAGGAATTTTACAAATTTCATCCCCACATTTTTTCCTATGAACTATTCCTGATATTTTAATAACAGCAGGTAATATGAGATCTTCTATCATATAGGGCAGAGGTGGGGAACCTATGGCCATAAGACTACATGTAGCCCTGTACGTCCTCAAGTGCAGCCCTTTGATTGAATCCAAACTTCACCCCTGGCATACAGCTTCTTAATTTTTGCAATTAAACAAGAAGTTTCATAAGATGAGAGTCAAAACTTTTCACTGACAGTAACAAATTTCTGAAAACATTGTTTTCCTTTATTTGAAGATTTTAAGTTGTTCAAAATATTCCTTTGGTTTATTGCAGTACACTGCATGCTTTCCATTAAGATGTTGTTTTACTTTGGCTGGTTTCATGCTTTCCGCAGCCAAAACTTCATTACAAATTAAGCAAAGAGTTTTTTCCATACGATCATCATTATTAGAAGTAAATCCATATTGCAAAAACAATTTGACATATTTTATTTTTCTTGCCAATTTAGGTGTACTACAACCTGGTGGTGAAGACTCTGCCACG
Organism: Notamacropus eugenii; assembly: GCF_028372415.1. Classification (NCBI taxonomy): domain Eukaryota; kingdom Metazoa; phylum Chordata; class Mammalia; order Diprotodontia; family Macropodidae; genus Notamacropus; species Notamacropus eugenii. Next base: position 289,106,856 of record NC_092876.1, read on the forward strand.
TTGCCATCAGCACTTTTACCTCTTCTGTCTAAATGTAGCCAGTCATCCATAACCGGAAAATATTTTTGTCCTGAAATATAAATAAATATTGCTAATAATTGCTCAAATAAATACTAGCTTTGGTATATGAAATTACATTTGTTTGTGCTTAATTTAAAAAACTGATGGTGGAGAAATAGTATTAACGGGCTTTTGTCTTTACTTTCTGCATTTAAACCCTTATGTTTCTATAGAAGAAGGAGATGACAGCAATTTTAATAATCAAACATTCTAACACAGTGCTATCCAAAGATATACTAATTTGATACTTACATGCTGAGGAATGATGGTAAAAGATATTAAAGATTTTATTTTCTGTAATTAAACTATTTTATTTCTTTAAGAGCAGAAAACTTTGTATGTACAGTAAAAACACTGAAATTCATAGCATATAATAGTCTTGAATCTGAGCCAAGGTGTTTCTGGCTGCATTCATTTGTGTTACATGGTATGATAGCATGCACTGTGCAAAGTTGGCATGTTGTATGTTCAGAACTACAGCTGCCGTGAAGTTGCACAATGCAACATGGGCAAGCACTGTCAGAAACACCTCAGATTCATTACACTTTTGATTTTGACTTAATTTTTGGATATTGAGCATTGAGAAACCTTTTACTGTTGCCAAATTTTTTCACAACCCCCCACATTCAGTTATGTGACATTGTCTCCCCCCAAAATAGTCCTCAAAGTCCAGTGGCAAGACAAAGATCAAAATGACTTGGTGATGCTGCAGGATGCAGTATGTGACCTTGGCCACTCTAAATTAAAGTCTTTTCAAGGTCTCAGTCTATGGACTGAGGGCTGGGTAAGGGTTGAAATAAAAGATGACTCAACTTACCATCGTGAAGATATCAGTCTGGAAGAGGAAGAGCCTTAGAGTTTCAGACCAGATCAGAAAATAGTTGCTATTTATATTCTGTCTAAGCCACCAAAAGCTAAACAATGTGCCATAGAGGACTGAGTTGAGGCTATTATTGGTCATTCAATGAAAGCTAGAGTGATTTGGATTTTAAGGTGGAGTCAAGTAACTGTATTTAAAACACAATGGACTTTTAAAAAACTCTATTTCAAGAAATCATAACTGAAAACCACACTGAACAAAAAGTAAATTTTCCCAGCTTTGGGGAAAAAAAGGAAGGAGGAGGAGGAGGAGAAGGAGAAAGAAAAGAGAGAGGAGAAGAAGAAGACAACGATGACGTCTCTCAGATAACATGGTAAGGACAATTAATATAAAATGTTCTCCTCAGAACCTAGTAAATTCCTCTACCCTCCATGGGAAGAGTAAGCTTGAAAACTTAGACTATAATAATTGTGATGAGCACACATTTAAGAAATGTGTATTATGACAGGGTTTAACTCACAACACCTGCTCTGGAAGTCCTTTTCTCTGTGTAGAAACTTTACACAGAACTTTACACAAAACCCTTGTCGTCATTGTGATTGTTGTTCAGCTTGTACACAAATTGGATACGAATGGGGCAGAAGTGCACAAAGTCATCAGACTTACACTCTCCTCCACAGTCATTGAAATCCAGTGGCAAGGCAAATGTCAAGATGATTGCCCAGAATGCAGTGGGTACAGACAATAAGGGGAACCTAATCTCCCAATGAAAATTTGACCTGGTGTGCACTTCCATTTGGATTCCTTGCAAGGGCTTCCCTGAAGAGGTTGAGGTCTACACATCGCCATCCCATCTCAGGGTGCCAATAATGTAGGGACTGAAATTGCCCAATCTGCAAGAAAAACCACTGAGGCAGAGTTGTGAGCCAATGGCACTTTAAAAAATGGTTCATGGTCCCCTCTAATGAAGTGGATCTCAGATTTTCCTCATGATCTGAGATGCCCCCTTCTTCCAGGGCCTTATTTTTATGACTTGATACCAGATTTGATACTTGATCACTCTAGAGAGGTTATACAAAGTACAGAATCCCATTGGTTGATAGACCTTGTTTTGGCAGACCAAAGATGCATCAGCTAGAAACAATATATCAGTGGGGTTGGGAGTCAGTGTCTCAAGTTAGGTGAAGCATAAGTTATCTCCACTGACTGAGGGTCATAAGGTGATCACCTGTTCATGTTGGACAACAGAGAATGGTCTGGAGGTACAAAAATAAGTTGAGTGACTTCTCATGTAATTGAATCACCTCTTCCATGCTGAGCTTGGTCATCATAACAAGGAAAAACAAGGGTAGAGGACCTCTACTTAGCTTCCTATGTTTAGTCAAGTGAACTTCAATCTGTAGCTCATAGCTCTTTTATATGGAATTTGTAATCACTACCCCTATGGAATCATACCAAACTGATTAATATTGAATTATTTCTCACATAAACATGTACTCAAAAATTTGTAGGAGCTATTTTTGCCATAACAAAAAATTTGAAATGGAGAGGGACATGACTAGCACTTGGGGAATGGCTGAACAAGTTTGTAGTATACGAATGTGATAAAATAATATTGTACTGTAATAAATTAAGGGGGGAAAGGTTTCAGAAAAACCTGGGAAGACTTCTATGAACTATTCAGAGGGAAATGAGATGAACCAGTAGAACAATTTATATAATATCTATGTATTACAGAAACAGTTTTAAATAACTTAGAAACTCTGATTGACACAATGGTAATCAACCATGATTCCAGGGGATTCATGATGCAAACATGCAACCATCTTCCTGGTAGAGAATTTTGTGCAGATTACATCTTAATTTTTTTTTTTTTTTTTGCCAGTGAGGGAATTTGTCTTGCTTGACTATGCAATCATGTTTACAATGGGAGTTTTTTTTTTCTTAATTGAGGAGAAGGAAGGGTAGATGGAAGTGAGAGGTGGCTTTTTGTTGATCAAAACAAATAAAATTTTATTAAGAAAAAAATAGTAATATGGATAGAAACAGCGCCCTAAGAGTTAAAATAATATTAAGGACTGACTTTGTGAAACCCCTGGCTTATTTTCTAACCTGAAAGTGCCCTAAAGTCTCCCCTTACCACAAAACTTTCCCTTATCCTGGCCCATAAAATTCCTTGTCCCCTCCTCCCATTTTGGGGAATGGGATTTTCTTGTCTCCCTTATCTTGTCATTCATAGTCCTCTTCCTGTGTCTTTCCAACTCCCATAAGTATTGTCCTCATCCTGTGTCTTTATCTTGTAAGACTTACCCTAGATCTCCAAACCCCATAAGGAAATAAAATCATCCTACATAAGTCTGGTCTTTTTCCTATATCATTACCTTTATTTAACTCCTTGCTAAATCTCAGGCCCACTGTTTTTATGTCAATAAAGCTCCCAGTGGCTACAGAGAAGGCCTAAGTGAATTCATTCACATTTTGAATCAGTTCTCCCATCTCTCTCTTCAACAGAGGTACAGTAATAAATGAGACATGGACAATATGGATCGGAGATTCCCACAATATGTTACACTTAGATATAAGGATTTCTTCAGCTGGAGAAAAGAGATTTGAAAGAGATAGTAGTAATGTGAGGTGTTTTAGACTTTCTTTGAGTGATATTTCAACAAATCAGCACTCCCCATCCTTTGGATATCTCAAGTTGAAAATTGATATTTAAGTAGAATGTGAATGGAAGCTCAGCCCTAGAGTCTCAAGGGTGGTATTTCTGAAACTACTATGTAGTGAGACACTTTCTCAGTTCAATTTATTGATAAGATGGATATGACAGAGAAGGTGAAACACTGGAATTCCAGGACACAAGACTGAGAGAGGAAAGAAAACTCTGAAGAAAGATTAACATGGCCATGTCTGTGGGTCCAGTCTTCTTTCTAAATCTGGCACTGTCTAAATGGTGATCTGTTTTAGCCTGTGAAGTGGCATTTTGGTTAACCAATCATTCTGGACATGGTGGAGTCGAGCCATGAGTGATAGTACAATAATGGAAGCCATACGTACATGTACAGCCCAAAATTTAATTTTTTAAATTATGAGAGGCAGCAAAAGTGTCCATCTTGGTACTGGCCCACTACCAAAGTAATTGTGATCATAGTGATAGCCAGCATGTGTATGGTGCTTTAAGTTTTGCACAGAACTTTCCATGTCATCTCATTTGATTCTCACAATGACTCTGAGGCAAGAGCTATTTTTATGAAGAAATGGAGGCAGGGAAGATTTAAATTACTTGCACAGCATCACACAACTTGTAAGTTGTAACTTGTAAGCAGAATTTGAACCTTGGTCTTCCTGATTCCAAGTCCAGCACTCTATCCCCAGGATCACCTAGCTCCCTTGACCACAATCACCATTGTTCTCAGTTATCTGCTTCTCTAACCAGGATTGTGAATATTTTCAATCATTAGACCTGTTTTAATCCCTGCCCTTGCTCCCTACTCCCCCATGTCAATGAGAGAAGGATAAAGGAGGCTGGTATAAAGCAACTAAATTTTCTAATTTCTTCCCCTGCAACTTGAAAACCACAGGGGAGCTACTGAAAAAATGAGGTTTCACCCCAGGGGGTGGCATTGAGATTTACTGTACTTTCTGCTGCTGATGACATTACCATGCCTTTATGAATCAAATTCCATTGCTTTTGATTGCAATATGAAGTCACAAAGATGTGATAATATGCCTGGATTTGAGATGAGTTTTGGAGTGTTCGTTGTTCCTTGTGGGATAGAGGCACAAGCCAATGACAGTATGTAAGAGGGCAGAGGGCAAGTAAGTGTACTCTAACAAGGACTTGACTGCTCATTATATTTATGGAAGCTAGCCTACTATAGAAGTAGCAAAGAAAGCTGGTGAATACATGATTTGCACCAATGGAAGGGGTGTCCTCATTTCAATGATCACAGGTCCATCAGAATATTGATGTTTCCCCATGGCTAACAAAGTTTTCTGCTTACCTGAGTTCAGAGGCAACAATTTTAATTTTACAACAGTCTTGCCTCTAAAGTATCTGGATCCTGCCATCTCTAATCCCATACTCCTATGTGGAAGTTCAAGGAGAGAAAAATTGAAAAAAATATTACCCAAAGAGCAGATGTATATATACGTACACACACACACACACACATTTTGTATATATATAGATATATATATATATATATAGACATATATGTTTCATCTGAATGATTAACATTTTCACCATTGCTTTCTTAATTCTTGAAAATCAACAAAACAATACATCAAGCTCTGTTTTGTAGCATTTGCCCATTTCCAAGGTTTAAATTCTACCCCTGAAAATTTAACAATTTGCTCAGCAGGAATTGGCTCCAATACATCCCTGAAGTAAACCAAACACCAGGTATTTGGGACCATTCAGAGGAGTTTCCTGTCCTCTTTCAGCAATGGGTTATTGATGTTAAGATCTTCAACAAGTAATAATTGAAAGGGACATTAGAAGTCATCTGTTCCAACTCCTCCACTTTTCAGGTGAGAAAACTGAGGTACAAGGAGATTGAATGACTTGCCTGAAGCCATACAAATAATAAGTAGGTGATCCAAGATTTGAATCCAAGTCAGCTGACTCCAAACCCAATATGCCTTCCACTATACTCTACTGACTCTTGATAATTAGTTTCCTTGGGTTTATTCACTTTTAGCAAATGCCCACTTCTGTTAAGTATAAAATGTTGTTCACTTCCAAGGGCAAATTTCAAACCTAGGGATAATTGTCCCAAATGTTGTAACTGACTTTTCTAAATGATCTGGTCATTCAACAATAACTATTAAATATTTATTTTTTAATAGAAAGCAAAATATTAAATAAGTACCATCTTTCCATTTGACCCATGAAAATGGCAAGTACAAGTATACAATCACCACCAAGACAAAACCCTTGGTCAAAGATAAATAGTTAATTTAGTTTTCAGTTCTGCTGATTTTGAATTTTAGCCCCCCCCCCCGCCCCATATCCCCCTAAAAAATTAGGAAAACTGTGACAATTCTAAGTGAGATTTAGCAATCAGTGCTGGGATAAAAATAACTTATAAATAGCAAAATAAAACTTGACTTGGAGGAACAGAGTCCTGGGAATCCAGTAACTCAGTTTTGTTTTTCAGCGACTCTGTAGGCTTCTGGCACCAAACTCCTGTCTGGCTAGAAATTGCTACAGACATTGTCATATGTCTGGCACAGACAATTGGATAAGTCTTTGCTTCTTGAGTTCTCCTTGTCTCTTTCAGTCATCTGCCTTGTGCATACTTTCTCTCTGTCTCTGTCTCTGTAATATATATGTATATATACATACATATACATACACATACAAACAGAAACACACACAATCCCTTACACACACATTATTTGTTTTCCTTTCTTTCCATAAGTGGTTTGTATTAGAGATTTAGCAGACAACACCCATCCTCTTAAGAAAAACGAATCTCATAAAGTTCAATAAAGTAGAGAGCTCTCTCACACAAGAGGAAAGCCCTTGGGTGTACAGTGGAAAAAAGAAGGTTTTTCACTCTCGTGACATCCACAATTGTCTACTCTTTTTCAGTGTTTAAGTGTCAAGTGCATATGTGTGTATGTATGTTTTTAAAGAGCAGATTGATTCATTATCTAGCATTTGGCTTCATTAATATAGCATTCATTGCTTAAGTCATCACTTTTGGAGAAAATTGAGCAGTATGCCAGTCTAGAGAGTCTTGAAATGTCATGCTTCCCCAAGTTGTAAATATGGAAAGTGGGTAACATACAATATCTTGTTATACAAGATTCAAAATTCCACAGAATTAATGATTGAGAAGTGAGTTGTATCACATTTTGATTGGCTGAATGAAAACGGCTTTCTTATGTGGCTAATACAGACTACTAAATAATAATTTCATTTTTGAAGAATGCATTACATATTGCAAAACGTCATTTTGTGGATGGATAAATCTGATAGTCACCTTCTTGGCCTTTGGAACAAATTTTTCTCATCTGTCCATTCTACCCAGAGAAATCTTCCAGTGCTTGGAATAGACACACCTCAAACTCATTGAAGGATTTGAAGCCTGTTGGTTACTCTCAACCTAGTTTAGCCCATCAGTCAAAATGGTTTTTACCAAGGTACTGCACATGTTACAGCTTTTTGGAGCCACAAATGAGAGTTATATTATAACATAATTAATACTATACATAAATATTGTAAATAGAAACAAAACCTAAGACATAAAAACTCTGAATAATGCGGTGATCAACCATGAATCCAGAAGAGGGATGATGAAGAATGCTACCTAACTCTTGAAAAAATGAGGATGGAGTAACATGTAAAATGAGAAACATTTTTAGATGTGGCCGATTTGGAAATTTGTTTTGCTCAACTATGTTTACATGATACGAAAGTTTAATGCTTTTTTTTTTTATTTCTTTTTTTCCCCCAGGGAAAAGAGGTAGGAAGGAAAAAAGCAAATGATCGATAGTTGGGAAAAAATTAGAGTTACTTTTTAAGAAGCAGAGTTGTACAGCAACTGTTAGAAAAGACTGTGCAATCCTAGAATTTGATGGTTAATATCTGAAATAACTGGAATGACTAGTCAGCATCTGGGTTGTTTGTTTTACATAATAGACCATGTAGAACAAGGGTGTCAAACATGCCGCTGCAAAACTCCCGAGTGTAGCCTAAACCAGATTAAAATGTAATTGGGAAATATTTAATCCAATAAATAAAAATACAATAAAACATAAATCACATTACATTTTAAAACTAAGTCAATATGCAGCCCACAGGGATTTTTATGTACAGGTTGGTGGACGCTATTTCTACTTGTTTGACAGCACTGACGTAGAATATAGTGCTAGATCACAGATTTAGGACCTCAGAGCTCCTTTGGTCCCAATCATTCATTTTGCATATTGTAAGCCTAGAGTAGAAGCTACCTAGAAGCTTGCACATAGATTTAAGCAGAGGTCCAGTTTTGTGTACGTATTACACGTGTTCCCCAAAGACACTCTCTCCTCACTATGTGAACCTTTAGGTTGCAGTCAGACATAGACTTGAATATATCACATATGCTGTAGAGGAAAGAACATTGGATTTAGGATTGGATGTTATGTGTTCAAACTGTAATCCTGCCTTTTAAGCACTATATGACCTTAAGGAAGTCACTTAACATTTCTGAGCCTTGGACCTCAGTATATTGGATTGGATGATATCTTAGGTAGACCCTTCCCAGCTCTTTTACTTACTATCAGTGTGATCCTGGGCAAATTATTTAACTTCTCTGTGAATCAATTTCTTTGTTTATAAAATGGAAAGATTGAAGTACATGAGTCCCTTCTAGCTCTAAATCTTATAATATGTCAGTTTCTGATTAATGGAAGGACTTTTCAAATCAGGTTAGCATTTACCCCAATGCTCAGAACAGAAAATTTTTACTTATGTTGTGTGCTATTTAGTTTCACTACTCTTACAACCCACAGTGCAATATGGCGAATATTTCCTACTAAAATTCTTTTTTTTATTTAAGGTAATAAAGCTTCCATTTTTCTTGTGAGTGTAAAATGTATTTAGGATGTCATTCAGTAATATAGTTTCCATTTAGTTGTCTACAAACTGTTTGAATGCCATCAGAATCTCTTGATTAAGTCACACTTTTCTTACTAATTAAGAGTCATGTATTATTCTCTATATCATCTGTCGGATAAACAGTTTTTGTGCCTGCCAAAATAATATCTGGAGGTGTTCTTGTTTACATCATGTGCTGGAAATATAAATTAAAAACAAAAACATGATTTACTGTGTGTTGCAGCTAATGCAACTGCCACTGATCAATGTTCCTTATCTTCTTCACCTTAATCTCAAATCTTTCCATTAACATAGCTGATATTTGGAAGATAATAATTACCTTAACCTCTATGTCCAGATAGCAAGGCATTCCTACTGATGTTTCAATTGTGATATCCATAAAAGAATAGGAATTTATATCACAATTAAATAAGCATTTGAGTTTTTAAAATATGAAGTATACTAAGAAGAATAAAGTGATTTCAAATTGTGTTCCACCTAAGTACGTTAAAAAGTATAATTCAATTCAAGCACTGATCAAGCACCTCATATTAGAGGCACTATGCTAGATACTGAGAATTCAAAGACAAAAATTAAAATAGTTCTATCCTGGGGTAGAGCCAAGATGGCAGAGTAGAAGCATGAACCTGCTGAAGTTCTCCCCCCAAGCCCTTAAAATACATGTAAAAAATGACTCTAAACAAACTTTAGAGCAGTAGAAGCCACACAATGACAGAGTGAAACAGATTTCCAGCTCAAGACAACCTGGAAGGCCAATAAGAAGGGTCTATTGCACCATGTCGGGAATGGAGCACAGCCTAACATGGGACTGGAGTAGCCTTCAGGGTGCTGACTAATGGGCAGCTCCAAAGATCAGTGAGAAAGCTCCTTTACCTGGGTGAGAAGGGAGCATGGTCCTGCCCCAGATCCAGCCTCATGATAGTTGCAGCCATTGCCACCACAGCAGCTGCTTCTGAAGTTGTCATCCTACAGACAGCTGGGGAATCAACTGCCTGATTTGGGTCAGAAATAGTTCTTTAAAAATAGTTCTTTAAAAGTTAGAATGGAGTAGATAGAAGCTAATGACTTTACGAGAAATCAAGAAATTATAAAACAAAACCAAAAGAATGAAGAAACAGAAGACAATGTGAAATATCTCATTGGAAAAACAACTGACATGGAAAATAGATACAGGAAAGATAATTTAAAAATTATTGGTCTACCAGAAAGCCATAATAAAAAAGAACGTAGGCACCATCTTCCAAGAAATTATCAAGGTAAACTGCCCTGATATTCTAGAACCAGAGGGTTAAATAGAAATGGAAAGAATTCTCTGGTCACCTCCTGAAAGAGATCACAAAAGGAAAACTCCAAGGAATATTGTAGCCAAGTTCCAGAATTCCCAGGTCAAGTAGACAACATTACAAGCAGCCAGAAAGAAACAATTCAAGTATTGTGAAAATATAATTAGGATAATTCAGGATTTAGCAGCTTCTACACTAAGGAATCAAATTGCTTGGAATATGTTATTCCAGTCAAAGGTGGTAAGATTAAAACCAAGAATCACCTACTCAGAAAAACTGAATATAATACTTCATGGAAAAAAATAGAGTTTCAGGGATATGTAGGTCTTCTAAGCATTCTTGTTGAAAAGACCAGAGCTGAATAGAAAATTTGACTTTCAAATGCAAGAATCAAGAGAAACATGAAAAGGCAAACAGGAAAGAGAAACCTTAAGGAACTCATTAAAGTTGAACTGTTTACTTTCCTGCATGGAAAGATGATATTTGTAACTCTTGAGACCTTTTTCAGTATTAGGGAATACTTTTTCAGTATAGAGAAAATACATATATACATATACATACATATATATGTATGAAGGTATGTATAGATACGTATGTATGTGAATATTATATATATGTATGCATATTTATAGGCATGTATATGTATGCAAGTGTAGGTGTGTATGTGTATGGACAGATACATATAGATATATAGATGGAGGGCACAGGGTGAGCTGAATATGAAGGGAGAATATCAAAAAAATAAAATTTCCTATTGAGTGGAATGTACTAGGAGTAAGAGAAAGGGAGAAGTAGAATGAAGCAAATCATTTCACATAAAAGAGGCAAGAAATAGCTTTTACAGTGGAGGGGAAGAGGGGGGAGAAGAAAGGGAATAAGTGAGCTTTACTCTCACGGGATATGACTTGAGGAGGGAATAACGTATGCTCAATTGGGTATGGCAATCTATTTTACCCTACAGGAATGTGGGGAGAAGGGAATAGGAGAAGGAAGATAACAGAAAGGACAGTAAATGGGGAAAGGGATAATTAGAAGCAAATACTACTGTGGAGAGACAGGTCAAGGGAGACCATGGAGTAAAAGGAGGGTAGGACAAGGGAAAATGTGGTTAATCTTTTGCTACATGACTGTTATGGAAGTGTTTTGAATGGCTACACATGTATAATCTATATTGAATTGCTTGCTTTCGCAATGAGAGTGGGTGAGGAGGGAGGAAGCAGGGCAGGACATGGAACTCAAAGC